>NW_021604592.1:9018649-9040524 GCF_004785775.1 Grammomys surdaster
CATGTGCATGGGTGGACACGGTGGCATGCATGTGCATGGGTGGACACACATACATACAGCAGAGTAAGTAAGTAAATGAAGTTTAGTCTGGTGCTGCCTCATGGTACTCACAAGAGGAAGTTAGTACTACTGTCCTTGGAACAGCGCCTAGGAGTCCCCTGCTGGGGAGTGGGAGGCCCTTGGGTGAAGCCCCCCCCCCCAGTCAGGAAAGAAGAGAATAGCGTGTGGATGGGAGTGACTCCAAGGGCCAGCTTTAACCCTTGCTCACAGTCTCACTGTTAGCCATGGAAAGATGATAATTAATTATATTAATAATTAATATTTTCTACTTTACAAGAGCTGTGTGTGTGTGTGTGTGTCCGTGTGTGTCCGTCCCCTAGGAACAGGGCTCTACTCATATCTCCCAGGGCCTCCTCAGGGTTTGGCAAGCCACCAGCAATCAATTTGCCTGTAGTTGTTGACTTTGAACTTGGGAACCTATGTTCGCTGCCTCACCTTAGGGTCCTGAACTAGTGCCATAGGGGATAGAACAAGACTTATTTCCGTACATATATCAAATTGTGGGTGTCCTTTCTAATTTGCGAGAGAAGCCAAAATGATGAGGTTTTTTCCATTTCCTGTTTTCTTTTTGAACAGTATCAGTGCCTTGCCTGTTCACCCTCTAATCAGCACTAGCAAGGGAGCAAAGAAAAGCCCCAGTCACAACACTATAATGGAAACTTGGAAACTGTTTGTTTGGAGTATTGCCTGTGTTGTTTTATGACATACAGAGACATATACCTAATAGAATATTATGGTAGCAAAATTATATTTTTATGTGATAGGAATTATTGTCTTGTGCTCCTCAAAATGCAACAGTATCTATGTAATATTCCTGTCAGGAATGTGTAACTTACCAGGTCTGGTAACCAAGAGGGAGGCTGGGTGGGGAGGGGTGTGGGTAGACAGCATCAGGAGTTCAAGGCCATCCTGAGCTACACAGTGAGTTTGAGGCCAGTATTGACAGGAGACCCCATTTAAAAGTGTCACACGAGAGGCTGGAGAAGTGGCTTAGTGGTTAATAAGAGCACTGGCTTTTCTTTCAGAGAACCTGAGTTCAATTCCCAGCACCCACAAAAATCTTAAAACTAACTATAGCTTCAGCTCCAGGAGATCCAACACTGTCACTCGGCCACACATGCAGGAAAACATCAATTTACATAAACAAGTAAATCATTTAAAACAATATCATCCTAAGCTTCTATTCTAGCCGGTCTCCATTTTTCTTTTCTTTCTTTCTTTCTTTCTTTTTTTTTTTATTTTTTTTTTTTATTTTTCAAGACAGGGTTTCTCTGTATAGCCCTGGCTGTCCTGGAACTCACTCTGTAGACCAGGCTGGCCTCGAACTCAGAAATCCACCTGCCTCTGCCTCCCAAGTGCTGGGACTAAAGGCATGCGCCACCACTGCTCGGGCCCCGGCTCCATTTTTCTAGGGCCCCCATTGATCACACTGGCCTGGGGTGCAGATCAGTGCCTCAGTCAGCCCACATCAGTGATGCTTCTTACAGCAGATGGGAATTAATGCAGAGACCCACAACTGGACAATGTAGAGGGTGAGAGACAGTGGAACATTGAGTCCTACACGGGGATGTTTTCATCAAACCCCTCCCCTTAAGACTCGGAACCCTGTGGAAGAGGACGCAAAAAGATTACAAGAGCCAGAGGTGATGGATGACTCCAAGGAACCCATGTCTTTAAGACCCAACAGGACTGATGCGCACATGAAATCACAGAAACTGGCTGCACACATAAGATCTGCATAGGTTCAAATCGGACTGCAGCCGGCACCAAGAGGGCCAGGAAGCTAGCTGCAGTTGATAGCCAGTGAGTGTTAAAGGGAACAAACATCACCTTCCTCCAGTGGACTCTCACTGAGTGTATCAGGCGCACTTCTGGACAGGCCCAGGGGCTGTTGGCTAACACGAGACTAACTCAAAGGTATTCTGTGGACTTTTTGTTTTGTTTTAGCATTCTTTTGGCTTATTGGTCTTTGCTTGTTTTGATTTTTGGTTTTGTGGGGTTTTTTTTTCCTTGAGTTTCTTGTTTTTCTGGGGTTTTTGTTTTTGAGAGAAAGAGAGAGAGAAAGAGAACGAAAGAGGAAGAGAGAGAGAGGGAGAAAGAGAATAAAGATGGGTGGGTAGGGAGACAGGTAATATCTGGAAGGGATTGAGGGAGGGGAAACATATCAAAATATATTATATGAAAAAGTTTTTCAATACAAGATGCCATCCCAAAGACCTAAGTTTATAAAAGCAAAAAGTTTAAGTGTGGCTTTTTATTTAAATAGTCTTTTTCACATTTACTTTTATTTATTGTGTGTATATGTATAAGTTAAGTGTGGGCATTCATGTGACATACATGTTCGAAGATCATGGAATCAAACTCCTCTCCTGTCATGGCTTGTCAGCAAGCTCCTTTACTCACTGACCCATTTCACCAGCCCTTTTAAATTAGTACTTATAAAGAACAGTTCCTCCATGCTAACACCATAGGTCAGTGCGCCGTATCTGTTACAGTCAACAGCATTAGCATTATGCTCTGAACTTTAATCAGGTCCCCTTAGTTTCTCCTGTCTGTCCCAGATCCCCTA
Source organism: Grammomys surdaster (assembly GCF_004785775.1). Lineage (NCBI taxonomy): Eukaryota > Metazoa > Chordata > Mammalia > Rodentia > Muridae > Grammomys > Grammomys surdaster. The sequence continues at coordinate 9,021,279 of NW_021604592.1, forward strand.
TTGCATTTAGGTGTCATGTTTGCTTCCTCTTCCTCCTGGTTGTGACAGTTTCTGACTTGTTTTTGATGGCCATGAGGGTTGTTGAGATACTGTAGTATTTTGTAGATGGTCGGTCCCTTTGTGAGAACTGCCTGATGTCTGCTCATGGTGTTCCTGTGGGTCTTGAGGAGGAAGACCACAGTGGCAAAGTCGCATGTTCCTCCAGTGATTCATCACCAGCATCCACTTGCTACTGACCTTGAACGAGAGGCTGAGGTGCTGTTGGTTGGTTTCCCCGATGTGCAATTGCTTTTTCCTCTTCTGTGCTGTGCTCTTTGGAAGAGCACACACATATGGTTAATAATTTAATACAGTTAAGTTTTTTTTATTTTATTTTAAATTATATATGCATGTGTGTATGGCTGTGTGTAGGTGTGTGTATGTGAAGACAAGTGCTCAAGGAGGGCAGAGGCATAGATCCCTGAAGCTGGAGTTACTGGCAGTCGTGAGTCACCCAGTGTGGTTACTGGGAACCAAATTTGGGTCCGTTGTAAGAATAATATGCACTCAATCATTGAACCATGTTTTCAGCCCCATTTTTATTTATTCTGATGCTCAAGTTTTTTTAGCTCTGGCCATTGATAGTTCATTCACTTGGTGCTTGTGTCTCCCCAGTGTGAGAATTCTGATTGTGTGTGGTAAATGTCTCTGTGTATGCGCACAAAGCCAAAGGAAGACACAGAGTGTTTCTCTCTATTCTTCTCTGCCGTATTTCCTTCCTATAGAGTCTCTCATTGAACCTGAAACTCTCTGCTTTGGCTAGGCTGGCAGATCAGCAGTCTCTGCAGATGTGTGCTCCCCAGTGCTAGGGTACTGGTTTTTGTAGCCATCTTCAGCTTTTATGTGGAGCTGGTGACTCGAGCCCAGGTCTCCATGTGTCCACAGCAAATGCTCCTACCCACTGACCCATTCCCCCTACTCCAGGCTTTATTTCTCAGCGCTTTACTTTCTGCCTCAGCCTGTTCCAGGTTCATCTTAATACATTTCTGCTCTGGTCCTAAACTAGCCCTTTCCCATCAGAGCCCAGGAGATGACCATTTTCATTCCAAGGTGATAACTCACTTTATATAAGAATAAAGGGACTGGTGCATACAAATTATTTTATATTATCTGACTGACAGCTTTTCAGGAACATAAATTTTCCTAAAAGCTAAGCTCAGCTATTTTGAAACTCGTACCTAGCTTTTAAAAGTTTCTAGCCAGGCTTCATTCTGTCCATTATGTGAAAACCCATTCTTAGAAGAGAAGTGACTTTATCTCTATCCTCGTGAAAGCAAGTCGTTGGTGGCATTCTCAGTCTGGGGATTTAGTACTAAAGATTGGTACCATAGGAAGATTACCAGAATGAGGGGAAATGTGCCATACTCAGATGCTGCCACGGCTCCCATACACACTCGGCCAGATGTCCTTCTGCTCTTTCAGCTTAAGAGGTGGGTGTCTGAATACATTTCAGAATTGCTGTGCAGCTTTAAGGTTGATGTTGCTAATGTCTGCAGCACTCACCTTGTCATGGCAGTGGCTGTGTGGACTCCAGGGTGGGAAGTGAGGGCAGGGATGGAGATGAGAAGGACAAAGCTGTGAAGTGCATGTCTGGAGGGCTCGGGAGAGACGTCCTCAATGGTCAGGTTAACAATGAATAATATTCACGCCTCAATCTGGATTTTAATGTAACTTATTTTCTATTTTACATACCTGGTTGGCTGCACTTGAGGCTTAAAATTCCATAAGCCAGCTGCACTATGGGATCCCAGGAAACTCTCAGAACTGCAGTTGCCTGTGTCTCCAGGCCAGGGATTCTAAACTACTTGGTTTGCAGAGCAGTCTGGACGTTAAGAGTTGAAGTGTCTCCTTCACCTCCAGGTGCCCAGGTGACTCAATGGCAGCCAAGTTGAGAGCAGTGCTTTAAGGTATAGATGCTCTTGCTTTCAGGAGAACACACAGCTTGTAGGCCTCACAGCACCTTCTCCAGCAGCCAGCGGGGCGGGTGGGGGGGGCCTCACAGCACCTTCTCTAGCAGCCAGGGGGGGTGGGGGGGTAGGAGGGGTGGGGTGGATTTGAATAGTGCATTAGTTTCTAGTCTCCCAAACTGAATGTTTAAAACAACACAAATTTAATCTTTCACATTTCTGGAGTTCCAAAGCCCAAAACAGGCTTTCCTGGGCTAGCATCAAGGTGTCTGTAGTTCCATGTTCCTACCTATGTTCTCTAGGGAAAATGTCCTTTCCTGCTCCTTGGTCCATGGTACTGCATAACTCCAACCTTGTTTCTGCTGTTCTGCCTCTCTCTCTCTGAATCTGCCCCTCTTCCTTCCTTCTGATAAGGTCTGCTTGTGACCATATTAGATCCTGTGCAGTGGCAGTCGGGGGTGGGGAGGTAGTCTCTAAACCCTAAATCCTAAATCACATTTGCAAAAAGTCTCTTTGGCAACATAAGATAATATATTCACAGGTTCACAGAATTAGGACAATGTCCTGGGGGACATTGATCCAGTAGATGGATCAAGTGTTGTAGTTACATGCCCATGGAGAGAATTACGTTGCCCTGTGTTGTGTAGCCTCTCTCCCTCTCTCCCATTCTTCTCCCATCTCTGTCTCTTTTGTTGAAGTAAGGTCTCATTTAGCCCATTCTGGCTTCCAACTCTCAGCGTACCCAGGGCTGGGCTTGAGCTTCCGATTCTCCCATCTCTTCCTCCAGAGCACTGGGATCGCAGGCATGCACAACCACACCCACTGGTGTGATCCCTGTACAAAGTTATACAATCTTGAAAGTTTTAACGTGTGAGGAGACTAGGAGCGACAGAAATACAGAATAGATACTTTAAATTAAGTCCATAGTAAAACGTTATTCACATTTGTGCAGCAGTGAGGGAGAGTCTGTGGGAGGGCAGAGGACAGCTGTGGAGTGGGTTCCAGGTGTAGACTCAGGTTGCCGTACTTGCACAGCAAGTGCCTCTACCTGCTGAGCCATCTTGCTGACCCAGGTGTGGTAAGTTTTAAGGGACAGAGACATTAGCTCATACTGTTTAAAGAGCTCTTCCAGACCTGGAGGGACTGGTATCCCAACCCTAGAATCTCCCTGCCTCCCCCATGTTTCCTAAGCCTGGCTATGCTATAGGAAGTCAGTGATGGGGCACTTCCAACCCCACCTTCAGCCCTTTAAGCTGCCCTGTTTATCCCAAGCAGAATATGAAGGCTAATAATATGTGGACCCAAGTCAGAGGAAGGGCCAGACTGGGGTGGAGGTGGGGATACAGGGCTAAGCATGTTGGACCTGACTATAAGCCAGGAGAAAGCACTGTGGATTCACAAAGAAGCAGTCCGGCGACTTATTTTTAACCTGGGATTGGCATTAGCTGCATACTTGTCCTCTGCTAAATAGTAAAATTTTCAGAAATAACTCCCAAATGAAAAAATGTGTTTCTCACAGAGGACTAGTTTGACCCTATTGCCTGTCCTAGAGCCCAGCTCCCTTCTTTCACTGAAGACCTCCCAGGTGGCTCTTTCCAGCTGATTCTTGTCTTGCAGGATCTGGGATCTAGCTGCCATACCCTTCCCTACTGAGCTGGTCAAGCCCCTGCTGCTGAGACCTCTCTGCCAGAGCTTGGCCTAATCTATTGCCATGGTGACAGTGAGCGGCTGCTTAGCACCAGCCTGGAAACTGGGCTGGAAGCTGAGAGGAGAGCTGGGGCTACCAGGCACTCTTAGAGGCCTCAGAGACAAAGACCCCCTCCCTCTGGGCCCCCTGGGACTCCCTGGGCTTGCTCTCACAGGGAGGAGCCATGAAATTTGTAAGGCCTAAATCATATTCTTCCATATTGGAGTCAGAGTTTATAAAGATTCCTTTCTATGATAATGCCAGTAAGCACACACTCTCCTGCCCTTCACATTGGTGTGCGCTTTTATCCTTGGCTTCCCATGGAGTTAGAGAGCTAGAGCCTGCATCTGTCAGGAAGACCTGCCTCTTGACGTTGGTGAGTTAGAATTCAGAATTGAACAATTCCAGTGTGGTCCTGTTGTTGATGGTATATAATATTCAGTGCCAGAAATTTAAGTGTTTTCCAAACATTATTTTATTTAACTCTCACAAAATTTTTTTTTTCTGGACTGACAATATGGCTTAGTGGGTAAAGGTGCTTGTTGCCAAGGCTGACAGCCTGAATGATCCCTGGGAAACACAGTGTGGAAGGAGAAAAATCAACTCCTGCAGCTGTTCTCTTACTTCATGTGTGTGCTGTGGCAGGAGCTCACACAAAAACAAACAAACAGATGTAAAAACTTGAAATTAACTTATTTTTATTTATATGCATATGAGCATTTTGCCTGCATTTTTGTAAGTGTCCTCAGAGGTCAGAGGTTCCTTCCAGAGGTAACCAGCTACAGGTGGTTGTGAGCTGGCATGTGGGTGCTAAGACCTTAACCCAGGTTGTCTGCAAAAGCAAGTGCTCTTAACTGCTGAAACTCTTCTCCGGTCCCTAAAACATTTTTTAAGACATAAGAAATATAAGTTTAGTCTGGCAATGATGGCTCACACTTTTAATCCCAACACTTGGGAGATAAAGGCAGGCAGATCTCTGAGTGTAAGGCCAGCCTGGTCTACAGAGTGAATTATAGGACACCTAGGGCTACACACAGAAACCCTGTCTCAAAAGACCAAAAGAAAGAAAGGGGAGGGGGAGAAAGAGAAAAAAGAAGATAAAGATACGATTATGTTTTAAATAGTTTTGGCTAGAGAGATGGCTCAGTGGTTAAGAATGTTTACTGCTGTAACTCAGGACCTGCCTGGAGTTTAGAGTCCAACTCCCACACAAAACATTTCATAAACACCTTTATCTCTGACATGAGATCCAAGAATCTTCTGTGCCCTCTTCTGGCTTCAGTGTGCACCCACACAGACACATGTACAGACACAGATGAAAATTAAATACAGTTTTTTCTTTGAGGCAGGCTCATGAACTGTAGCACAGGCTGGCCTCAAATCTTGCTCTTCCATCTCGGCCTCCTAAATGCTGAAATTAACTGCCATAAGCCATCACACCTGCCCTTTGTCCTTAATTCTGTCTTTACATGCATAAATCAATGGAGACACAGAAGGTCGTCCCAAATGGAGTTCAGTATTTGAATCTCTCAGAAGTCCATGCTTTGTTATAATCGTGTCTGGTTTGTGTAAGCTTTGGTGCTTGTGATTGAATCCAAGGCCTTGTGCTGTAGGAAGCCTGTATTTTAATCACTGTTCCGTTCTATATTAAACTTGTAGTTTTTTGATTTCTCCACCTGTGAAATGGAGACACTATCTGTTCACAAGATGATTGGGAGACAGTGCTGGGGAGTTTCTCATGGGGGTAAAGCACCCTTAGCAGTGCTGGGTTGGGGATAGCTGCACCTGTCCCCCAGGAAAGCTGGCCTCCCCTGTCCTCAAAAGTTTTTTGTTACGTCCGGAGCTCTCTCATTTTGTCCTGACTCCTTTCCTGTTCCCACAGGTAATTTCCATGGTCATGGTGGCCGTGGGTGTCTATGCCAGGCTGATGAAGCACGCAGGTGGGTTATAGGTCCCCCTTCTGCCTCTCCACACTCTTGCTGCACCTCTGCTTGCTCCAGTTCTGGCCCTGGGCTGAGGTCAGAGGAGCAGCTCCCCGAACACAGTCTTACTGGGCCACTTCAGACTGGAAGTTCACTTGGGTTTTCCTGAGTCTCCACCCCCTCCAAGATCTGTCTGAACTAAGCCCCGGAGAGAAGCTAGGTCTGTAGAAGAAAAGGACAGTCAAGGACTTTGCCCCTCTAGCTCGTCCTGAAATAACTCAACCCTAATTCCTCTGCAGAGTATCTAAGAATCTGCCCAGCTAGTGAGCCCAATGCCACTCTAAGTCATCTCTGGAGCAAAAGCGGCTGCTCTACTCATGAGCCTGGAATAAAGGCTTTTCCCTGGATCCTCAAATTACATGCCAGGACTCCTCCAGCACACTTTTCCCCTGTGAGGAGGTCTTTCCCATAATCTTCATCAGGCAAGGAGGTTCCCCCTAATACAGGAAGAACAGATTGGGTACACCCCTCATCCATTCCCAGGAGCCCCCTCAGTGGGCACTGGGCTCCAGCTGAGGGTCAGCCTCTCTCCCAGAAGCAGCCTTGGCTTGTCTGGCGGTGGACCCTGCTATCCTGCTGATCGTGGTGGGTGTCCTCATGTTCCTTCTCACCTTCTGCGGCTGTATCGGATCCCTTCGAGAGAACATCTGCCTTCTGCAGACAGTGAGTGCCAGGCCCTCAGAAAAGCCTTGCTCCCTCCTCTTCCTTGTGCCTCCTGCTCCCCTCTACCACCCTCTAGAGGTCCATCCATTCAGTCCCCTCTATCCCATCCTACCCTCTAAGCCTGTGCTGTCCGCTCCTCGATGCAGAGTTCTCTGGGCGACCTAGCAGGGTGGCCACCTCCGTGATATTGTCCTAGAGGCAAAAATCTTTGTCATGTTGGGGGTGTGGAGAAGAGTCTAGTTGCCTCTCGTTGGCCCCGGGAAGGGCTGCTTCCCAGAGCCATGATGGCATTCCTTGTCTTGCCTGTGTGCCACAGTTCTCCCTCTGCCTCACCATCGTGTTCCTGCTGCAGCTGGCTGCTGGCATCCTGGGGTTCGTCTTCTCAGACAAGGTAACACTGGGAGCCTAGAGGCCTCTTGGTACCAGAGGGAGGAAGGGGAAAGAAGTTCCTCCTGATTAATTAACCACAATACTCTTTCCCCTGGGAAGCATCAGCCTTTGAAAGGTTCCCCTTGGGGATGGGTAAATGGCCTTTAACATGAATCTGTTAAGGAGAATTTCATGACTGTAAGATGTTTTCCTTTGACAACCTGATGCCATGGGGGGGAGGGGAATCTATAAACATGAGAAACATTAAAATAACCTACATACTTAAATGGTAAACACTAAGTAGAACTCAGGGACCAAACCACAGACAACTTGAAGAGCCTCTCATTCAAACACTGTTATTGAATTAGCCGTGGAAAGCAGAGGGAAGGCAGACCCTGTTCTGAACTGTGCTTCCACATCTGGAGGTGGGCTGCCTGAGGAAACAGTCCTAATTGAGAACCAGCATTTCCTCTAATCCCAGCACTGGGAAGCCAGAGGCAGAGGGATTTCCACGAGTTTAAGTCCAGCATTGCCTACATTGGAGGTTCCAGTGTAGCTGGGGCTATGTAGTGAGAAATCTGTCTATTTAAAAGAAAGGAAGAAAAATGTAGCAAGGTGTATTGGTGTATCCCTTTATTCCTAGCATTAAGGAAGCAAAGGCAGGTGGATCTCTGAGTTCTGGGACAGCCTGGTCTACATAGTGCAATCCAGGCCAACCTGAGCTACCTAAAGAGACCCTACCTTGAAAACAAAACAACAATGCTTCCCACCCCCCAAAAAAGGAGGAAGAAAAACAAACTAGAATTCCATTCTCAAGTTACAAATAGATATCAGGAATAAAGTACAAGACTATGAAATAAAGTCATAGGAACAGAAGCCAGGTGTGGTGGCACACACCTTTGATCCCCGTGCTCTGGAGGCAGGTTCTGAGTTCCAGGCCAGCCTGATCTACATAGTGAGTTCTAGGACAGCTGGGGCTATATAGAGAAACTCTGTCTCAATAAACAAACAAACAAACAAAAAGCCATAGGAAAAAGCAGTTGAGCAGAGAGGGACCATGTTACAAAATTCTTAGGCTAAGAGCTGCTGTAGTTGACAAGTCCTTCTGACGTAATGACGTAGATCTGAGTCTAAAGAGCAGTTTTCCTCTGTCCACTAGAGGTCAGTGTCTCCACTTAGTGAGCCCCTTTCTGCTAAAGCAAAGCAGAATTCCTTTCTTCACTGCACCAGTCAACAAGTATTCTGGGTACGCAGAGGTAGCTAGAGGTAGGTAGAGAGAGGTAGATAACACTTCGATGTTCTGAAGGACAGTTCCAAGAAGCTGTGATGTCAGGAGCAATGTTGCTCTGGCCCACTGGTACCCGAGGCCAGAGTGATAGGCCTGAACCAACCAACCGTCTCCCCGCCCCCCCAAGCTCTTGGGAGGCAGTCACTAACACCTTTTACCAACACAGGCCTCTTATGCTCTCCCCTTTTGATGGGCAGGAGGGGCATGAGTGTTATCTCTCTAGTGGCCAGGCTCTCCCTCTCCGTCTTGCATGAACAGAGACTGGAGGCTTAGTGTGCTCTCATTCATCAGAGCTGACAGGGCTTCTCATTAATGTTTAGGCCTTTGAATGGTAAAGTACAAAATGCATTTGTGGCAGAGGAGGCTCTCTAGTGAGCTAATGATCCACGGGATGTGATAGAATTACCCAGTGTATAGAAAGGGGGGCTGGAAAAGGAGCGGGTGGCAATGCATAGGTATGATAGAAAGACGGAACACTGCGTAGGGACTTAGGGTCATTTGGCTCCACTAGCTTTAGTGGCTATTAGCATGCACCCAGAGTGGATGGGAGAGCACCAAGCCTGTGCTGACCCTCTGAGACCTGGCATAAGAAAAGGAAGGGCTATCCTGGGCCTCTGACCCTACAAAGTGTGCTGTGACAGTAAATATAGAGACATCTGGAAAGGAGAGCAAAAGACGGAACAATAGTGTTGATGACTCTCCCACTGCTGTGATGATCAAGGCAACTTAGAGAAGAGTTTCTTTGGGCTTACCGATCCAGAGGGGTAAGTCTGTCGTAGTGGGGATACATGGCAGCCACAACGGGTATGGTGGCAGATGTGGGAAGCTGAGGACTCACAACCTGAACCGCAAGCAGGAAACAGAGAGTGCCCTGGGAATGGTGTACAGCTTTTAAACTTCAAAGCCCACACCTAGTGACATATTTCTTTCAACAAAGCCACACTACCTACACCTCTCCACCCAGTGCCACTAACTAGAGACTGAGTACTCAAACATCTGAGATGATGGACATTTTTAATTCAAACCTCCACAAAAGCTGATCTGTGTTTGCTATTATTTCTGAGGGGATTAATAAATGATGAACTAATCCTGTGTCCTGATTGTCTCTGGCAGGCGCGGGGGAAAGTGAGCGAGATCATCAACAATGCCATTGTGCACTATCGAGACGACCTGGATCTGCAGAACCTCATTGACTTCGGCCAGAAGAAGGTACCAGCCATGTGTGCTGTGACGCCCAGTGCCCTGGGGCCAAGTGTGCTGTGACGCCCCGTGCCCTGGGGCCAAGTGTGCTGTGACGCCCCGTGCCCTGGGGCCAAGTGTGCTGTGACGCCCCGTGCCCTGGGGCTAGAGGGAGAGATGTTACTGCAAGGAGCTGGAGACATGGCTCAGAAGTTAAGAGCACTGACTGCTCTTCCAGAGGTCCTGAGTTCAATTCCCAGCAACCACATGGTGGCTCACAACCATCTGTAATGGGATCCAGTGCTCTCTTCTGGTGTGTCTGAAGATAGCTACAGTGTAGTCACATATATAAAATAAATAAATCTTAAAAAAAAACAAGTTAAAAAATATTATTGCAAGAAACACCTCACTTTCTAGGCCATGGACTTTTTTGTCTGATAAGTAATGTGTTCTAGGAAGGGCTGGGGGGGGCGCGGGTACTGTTAAGGGCATAGAATGCTACATATAGATATATATATATACACACACACACACACACACATATATATATATACACACACATATACATATATATGTGTAAATGTATACATCTGTATATATGTATATACATATGTATACAAATGTGTATATTACATATATTATACATATATATTGTACATTATATGTAATAATACATATGCTTATGTAAAGAAGAAAAGAGAAAAGACTATTAGTCTTACTTACAAAAGGATTCTGGAATAATGAAAAAAAACTTTGTAAGGGATTATCTATAGGGGAATGAGGACCAATCATATTTTATTATAGATCACACTAAAAATTGTGACCAAATATATGTAATCAAAAACTACTATTTGTGCCAGGTGTTGGTGGCATACACCTTTAATCCCAGCCCTCAGGAGGCCCAGAGGCATTCGGATCTCTGACTTCTAGGTTAGCCTGGTCTGTAGAGTGAGTTCTAGGACAGTGAAACCCTGCCCCCCCCTCTTTTTTCCGAGACAGGGTTTCTCTGTGTAGCCCGGGCTGTCCTGGAGCTCACTCTGTAGACCAGGCTGGCCTCGAACTCAGAAATCCGCCTTCCTCTGCCTCCCAAGTGCTGGGATTAAAGGCGTGCGCCACCACTGCCCGGCTGAAACCCTGTCTCAAACAAACAAAAAACAAAAACAAAAGGCATTTTGTTGTGTTTAGCTTGTTTTTGTAAACCAGGAGTAGAACCCAGAACTGTGAACACCATGGACAAACACTCTACAACACTGAGCTATACCCAGAATTTACCATTTTACGTATTAAAAGATTTACATTAAGTGTATATGAGGGTACAACTTGTAATCCTCCCTAGTTGAGAGGCTAAGACAGGTTCAAGGCCTACCTGGGTTATCCAGTCAGTCTAAGGACAGCCCGAGTAACTACTGAGACACTGGGGTTATAGCTCCGTGGTGAGCACCTGCCTGGTATGTGTGAGGCCCTAGGTTCACACCAGCATAGAAGGGAAAATCATACTGTATGTAGCCATAAACACCATCTATCAGCAGAACTTTTTCATCTTTGCCTGTGTGGCAGTGCACACTGTCCCTTCTGTTTAAACGCTGGAATTGGAAAGATTAGGAGTTCAAAGGCGGCAGGAGTTCATAGTGAGTTTCAGGCCAGCTGGTTACAGAAACCCTCATCTCAACAACAAAACAAAACAAGAATTCTTCAGGACAGTGAAGCAGCTCAGTAGGTGAATGTGCTTTTTATAAAACGCTGACAGAGAACCTGAGCTTGATTCCAGGGATCTGCTGTGGACGGGGAGAACTAACTTCCAAAAGTTGTCATCTGGCCTTTGCATATGCACTATGGCATTCTCTCTCTGTCCTCTGGCACAGCAGCCCTCACCTTTGGGATCCAGTTTGCTTTCATGGAGTAATTGTGGATTCCTGATATTGAAGATTTTCTTCTTGTGATTTTTTTTCTTATGTCAAGGTTTGGGGTTTGGATTTTTTTTTTTTTTTTCGACACAGGGTTTCTCTGTGTAGCCCTGGCTATCCTGGAACTCACTCTGTAGACCAGACTGGCCTCGAACTCAGAAATACTCCTGCCTCTGCCTCCCAAGTGCTGGGATTAAAGGCATGTGCCACCATTGCCCGGCTTGAATTTTTTTTTTTCTTGGTAATGTTGGAGTGAATCCAGGGGTCAAACATTTTAAGCATATGTTCTGTCACTGAACACTCCTGGTCCAAACTAGTAATCTTGAATATCTCCTTTTCCAGACTGTTGTATAGGGTTATAGGGTTATGAATCTAGAACCTTCTCTCAAGAGGTTAAATTTGAATAATATGTACAATTCTCTCTCTCTCTCTCTCTCTCTCTCTCTCTCTCTCTCTCTCTCTCTCTCTCTCTGTGTGTGTGTGTGTGTGTGTGTGTGTGTGTGTGTGTGTGTCAGTTGGAGAATCAGGCACTAAGTTAGCTATAATAGATAAATGAGGACTTAGGAGAATTTCTTTAGTGAAAGCACTTGGGCTCCTGGATGTGCTTACCCTGAAGCAACAATGGAGGCTTGCAATAGGCTTGGTGAGGCCCCTGGCCACCTCAGTGCGGGCATCAGTGATTCTTAACTTTTCTGGTGGGCTGTGTTGCAGTTCAGCTGCTGCGGAGGCATTTCCTACAAAGACTGGTCTCAGAATATGTACTTCAACTGCTCGGAGGACAACCCTAGCCGTGAGCGCTGCTCCGTGCCTTATTCCTGTTGCTTGCCCACCCCCAACCAGGTGAGCAAACACTACATGTCATTTCCTCCTGAGTAAGCTCCAAGTTACTTCCTAGTCAGAAAAGCTGCTATGGTGACACTCCTGAGCTGTTATGGTTCCTGAGCTTAACCAGGTGGCTATGCAGGGTTTGTCTTCACCCCACTGTGATGGCCACATTAGCCTTTCACTCTGAGCCCACATGGGGCAGAGATAAAGGGGAGGGTTGGACCGAGAAAGCTCAAAGGAAAAGAGTTCTGTATTTAGCCATTTTAATTCCAGTATTCTCCACAGACATTCTCTTAACAACTCAGGGGGTTGGGAAAGTTGGCAAGTCTGTCAGCCAGTGTTTCTTGGTGTGGGAGTACCAATCGGCTTCTCAACTTCTTCCTCAGGCGGTGATCAACACGATGTGTGGCCAAGGTATGCAGGCTCTGGACTACTTGGAAGCTAGTAAAGTCATCTACACTAACGGCTGTATTGACAAGTTGGTCAACTGGATACACAGTAACCTGTTCCTACTTGGTGGTGTGGCACTAGGCCTGGCCATCCCCCAGGTAACTTACCCTGTCCAACTGGTAGGTCTCACACTCTGCAAAGGTTGTCATTTGTGGAGGCATCCAGGGATCAGTTGGGTACTGACATAGCAGAGGGAACAGAGAGGGATGGCGCTTGCTGCATAGGAAGGACTAAGCCTGGGAAAGAGGACAGTGGATTCTTGCCTGATTTCTTTCTGCCCTCTGCAGCTGGTGGGAATCCTGCTGTCCCAGGTCCTCGTGAATCAAATAAAAGATCAGATCAAGCTACAGCTCTACAACCAGCAGCACCGAGCTGACCCGTGGTACTGAGACTCAGTACCACTGTGCCTCCTTACCGTGGTGACAAAGTGTCCTCAAGGATCGACAGTGAAGGGTGCTAAGAGCACCTAGTGCAGATTTGGATTCCAGCCCCCAGCAGTGAGGGCCCAGTGGAAAGAAGCAATCTCCAGAAGACAGGACCCAAGATGGCTCAGGTCTCAGAAGGACGTGCCTCGTCTCCCCATCCTAGCCTCAGCGTTGCTCCAGAATTATGTTGTCCCGTTTGTAACCTCGAACATTTCAGTTTGTGTTTTTGGTTTCTTTGGGCAGAGGTGTGGAAACTGCAGAGGTACAGAAAGCTGTAGCGTTACCAGCTGCATACTTTTCACTGAGGCACAACAGACAGCTCTGTTAGGGCTGCTGCTGGGCTAGGTGGACAGAGTCTGCTGCCAGGGAGACCTGGCTGTGCAGAACAGACACTAGCAGCCCTGCCTGGAGTCCAGTTGGCATAATTCCAGGTCCAGAGAGGACGGGAGTGAAGCAGGCAGAGCGGAGTAAGCCTAGGGGTTGGATGGGGACAGCTGCGTATATGGGGGATAGGAGTGGAAGGGGTGTGTGTTTACCAAATGCTTGCCTTGCCGCACTCCCAGGTAGTCAGAGTGAGCTATATCCTGCCCCTCCCTCATTTCCATGGAAACATGGCAGCAAGGGCAAGGGGTACAACAGCAGCCAAATTCATCCCCACCCGCTTTGTAAAATGTTTGGAACCATGGTCCCTATATTCTGCATTCGGCAGAAGCCAGACTAAGCCATACATGACCTTGAATTCCTCTCTGTCTGGCCTTCCCGCCCCAGCAAGTGGGGTTTTCTTTAACTTGGCAGAGGAGTGGCAACACCTCCCACCCGCATCCCCTGCACCAGAACTCAGTGTTTCTACAGTGTAAGAATCAGGAATCTGGCAGAAATGGCAATAAAAGTTTGTTGACATGGGCTAAGCTGTCCTACATCAATTTTCCATTCGGGCAACTAGAAGAAAAGTAGAAGGGACCAAACTATGGGCCCTGCCTTCTGGAAGAACTTGAGACCCCTGAGCCACCCAATGCCTCCAGTTCCCTCACATGACCCATCTACATTAGAGTTGAACCCTCGGGTCTAAATTAGGTAGTACAGGTATAGATCTACAGGAATGCCGTTACTTTATTCCAAATCCCAACCTTAGCTTTTTGTTTGCTTGCTTGCTTTTTCTCCAATTACAGTGGGTTGAAATTCATTTAGGATGGGGCAGGGAGCTAGGAGAGAGCACTCTACATCAGAGTGGAGGGGCACTAAGAAGGAGGAACTGGGTACTGACGCCCAGTCTACGTTAGGGAGGACTCAGCAAGCACTTAGCAGTGTGTGGGACTTCCTCCGCCTGGAACAGCTTGCGAGGGCGGGCGGGCCGGGCGGGGCGCGCGGGGCGGCTCCGCTACATGGGTGGTCCCCACCCATGTGACCTGGGAACCTAGGAGAGTGTCCGGTGGTCTTCTCTAGGATCCCTGCAGCTAGGGCCTAGGATTGAGGGGGGTCTTTGGCCTGGCCCAGGAGACTTAAAGAGAATCCTTAGGTTCTAGGAAACAAAAGCGTAGCGGGTGCCTCCCGCCCCCGGGGTTTCCTCTGCCAGCCTTCTGCGCCTGCGAGGGCTCCTTTCCAGCAGGAGCCTGAGGCCCCGGCCAATGTTTAGCTCCCAGCTAAACAACGGGAAGAAGAAATAAAATTATCACGAATGTAAAATTAAGAGCGAAGACCTTTTCTTCCTAGGGAGAAGAGTGGGGAAAAAAAAAAAAAACCCTTTCATGGTAAGGTGCCATTCTCTCATAGTGCCCAAAACAAGCGTTTCATCTGTTTCCTTTTTTCAATATCATGGACCAAAGTATGAATCTTGAGTTAGGGATTGGGGTGGTGCTTTTCCCTAGAACTGCGGCTTTGAGTAGCTCACAGGGTTCTGCTTGGACTACGGATATCCAATTTCTGCCAGTACCCCAGTCTTTAAAATTCAGTGAATAAATGTTCAGAAACACAGCTCAACGATTCTGGCTAAATTCAAGTTTGTGGGTGCTCTCCCCCCAAGCCGCCCCCACCCCCGCCTCGCTCTTGCACCTTTGCTAGAAGAGAAATTGTTTCCTTGTTCAAAAAGACTTCTTGTTTCTTTCTCTTCTTTTTTCCAGTTAAATTTCTACGTAATCCTAGTAACTTCAGTCAATCAGGAGAGCTTAACGTTAGTATCTTAGAACACCTGATTAAATAAAATAAGAATTTTTAAAAACCCAAAGTGAGTGAGAAGCCAATGGAGATGTTTCACTGACCGATGAAATCAACCTATGAAGTCAGAAGTAGCTGGCAAGGCTAGACGTCATGGAAACCTGACTGGGTGGCAGAGCAAGAAAAATGCCACTAGTTCACACCCTATAATTAAACAAATGGCTTCTTTATCTTCCTCCTCCTCCTTCCCCCTTCCCCGTCCTTCTTTTCATTCTTTTCTGTCTTTCTTTCTCTCATGTTTGAGGCAAGGTTTCACTGGCTCAACGTCATGTAGAGCAGACTGGCCTCAAGCTCACAATGACCCACCTGCCTCTGCCTTTATGTTTTCTTTTTCAACAAATTACCAGGAAGCTAGTGTTTTAAAGGAGCACACATCTGTTTTCTTAGCATTCCGGAAAAGGGCAGTCCCAAATGAGCCTGACTGAGCCAAAATCCAAATGTGACGAGGACCGACATCTTGGGGGGATTTTTCCAGCTCTCAAAGACTCCTTGGGGTCGGTCCTTGCAATGCCCCCTTCCCCTTCAGAGTGTACCGCCCTAAGTTCTGTCAATTTTCTGACTCCCCCAACATCTTGTACAGCCTTGTGATTCTCCCAGATGGCTGACCCATTTTAAAATCCTTAACTTGGGCTCTCTTGATCTCTTGCCTTCTTGCTCCTGCTCTGTCCCCTCAACTTTCCCCATTCCCTTCCCCCTCTCTCCTCGTGCTCACTCTCTCTCTCTCTGCCTTTCTCTGCCTCTACTACCCTCTTAACTCCCCTCCCCATGCCCGGAACAAACTCTATTCTATACTCAAAAAAAAAAGAAAGAAAGAAAAGAAAGTTCTTAACTTAGGGCCAGTTAGATGGCTCAGGGGATAAAGGCACTTGCTCGTCAGCCTGAGTTGGATCCCTAGAACCAAATGGTAGAGGGAAAGAGTGTACTTTTGTAAAATAGTCTCTGACTGCCACACATAAGCCGGAGAGTGCCTGCCTCTAAGGCTGTGTTACGCAAAATAAAATAACAATGTAAGGAAGTTAAAAAATCCTTAATTTAACCACATCTCAAAGGCCTTGTCACCATGTAGGGCTTTATAGACATTTTGGAGGAGGGCAAAGCCCCTTTCCCTTTCCAGCCTTATGCACAACCTAAGGTGAGGAAGACAGAACATGATCAGAGTGGACCACCTGCAGGAACGAGGTAGGAATCCTCACCTGGCATCGACTGAGTACTTACTGTCGACTGAGTACTTACTGTCGGTACATACGTAACTCTGACAGTTTGTATGCAAGCTTCATTATGCTTTAACTTGCTGTAAGGCCAGACACGTTAACAGGACCAGGATCAGTTTCAGAAAGAGGATCAAGGTGGGCTCAATGGTGAGCTTGTAGTCTCAGCTAGTTGAGAAGCCAATATAAGATCACTTGAAGCCAGGAGTTCAAGTTTGAGCAACATAATGAAACCTTCACCAAGTGTGCATGGGGGCGGGGGGAGGCGGGAGGTATGCAGCCCAGCTACGTCCACCAGAAGAGGTCTAGTGTGTTTTTAAAAAACCTCAGAAACATTTCATAAACACCCCCATTCTCTCCAGAGCATATTTATAGGAAGTGGATATTTCAGATTGCTATAGACAAAGCATTTAGAAGAAGGCATAAAACAAAGGGGGAACTCAGAGCTCAGGCTGGCGATTAAGCTTACAGTTGCTGTAGCTCTGTGGCCAGCAGGCGTGAAATCTTAGGATCAACCCCACATCCTCCATCCCCACCAAAATCCTCCAGACCTACTGAGTCTACTCACTCCATGACTGGAACCTGAACCAATCAGAGGAACGGAGCGCAGGAAGTCCAAAAATAGTTTTCAAACATCAGTGCTCAGTTTCATAAGTGAAAAGCAACACAGCAGACAGAGGGCAGGAGTAGAAATCGGAGAAACAGATCACAATATGGAAAACAATCAATACCAAACACCACAGTTCATCCCAGAAGGGTGAAAGAGCTGAATATTTTAAAGGGAAATCAGAAAAGAGAAGAGAGAAGCAAAGACTCTTTGTCCCAGCTCTAGGGAACTGGATGGGTACCGAGCACTTCAGGGCATCTGCCCCACACGGCTTATCCTTCCACAGGGGTGAGTCTTGAAGGGCCACATTTGTACCCTAAGATCGAGGTCCCTAGGCATAAAGAAGTGGAACATGCTGGACACTACACTGGTTTTCTAAATCTGCCACCGAAATGCCAAAACTCACAGTGCTTTAAGCTCAGGCACTGTTGCTTCCTGACCTCTGAGCCACAAGTCTGAAAGTCTGCAGCCTGGGTCATGATCACCGAACGCTTCTATGGTTAAGAACCTTCTAGTCTCTTCCAGGTTCTGGTAGCCCTGGGCACTCCTTGGCTCAACGTAGCACCATCGAAAACAGTCCCATCCTTCCATCCTTCCATCCTTCCATCCTTCCGTGACCATCTTTCCTCCTTTGCCTCTGCCTGTGTTCGGTTTCCCTCTCCCTTACAAGGACACCAGCCCTTGAACTAAGGTCCCACCTTATGGTGGTCCTCATTACATCTGCAATGGCCCTCTCCAAAGAGAGTCACATTCTGAGTGGGAGGAGGTAGGGTGTCTTTTTAGGGAGGACACAATTTAACCCATCTCAGATACCTTGTTCAAATAGTCCCAGAGTCAATTTCTTCTTTTCCTGGGACTTTGGCTTTGAGAATGAGATTCTAGTCCTAAAGGGAAGTTGAAGGCTGGCCCTCTGACAGTTCGTGGACTAAATAGCAGAGAGCATGTGTTTGCCAGGAAGGGAGAAAGAGAATGAGGCTGAGTGAAGCTGGAAGAGGAGGCAGAGATGGCGGTCCAGAGCAAGGAGGCCAGTAGTAGCTTATCTTCAACCTACTTTTCTACCTGGGGCTCCCCTAGGTGTCTGTGTGCTCACAGATGGCCTGTTGCCTTTGCTCATGGAAGCTCAACTTGGTTCCTCTTGCTTATAAATAAAAACAGTTTGTTGTTTGTGTTTGTTTAGTTTTCTTTGTATTTTTTTTTTTCAAGACAAGGTTTGCCTGTGTCGCTGTAGCTGTCCTGGAACTTGCTCTATAGGCCTGGAACTCATAACGATCCTCCTGCTTCCAGTGCTGGCACTAAAGATATATGCCACCATGCCCAGCTTATTTTGTGTTTTAAAAACCTTATAATCTTTCAAAAACTCCCGTGTCTGCCATGCGTCTGTGGGTGCACTCAGAAGCCAGAAGAACCCATTGGATCCCCTGGAGTTGGAGTTACAGGAAGCGTGAGCCATCTGATATTGGTGTTCTTAACCATCTCGCTATCCCCCCCAAAATTTTCTTTTTATTAAAAGGCAAAAAATACTCATGGTGTTCGTGATATAGTTCAGTGGTATACCACGTGCCTATGCAGGTAGCCTGGGTATGCTCTTCAGTACTAGAGGAAGGAGGGAAAAAGAAAAAAACCAGACCCACCCCAACTGTGTCATCATACAGACACACAGGTGTTACCCTTTATGGTCACACCCATCTCTCCCTACCATCACTAACCCCTGGCAACCACTAATCTGTTCTCCATCTCTATAATTATGCTATTTCACAAATGATGCAGAAATGGAGCTAGCTGGTAGGCATCCCTGCGAGACTTGCTTTTTTGTTTTCATCCTATATAATTCCTTTACCATCCACCTGAGCAGTTACCTATACCAATAACATTATCCTTTGAAATTCTGAGTACTGTGTCATAAGGGCAGACAAATCCCAATTCATTCATCCCTCATCCGATACAGGGTGTTTGGCTGGTTTCCAGTTTGGAGCTATTACAAATAAAATTGCTGTGAACATTTGTATACAAGTTCCTGCATGAAAATAAATCTTCGTATCTCTTGGATACATGCCCAGTAAAATACACCTACATGGCATTTTTGTTTGTTTTCGTTATGTGTTGTTTGATTTCAGGAACAGACAAACTGTTTTCCAAAGGGTATCATGTTGTATTCACCAACAGTGTGAGTGACCCAGTTTCTCTACAGGTTTCAGGCATTTGGAGGTAAACACTAGAGACATGTGTGTGGAAGAGCCTGTGTGCCTGTGCATGTATGTTTGTGTATATGTGTGCATGTGTGTGTGTGCATGTGTACATGTGTGTTTGTGTGTGTGTGTTTCTATGTCTGGGAAACCCAGGGCCTCATATATGCAAAGCAGACACTCTACACATTTTGTTAAGTGTGTGGTGATGTCTTTTTTTTTGCTTAATTTGCATTTCTTTGATTGCTACTGATGCTGAATTTTTGTTTATCTGCCGTTTAAATGTTCTCTCTCTCTCTCTCTCTCTCTCTCTCTCTCT
>NW_021604592.1:9040624-9085517 GCF_004785775.1 Grammomys surdaster
ATATATATATATGGCATTTTTGTTTGTTTTCGTTATGTGTTGTTTGATTTCAGGAACAGACAAACTGTTTTCCAAAGGGTATCATGTTGTATTCACCAACAGTGTGAGTGACCCAGTTTCTCTACAGGTTTCAGGCATTTGGAGGTAAACACTAGAGACGTGTGTGGAAGAGCCTGTGTGCCTGCGCATGTATGTTTGTATATATGTGTGCATGTGTGTGTGTGCATGTGTACATGTGTGTTTGTGTGTGTGTGTTTCTATGTCTGGGAAACCCAGGGCCTCATATATGCAAAGCAGACACTCTACACATTTTGTTAAGTGTGTGGTGATGTCTTTTTTTTTTGCTTAATTTGCATTTCTTTGATTGCTACTGATGCTGAATTTTTGTTTATCTGCCGTTTAAATTCTCTCTCTCTCTCTCTCTCTCTCTCTCTCTCTTTCCTCCTCTCCTCTCCTCTCCTCTCCTCTCCTCTCCTCTCCTCTTCTCTTTCCTCCCCATTCCCTCTCCACACCTTCCCCTACCCCATTATATTGGTCAAGCTGCACTTGAATTTGTGGGAAGTGAGTGTCCTCAGTCTCCCAAGTAACATGGACCTCAATGCTCACCTTCGCTTCAGACCCCACTGTTATTTATTTTCTTGATTATTGACCTATGCATCTCTCTGGCTCATTGAATGTGTAATTGAATTGTTGGGTTCTGTTGTGGTTTTGTTTTGTGATAAGGTCCTATATATCCTAAACTAGCCTCAAACTTGATATGTGGCCAAGGATAACCTTGAATAATCTTCCTGGTGAACTCTTGTGGCTTGGATTACATGTGTATATCCTCAGTCTATTTTAGAATTCTTGGGCTTTTGGGTTTTATTTTTGTTTTTTGAGACAGGGTTTCACTGTGTAGCCCTGGCTGTTCTGTAACTTGCTGTGTAGACTGGCCTTGAGCTCACAGAGATTCACCTGCCTCTAACTGTTAGATTTTTTTAGTGTTATTTTGCAAGCTCTTTATTTGCAAGCTCAAGCACAAGGCTTTGTTGAACATGCAATGGTAAATGTTTCCTTTCAGTTTGTAATTTGTTTGTTCATTTGGATTTTTGGTTATTTGTTTTGTTTTGCTGCTGTTGTTGTTGAGTTTTGTTTGCTTGTTTTCAAGACAGTGTTTCTCTGTGTAACCCTGACTATCCTTGAGTTTGCTCTCTGTAGATCAAGCTAGCCTCGAACGCAAGAGATCCACTGCCTCCCAAGTGCTGTGATTAAAATTGTGTGTCACCATGCCTGGGCTAAGCCTGATGGGGTTCCAGTGCTGAGAGAAGAAATAGGTAATGCTCTCATCCCTAACCCAGAAGCTATCTCCAATTGATAACCACTCAAAAAGGAAAAACTAGTTTTCTCCAATGGAGTCTTATTGGGTATACAAGTCACACTTCAGGGCAGACCTCAGGCCCTGCAGGAGATAGCCAACACAAATGAACTCTATGGTATTTTTGGAGGTTTTTATTTTTTGTCTCATAATGAATGCTTTGTCTGAGATTTTCCCCCCTTACAAGTCTTTTGCTATATATTATAGTTTCTGATTTTGTGTCTTTATGGGATTTCTGTGTGTGCTAATGTGTTGTGTCTCTGTGCTAATACAAGTTTCTTGTGGCCTTTTTCCCCTATTTCTTTGTTTTATCCTATTAAGTTTGTTTGTTTTCATTTTATCTTATTTTATTTTAGATATCTGTTTCCTAATATGAGAGGGGGGAGGACAAGAAAGTGTGTAGATTTGGGAGGAGGAAGTGGGGAGGATCTGGGAGGACTTTGGGGAGTGGAAGCCATAATCAAAATATATAGTATGGAAAAAAAATCTGTTTTCTTTTTCTTCTTGGCTTTTGGTTTTTTCGAGACAGGGTTTCTCTGTGTAGTCCTGGCTGTCCTGGAACTCACTCTGTAGACCAAGCTAGCCTCGAACTCTCGAACTCAGAAATCCACCTGCCTCTGCCTCCCAAGTGCTGGGATTAAAGGCGTGCACCACCACCGCCCGGCCCTCTTCTTGGCTTTTTGAGACAGAATTTTTCGAGGCTGTCCTGGAACTAGTTCTGTAGACCAGGCTAGCCTTGAACTCAAAGAGATCTACCTGTCTCTGCCTCCAGAGTGTTGGGATTAAAGGCTTCTGCTATCACTGCCTGCCCCCCCCATATATTTTCAATTAAAGAAGGAGGAAGAGAAGGAAAGGAAGAAGAAGAGAAAGAGGAGGAAGAGGAGGAGGAGGAGGAGGGGGAGGAGGAGGAGGAGAAAAAGAAGAAGATGAAGAAGAAGAAGAAGAAGAAGAAGAAGAAGAAGAAGAAGAAGAAAGAGAAGAAGAACTCTGCCAGTAAAAGTCTTAATATTGTTTTTCTCATATCTCATATCTGTTTTTAAAAGTTTTGCAATTGGGAACTGGAACAATAACTCATTATTTAACTTCTCTTGTAGAAGATCAGGTTTGGTTCCCAGCATCCACAAAATGTAGCTCAAAATCACCTGTAATTCCAGTTCCAGGAGATCCAACACCCTCTGGCCTTGGTGGGCACCTGTATGCATGAAGTCCACAAAAACTCAGACTTATTTGTTTTTATGTATATATATATATATACATAAAAACAAATAAGTCTTGAAAAGTTGTGTGGTTCTAAATTTGCATTTAAGCCCATGGTTCTTATGGAATTATTCTTTGTTTGAGCTCTAATGGTTAAGTCCAATTTTTTCCTTTGATCTATAGGTACCTAATTGCCATAGTAATCATTTATTGATAATATTTTCTTTCCACCATTGCTTTTGCTACTTCATCAAAAAAAAAAAAAAAAAAAAAGAAAAAAAAAAAAACACAAACTAGAGGGCTGGAGAGATGGGTCAGTGGTTAAGAGCACATGCTGCTCTTCTAGAGGTCCCATGTTTGATAACCAGCACCTATATGGCAGCTCACAGCTGTATGTAACTCCCTCTTCTAACCTATGCAGGGACCATGCAGAACACTTATATAGAGTGCATATATGTGAGCTCAAGGGAATCAAAAGACTGCATTGGATTTCCTGGACCTGGAGTCATTTCATCATATGGGTGCTGATAATTAAACCTGGATCTTTTGCAAGAACCACTGCTCTTAACTGCTGAGGTTGCTCTCCAGTCCTTATTTTGTGGCTTTGGATGTACAGGTCTTTCACTTTCCTTGGTCAAAAGTATTTAATTCTTTGAAATGGTATTATAAATGGGATTGCCATCTTAATGTTAGAATTGATCGTTGCTGCTTTATAGGAACACAACTGATGACTTTCTTTCTTTCTTTCTTTCTTTTTTTTTTTTTTTGGAAAGGCAGAAAGGGAGGGAGCAGAACTTTTGGACGGGGACTCGGTAAGGCCAAGTCTTCAGTTTCGCATCTGCTTTGCTCTGTACTTCCTCAGTCCCTGTTCATTTAGCCTCTTCCCTTTGTGCTCTTACTTCATAAAGAATGAAACACCAGAAAAGGAAAAAAACTGGGAAATGCAAGCGCTATACTCCAGGTTCTGGCCAGTGCAACAACTGAGCTGTAAGGAGGTACCACAGTCTCAAGGATGTCCATGGAGAGCTGATAGGTACTTTGATGTCAATCCTCCATGATTAAAGGGCCCAAAGGCAAATCACAAAAGTCAACCAGGATTTCATGACCTCAGAATGCCAAGATATCTGAATAGAATGACTCAGAAATCAAGAAGCTACATGTAGCAAATCAAGTCCTGTAAAGCCTTGTTAAGCTGAGGGAGCTTCTCACGGCCCTGACAACGGGATTGTGCCAGGACATGTAGACAAGACTATGAATCTTGAATCAGCATCATGGCCCCATGCTGCAGACCAGCGAGTACGGCGAGTCATGCTGACGTGTCTTCAACAGACTTCTGCAGTCTTTGTGTTTGCAGGAAGGGATAGACCACCTTGGAAAGGCTGTGTGCTATTCAAGGACCACTAGGAAGCCTCAGTTCTCAATGGACACCATCCTTTTCCATAGCCTCTTTCTACTTCCTTCTGTGTCCAGGGAATAGTGCATTACTGTGTTGCCATGCATGAGAACTTGGTCTGGAAGCTGTGGACAGCACCATTAGAAAAGCAAGCACTGTTAGCATTTCCTCTGCCTGCCTTTCCACTCCCCTTTGCTAGGTCAACAGCAAACAAACTCTGAAGTCTGGTGACTAGAATCATGCACACACCCAAGACAGCTAAGAATGGAAAAAGTATCTTTCACCTCTCCCTTTAGAGAGCACTCTGCCTCAGAGAAACATTTTTAGCTCTTTAAACAGATTAAACAAAGATTTACTATTTTATGTTGATGAATGTTTTGCTTGTATGTGTGTTTGTGAACCACCTGTGTACCTGGTGCCTGCAGAGGCCAGAAAAGGGTGTCAGTCTCTGTGGGGTGAGAGTTACAGGTGATTGAGAGGCTCCATGTCATGCGTCATGCTAGAACTGAACCTTTATCTTCTGGAAGAGCAGCTAGTGCTCTTAACTGCTGGACCATTGTCTCATTTTCTGCCCTTAAGCTCTTCTCAATTCCTTCTAGCTATGCCTGCAATCCTAGCACTCAGGAGACAGAGGCAGGAGCAAGGCCAACCAGGGCTAAGTAGCAAGACTCTATCACAGACCACCTAAGCCAAACCATCCATCTTCTATTTCCAGTGTGAAGGTACCATACCACAGTCCTGGGGTCTCTCTCTCTCTCTCTCACTCTCGCTCTAATTTTTTGTTTTTAGAAGATGGGTCTCTTGTAGTTCAGGCTCACATTCAACTCATCATACAGCCAAGGATGATTTTAAATTTCTGGTCTTCCCACCGTCACTTCTTAAGCACCACAGGCATGCATCACCATGTTTAACCATGAATTTTCCTTATCCCTACCAAGAAATTCCAGACAAGGTAAAGCCATTGTTCATGACTTGAAGAATTACCCTTGGGCATTTTTTATGGTGTCTGAGTGTGTGTGTGTGTGTGTGTGTGTGTGTTTCCTGAAGAGGCCAGAAAGAAGGCATTTAATCCACTGGACCATCTGATATTTTAAAGCAGATAAAGGTGGCTGTCTTAGCACATTTGGAGGCTCCTTCTTAATGTACGGAATACTGAGTATCCCATGAGAAAATAGCCTTCAAAGCTACCCTGGTGCTGCACATAGTGGCCCACGCCTTTAATCCCAGCACTTGGCAGGCAGAGATAGGCAGAGCTGAGTTCAAAGCCAACTAGGTCTAAGTAGCAAGTTCCAGGCATATCTCAAAAAAAAAACAAAAAACAAAAAACAAAAAACAAAAACCAAAAAAAAAAACCCCAAAAAACAACAACAACAAAAAACCTACCCATGGTAACAGCCAATCAGAAAGTAAGTGGGAGAAGTTCACAAAGTAAAGTGTCCATGTGACACGTAACTTAGGCTCCAAGGCAGTTTTCTGTACAGCACAGATGGAGACAGGTTATGACAGCCATTTCATTTTTATCAAGGAAACCCTGAAGAAGATGATTATGTTTTAAGTTGTTTTCCCGGGGGGATGGTATGCCCTAATGACATGGTCTGTTTTACTTTTTCCATAAATCACACATGACTTTTCTCCAGACGGTCCCTTGCCTCCAGCTTCTTGCTCTTCATGCCCTCACCACATACCCTTACTACTTATGAATGATTAATATCACTCCCTAGATCATTTGCACTTTTTAAATTACCAATAGTTTTTGGTTTCTGACCCCAGGATGGGGGAACTGAGGTGCATATTTTACCTACCAAAGCAGACCTGGCCTCTAGGTTCTCTCAGCATCCCTCAGTTCATAGCTGGAATACCGTACACCCAACCCAGAATTCAGCTCAGGGGATGGGCTGCCCTTCAACCAGAGGCTCCTCCCTATATATCCCGGACACCTTGCTCTCTCTTTTCCCCTCTTCTCTCTATGCAGCAATGCCCTATCTCTCTTTCTCAGCCCCCCTCCATCATAGCAACCTCCCTGGCCTCGGTCCTTAGGGCCAATGAACTTGCTCACCTGAGACAGCTTCCCAATAAACCTGCCTTTAATATAATCTAATCTGGCTTAAATTGGCTCATTTAACTGGCAGCAGAAAAATAACCTATCAGATGATGCAGAACCCAGGAGACCCCAGGCCGATGGATGGCTCCAGTCCTTCTTTGCTACATAGGGATCATTTCTGTGCCTCAGTTACTTCCAGTTACCAGGCCAGCCATACTCTCAGTTGCAGTCATGGTTTCCCCACATGTATCTTCTCTCTCTCTCTCTCTCTCTCTCTCTCTCTCTCTCTCTCTCTCGTCCCTTTTAGTCATACTTTAGTAATGGGTTCAAATCCCACATCATTCACTCCTTACGCTGATTTCTCTTTGTTATAAATTACCATTAATTTTACAGTTGCTAATAAGGGATTAGTATGTTTAGACAATTGAACTAAATGCTATGGAGATACAAAGAGTGTAAGAAGATAAGGTCCCTGTATTGGAGGAGGAAATTTCGCTGCTTTGCAGGACATTATGGATGCTGATACAAAGCGTATAAGAGAGGATAAGGTCTTTGTACTGGAGTGGAAATTTTAGCTGTTTTGCATGACATTGTGGCTGTTTCTTGAGAGCAAGCCTTGCCAGCACAGTAAAATAAAAACCTTCAAGTTCTACAAGGATACCACCACCTGAGTACATCCTAGGATTTCCCTTTTTTTTTCTTTTTTCTTTTTCTTTTGCTTTTGTTTTTGTTTGTTTTGTTTTTCCAGACAGGGTTTCTCTGTGTAGCCCTGGCTGTCCTGGAACTCACTCTGTAGACCAGGCTGGCCTCGAACTCAGAAATCTGCCTCCCTCTGCCTCCCAAGTGCTGGGATTAAAGGCCTGAGCCACCACTGTCCGACACATCCTAGGATTTTAGGAAGGCTTCTGTTGATAGTTTTAATTGTCAACTTGATACAATCTAGAATCTTCTGGGAAGAGAATCTCAATGCAAGATCTCTAGATGAAGTCAAACTGTTGGTGTGTCTGTGGGTTTTGATTACACTAAGTGATATAGGCAGGTCTGCCTGTGATGGGCAGCACCATTCCCTAGGCAAAGGATTCTGGATTGTGTTAAGTACAGAGAAGGTGCTGAGTACCAGTAAGCATGCGTGTATTCATTTCTCTCTGCTCTTGATTGTGGATACAACCAGCTGCTCTAATTCCCTGCCTAAATGTCTCCACAATGATGGACTATGACCTAGAATTGTGAGCCCAGAATAAGTCCTTTTTCTCTTAAAGTTGCTATGTCAGGATATTTTATCACACCAACAAGAATAAAACTAAAACACAAAACGAGCCCCCAAACAGAATTAAATTCCTCATACAACTCTGGGGACTCAGGTACCAATTAAGGATGTATCTGAAATTTAGTAGCTAATTTGCTCTTAAACAACAGAGGTAACAGAACCGATCTATTTCTGCTAGGCGGGCTAGGCTGTGAGCTACTCTTACAGAGATAGGAAAAAAAAAAAAGCTGCACTATTGATTTGTCCGTCAACAAGGAAAAGTTACTCAAGGTTAAGTCCAGTCTCCTAGCCTCAACTTTGCTTAAGAGAGCCATGATTTAAAGGAGCAGCCTGAAAAGGTGAAGAAAGAAAGTGGAGCTGAGTGGGGAAGGGAACGAAAGAAACTTCATGAGGTAGCTGGACAAGTATTCATCCAAGATGGGCTGCGGACAAAACCGAAGGTGCATCAGGGACGGTGATGGAAATCACAGCCCAGACTTGACATTATCTGAGCAATAAAGGCTTGGTGTTGACATGTTCTCAGGCCAGACATCTGTTCCCACAGGTAACAGCAGCTACTCCGAGTGACTCCGAGGTCATTTTCCCACATGTATCTTGAGCAGGAAGAATCTGAAGAAGCAGAATCCCCAAACTCCGGTTCTTTTCCACCACGGTTCGAGGTAAAGTCGAAAGATCTAACAAAAAGCAAGAAAGACTGGCAGGGCTGGGGAACTGGGCAGGGATGGAGTGAAAACTCTTGCCTGTTTTAGGCATCCCCCTGCACCCTAAACCTAGAGAAATGTCTTCTAAAAGTCAAGTCAAACAACCTGAGGATCAACCAAAGGTTCAGTCAAGCGCCTCGTAGCAGCTCTGGGATTCAACTTGCACGCATCCTTCCCCCGCATGGAGAGGGTCTACGGTAGGGTGAAGGTTCCCCAATACCCCTACCCCAGCCCCTTCGAGCGCTTAGGCCGCCGAAGCTGGGGCTCCTCCTCTCCAGCTTCTCTCTCCCCTTGCTCTTCCTCGCCCAGGCCCTCCCCCAGTCTCCGCGGAGGGGGGCCGGGCTTGGCTCCGCGAGGCCTGTGCATTCCAGAGAGCAGGGCCAGCTAGAGCAACAAAGGAGCCGGGTAGTCGGCAGGGAGAGCTCAGGGGGCTGCGGCGCGCTCTCGCGGAGGTGGCTGCTGGGCCGCGGGCTGGCGTGGGGGCGGAGCCGGGGATCGACTCCCGCACCCCCCGGCCGGCGCCTGGCCTCCATCGAGGAGCTGGGAGTTGGTTTTAGTGGTGGGAGAGGGAATGGGGCTGGAGATCGGGGCCCCAGAGGATTCCCAGGGTTGAAGACAACTCCAGTCGCCAGGCGAGGGAGTCCGGGGTCCGTGCATCCTGGCCCGGGCCTGCGCTGCTCAACATGGGGCCCGGGTTCCAAAGTTTGCAAAGTTGGGAGCCAAGGGGCCCGGACGCGCCCGGCGCCTGGCGAAAGCTGGCCCCAGACTTTCGGGGCGCACCGGTCGCCTAAGTAACCTCCGCGGCCCCCGGGGTCGTGTGTGTGGCCAGGGGACTCCGGGGAGCTCGGGGGCGCCTCAGCTTCTGCTGAGTTGGCGGTTTGGCCATGGCCGCTGGCCGCCCCGTGCGTGGGCCCGCGCTGGCGCCCCGGAGGCTGCTGCAGTTGCTGCTGCTGGTACTGCTGGGGGGCCCGGGCCGGGGGGCGGCCTTGAGCGGGAACGTGACCGGGCCTGGGCCTCGCAGCGCCGGCGGGACCGCGAGGAGGAACGCGCCGGTCACCAGCCCTCCGCCGCCGCTGCTGAGCCACTGCGGCCGGGCAGCCCACTGCGAGCCTTTGCGCTACAACGTGTGCCTAGGCTCGGCGCTGCCCTACGGAGCCACCACCACGCTGCTGGCTGGGGACTCGGACTCGCAGGAGGAAGCGCACGGCAAGCTCGTGCTCTGGTCCGGTAAGCGCGCGGGAGTCTGGATTGCGAAGCGGAGGTGATGGGACCAGACACTGACGAAAAGAAAAGGCTCAGGCCTCAACTGTTGGGCGGGCGCGGCTTGCACCCGGGAGAGTTGGAGGAACGAGTCTGGAACTTTCGGGACAGGTTGCGTGCGGGAAGGGAACCTGCGTGATGGAGAAGGAGTAGGGGCGAGGGACCAGGGAAGCCGGTCGGTCACAAAGAGCCAGAGTAACGATGGGATTAGGAGGATGCGAGGCGGTGAGGAGGGAGCTCTCAGCCATAGCAAAAGGAGAAGAGATGTACTCGTGAAGCAACAGTCCACGGGGATTCTGAACAGTGTTCAGACCTTGGGGCAATCTGAGCTGAAGAGAAGAAAGGGAAGGATGAAGGTGGAAGACATTTAAGGATTTTGGAGGGAAGAGGTGAGGAAAACTTGTAAATTCTATGAAGGAAAAAAAATGCCCCCCTTGTAGTAACTAAAAGGCCAACGAACCACCTGGTAATCTTGATTTAGATCAGTCCAGGGAACCAATGATTTCTGTCTTGTTTTTACACGTTTAAGTTTCCTTATCTGAAAAATGGAAACTCAGATCCACTTGGGTTAAGAAGGAAGGAGACAGTTTGAGCAATCGTTTGTGGCTCTGTGGAAATGGAAGCCTCATGCGGATGTGTGCTGTGGAGAGCATCAAGTATAGGGTGTTGAGTGCCCGTGGGCACCGTCCAGAGTGGCTGAAAGTCCTTTCCTTGGGGTAGGATTGTGACAGAGCCTGTAAACTGCAGACTACACCAAACAAGTCCTTCCTAGGTTAGTTAGGATGGTCTAGCTACCTGCCTGCCACCCATCTGGACTGAAAGCCAAGGAGGGGAACTGCCCTCGTCATCTTCCCATCCCTCATCCCCACCCTGCACCCCTACTTCAGTGTGATGTAAAAGCTGTCATGGTGGGAAAAGAAAAGAAAATCGAAAGCCAGGAGTAAATCAGAGGGCCTGACAGGCCTGCAGTGCCTGTAGCCCTTAGCTCTTCCTCTGAGGCTGGTAAGCATCCTACTGGGAGGTAATGTTATCCATAGGCAGACTGTCTTAGGCTGAGGTGTGCTGTCAACTTGACTGCTAGAGTTCTCTTCTGAGGCTGAGTGCTGCCAGAGGTCCTAAGATTCTTGGCTTGATGCAGATGTTGGGGCAGGAACTTGGAGGATGGTTGGTACCCAGGAGGTAGAACTGTATTCTATGGAGATAAGGTTCTAACGCAGCCTATGGGTGGAGACCTCTTGAAGGAGAATGACCCTAAGACCATTGGAAAACACAGATACTTACATTATGAACCATAACAGTAGCAACATTACAGTCATAAAGTAACAACGAAATAACTTTATGGTTGGGGGGATCACCACAGCATAACAAACTGTATTATTAAAGATCGCAGCATTAGGAAGGTTGAGAACCTTAGAATCTAAAACCAGAATCTAAGGCAGAAGCTATATGTAATCAACAGTAGCTTTGAAAAAAAATCCATAAATTACTATAATGTAAGGTCTGTGATTTCACACATACGCACTTATGATAATATGTTTGCATAAATGTAGTATAGAAGATATAAGAATGGATATACAGAGGGAATATAATTGTAGTCTTTAAAGTTATATGCGTGCAAAAAGACTGACAGAATGAAAAAGGAACATGAAAGAAAGGTAGAGGTGCTTGCTGTGCATACCATGTCTGAGCTCCATTCCTAGAACCCAAGATAGAAGAGACCCGAGTCCTGAAAGCTGCTGTCTGATGCCCATGTGTGCCCCGTGGCACCCATGTTCCTGCTCTCTCCCCGCTCCCTCTCACTACTAATCAACAACAACAAAAAATTTTTAAAAAGATTCAGCCAGGTGTGATGGCGCATGCCTTAATCTCAAAACTCTGGAGGTAGAGGCAGGCAGATCTCTGAGTTCAAGGCCAGCCTGCTCTATAGAGCAGGTTCCAGGAGAGCCAGAGCTACATAGTTAGACCCTGTCTCAAAAAAAAAAAAAAAAAACCAAAAAACAAACTAATTCAAATAAAAACAAACAGACAAAACCCCAAAAGAATAAAAAAAAAAGAAAAGAAAAGAAATATTCAATAAGGTATCTCTGAACACCACTTGGAATGAGACTTGAATTTAGGAGATAGCCGTATAATCCAGATCTCTCAGCACAAGTAATCATCAAATTTTATGTTTCTGAAAGGATGCTTTTCCCACTTGCTGTGCATGCGTGTGCATGTGTTAATTGATTTGTAGACCTATGATTGAATTCTCTCAAGTGACAGTTGCCCTCTGAAGCTGTTATCAGATCAAGGAGAAAGAGGTGCACCTTTCCCAGCCCCCATGCCCAAGAGTGGCTGCTGTTAGAACCCTGAGCTGGTTGTTCAGGCTGTAGTCTCAGGGGCACAGGCTCTGAGCCCAGAGCTTCTGGGTCACACGGAATTCTTTCCTGTTGCTGCCCATTGTTCACTTACAGCTTTTCTTGATTCTCTGTGTGTGAACTAGAAGCAGGTGCTGGCACAGGCTGGATCAGCAGATGGGAAGGGTGAAAGCGAGTCGTCACAGGCGGGTTTGAGCCGGGAGCTAGTGTTTGTCCTGTCTGGAATTATAGGTCCTGATTTAGTGTTAGACATGGTCTAACCTTGGCAGGCGGTTTTGTGGGTAATAAAGATACTCTATTCTATGTTCATCATAAACTTTGTAGGATGGAGATTCAATCTTCATGTTTTTTTTCAGAGCCTCTCTGGGCAGAGTATACACATTCAGTCAATTTTGTACTGAGTCCATCCCATCCTGGGGCAGGGACTGAGGTATATCAAGATGAAGATTACAGAAACGAGCTCTCTGATCGCAAGAGGAGGAAGGACAATTAAACAGGTGTTAGCAATCCCTGTGAAAAGTACGGTGACATTGTAGGTGCTGAAGGTACACGAGGAGCTTTGGGAAGCAAGGGAAGATATCCAGAGAAATTGATATCTCGCCAGTGACCTGAGAAATAAGCAGGGATGCCTGAGGGAGGGTTGAGACAAAGAATGGGAAGAGGCAAAAGCTTTAGAGGAACAGAGAGTGGTACTTAGAAATATAATAATGGCATAGAACTGGACCAAGGCACATTAGAAGCAGAACTCTAAGACTCAGGGAACTTGAAAGCAAAGGCTTCTCACTCTGTGGTAAGTTAAGATGCTATCAAAAGATGACAAGGAGCCTGTGATAAGCAAGGTAGAGATGTAATTGTATCTGCATTTCGGAAAGATTCTTTGGATTAGGTGTAATGATACATGCTTATAATTCCAGTTTTTGGGAGGCTGAGACAGGAGGATCATTGTGAGTGCTAGGTCAACCTGTATAGATAGTGAGTACCAGGCCAGTTAAAGCTCAAGACTCTGACTCCCAAAACAAGGAAGGACTGGAGCGATTGCTCAGTGGTTAAGAACACTCACTGGTCTTGCAGAGAACCTGGGTTTGATTCCCACCACTTACATCTGGTAGCTCACTGCACACTATAGCTCCAGTTCCAGGGGATCCAGTGCTTTCTCTTGGCCTTAAGTGGGCACCTGTATATGTGGTGTATATACACCCACTTGGGTGCATACATATGCATTTGAGGGGCAGGGGTTGCTATATAAAACAGCCGTTATACAGAATGGAGAACGTGGAACCTGGTTTTTGTTCAGGACATGGATGAAATAGTCTAGAGAGGAGACGATGGTGGTCAGGATGGGGGTAGTAGCCTGAAGTTTGGGAAGATGACAGTGTCGGAGGTAGATTTGCTGATGTGTTGGATGCCAGACTGAGCAGGAGGAAGTCTGAGATGCCATGGATGGCAGGGCTCTTCCTTTCTACTGGTGATAGAGGTAGGGTGAGGATGGAAGTGTGGATTTGGCTTTGGCTTTGTGGGTTAGACTAGTCAGTGGATATCTACATGGAGCTCTGCAGTGGATCTGGAAAGAGTTTCTATAGAGAATAGGCCACTATATGCTTCCTTCATCCAGATTACCAACTCTGCGAGAAGAAGTCTCTAATTAGGTAATTCTGATGTCTGGGTGTGTCTAGAACTCAGGTCTCTCCCATGGTTTTCATGTCTCCCGACCTGTGCTTCTTCACTCACTCAGTGTCTCCTCATTACAGCTGGAAATGTCTCCTACCATGCATGCCAAGCTGACCAGACAAATAATGGCCAGTCTATAGGCCACCTTCGGACAAATCTGATTTAGTAAGTAGGGCAAGAAAGAGAGTCCTGCAGCTGGTGAGGGGATGGGTCCCTGAGAGTCAGCACACAGACTCTTAAACCACTGCTGTGCTATGTCTGTGTATACATGGATGTGTGGCTCTGTTGCCTAGCCAGGGTCCAGCCAGCAGGAAAAAGACTGGAAAACCAGGAGGAATTTCTTACTGGTCTTTCAGACCTCAAGTTGGGATGTTGTTGGTGATGGTGGGTAATTTGCAAGGATAGTTCTGGAAAAATTTCCTTCTAGCTGTTTCCAAACAGGTTGAGGGCAGTTAAAAACACTTCTCCCTTCCACCTCCCCTGTGTGTGTATGTGTGTGTGTGTGTGTGTGTGTGTGTGTGTGTGTGGTGTGTACACTGTGATGCGTGTCTGAGTCCCAGCACTTGGGAGGCTAATACAGTCAACACTCTTTCCAAATAAGGAAATAAGTTGTGTGTATGTGTGTGTAGTATGCAAGTGCAGAAAACACACTCAGCTTTAATTTTTGCTTCATTTTTAGTGTTTATTCATGGTAGGGCTTCTTTGTGTAGCCCTGGCTGTTCTGGAACTCACTCTGTATACCAGGCTGGCCTCAAACTCACAGAGATCCTCCTGTTTCTGCCTCCCGAGTGTGATTTTAATTTTGAGTTTTCTTGCCATGCTGGGATTCGAACCTAAACCATTAGCCCGTATTACTGTAATTTGCATCTTCTTGATTGTTTGTAAGGATAAACATCTTTGAAACTGTTGGTTTACCAGTTGGATTTCTCTTGTGAAGTATCTGTTGAAATTACTGATCTACTTCTCTAGAGGGCTGTCTGTCATTTCTGTTAGACTGGTGGGAATTCTTCATGTATGGTGGATATGGACGTTTTGTGTATTGTGAGTGTTAACATCCTCATGGCTTCCTTTCACATTCTCCTCTCTGTGTTGTCTCCAGTTGAACAGAATATTTGAACTTTAATGTAGTCATTTATCAAACATTTTGTGATTCTTTCTTTTTTGTGCCTTATTTAGAAAAAAAAATCCTTCTCTCCTCCCAAATCATGAATTTACTCTTTTATGAGAAACTTTATAGATTTCCTTGTGACTTTTAGGTACATAATTCACTTGGAGTTGATTTCTTTAAGAGCTTTCAACATCATTTGTTAAAATCAATTTCTGTTTCTCTGCTATTCTGCCATAAATTAAATATGTGTGTGTTTCTGGATCTTTGTTCTGTCCAGATCACACTGTCTTAATTACCATGCCTTTACAGCAGGGTCTTCATTAGCTTGACAGCTGCTAAACCCACACACTCTCAACATAGTATCTTTAAATCTATAAAGTAAAACACATGGGATTTAAAACAACGTGCAGGCTCATATATCCAGAATATATTAAGAACTTCAAAACTCATTTCATTTGATAGAAAAAATAAACCAAATGAAAATAAACAAGCCAGGTTGAAAAGGAGGCAGTAGATCTAAATAGACATCCTTAAAAGAAACGACAGAAGACGTATGCCAAAAAGCACTTGACAGCACACTCAGATAGTTGATCACCAGGGAAATTCCACTCAAAGCCACAGTGAAATGTCACTTCACCCCAGGAAGAGTGGCTAATGTAAAGAATATTAAAGACAAAAAAATGTGCTGGTAAGAATGCGAAGAATAAAAGGGAACCCCCCCCTCTCTCTCACACACACACACCTTCTAAAAAAATAAAAATTAAAAAAAAAAAGAATAGATACAACTTTTTTTCTTTCTGGATTCATTTCCTTCTCTAGGAAGTTCTCCTCGTCCTAGTAATGCATGTTTTTCTGTATTTTATTTTTAACTTAATTGCCTAAAACAAAAAAAGAAAAAAAACCCACAAAAACCAAAGGCCAGATGTGGTGGTGCACAGCTGTGGTGGTGCACAGCTGTAATCCCAGCATTTGGGAGATGTCGGCACAGGGAACAAGCGGTCAAGGTCATCCTTGGCTTTGCGAGACTCTGCCTTAAAATGACAAAAGTAAATGTAACTAAAAACTAGGCTGCCTCTGCCTCCTGAATGCTGAGGTGAAAGGTGTGTACCACCATGCATCGCTTTAAGGAGTAGGTGGTCCGTGTGGCATAGGGTTGAGAAGGAACAAGTTAAACTTCACTTCTGCTTGCTGATACCCATTTTCCCTCAGAGGCAGCCACGAATACTGGCTTTTGTGTGTGTGTTCTTTTTAAATATGCTTGACAGATTGCTGTATGTTCTTTATCTTCCCCCAGGTTCCAGTCAGATTGTGTTCATTTAACAATGCATACTGGACCCTATTCCATTTTAGTATACACGGTTTAGCTCCGAGTTGTGTTCTGTTGTGTGTTTAATTTTTTTTGTGTGTGTGGTATCGATATGTCTTGGTTAGTTTTCTATTGCTGTGAAGAGACACCACGAAATGAGGCAAGTTATAAAAGAAAGCATTTGATTGGGGGCTTCATTACAGTTTCAGGAGGTGAGTCTACCATCATCATGGCAGAGAGCGTTGGTAGCAGGCAGACAGGCATGGTGCTGGAGCAGTAGCTGAGAACTTAGATGCTGAGGCAACAACCATGAGGGAGGGAGGGAGGGAGGGAGGGAGGGAGGGAGGGAGGGAGGGAGAGAGAGCGCACACTATTTGAGAATGGAGTGGGCTTTTGAAACCTCAAAACACACCCTGAGTAATATACCATATTCAACATGGACACATCCCAGTCTTTCCCAAACAGTTCCACCAACCAGGGACCAAGCATTTACATAAATGAGCCTACTGGGGCCGTTGTCATTCAAACCACCACAGGGTATTTTGCCTGTGTGTATGTGTATCCACTGTGTGCATGTGGTTGTGATCTGCCGTGTGGGTGCTGGGACTCAAACCCTGTTCTGTGCTTTTAACTGCTGAGCCATCTTTCTAGCCCTGTGTTGTAGTAAATTGGTTTTGGTGTGTGTGTATGTGTACATGCATACATGCACTTTGTGCTGGGACTGGAACCCAGGACCTTGTACACAAGAGGCATTTGATCTACCACCGAGCTACAAACGTGCCAGCCCCATGTGTGTGTTTTCTGGCTAATCTGTGTAGGATCTGGACTCAGGCTGTTTTTTCTTCTCTTACTCCCGCAGAGAGTACTATGAAGAGTAACCCTATATGTCATTAACTTGTGAAGTTAAAATTGCTGTAAAATTCTGATAATGCTAAGTGGTCTCCCCCAGATTTAGAATAGTTGTTACCTCTGATAATGTATAGAAGTGCCTATTCCCCCTGCTCCCCACATACCTGATAGGTCAGTATTTTTCTAATGTTTTCATCTTTATTAGTCTAAAGGATAACAGGTTATATCTCATTATGGTTTTATTTTGCATTTATCATGTTAAGAGTGAGAGTGATGATTTATGTTATTAAAAGCCACACTTTCCTCTGTGTCATTTCTTCTGCCTTTGCCCATTTTTCTACAGGGTTATGCACTGCTTATTGAACCTGGCAGAAATAGTTGTATCATTTGCAGAGCAGTGGTGGCGCACACCTTTAGTCCCAGCACTTGGGAGGCAGAGGCAGGCAGATTTCTGAGTTTGAGGCCAGCCTGGTCTACAGAGTGAGTTCTAGGACAGCCAGGGCTACACAGAGAAATCCTGTCTCAGAAAAAAAAAAAAAAAGGAGATTAGCTTTTTGCTTTTCCCCCTCTTTCCTTTTCCCTCTTGCTTCAGCCCCACTTGCTCTGCCCCTCCGCCCGCTCCTGCCCAAAGTACAATGTAGCTGTGTTCAGACACCCATATAAGGGCATCAGATCTCTTTATAGATGGTTGTGAGCCACCATGTGGTTGCTGGGATTTGAACTCATGACCTCCTGAAGAGCGGTTGGTGCACTTAACCACTGAGCCATCTCACCAGCCCCGACTACTTTTCTTATGATTAAAAAAAAAAATTATTTTTATTTATGTGTCTGTACATCTCATGGGCACGGGAGTCCTTAGAGGCCAGAAGAGGGAGTTGGATCCCCAGGAGCTGGAGCTACAGGTGGTTGTTAGTCTACTGATGTGGGTGCTGGAACATAACTTGGGTTCTGTGGAAGAGCTGCAAGTGCTCTTACCTGCTGGGCCATTTCTCTGTCCCCATGATTTTGCTTTTTACCCTATTGAATTTATTAGATGTTTTTTCTGGAGTGTTTTTTTTTTAATTTGTTCATTTAATAGCTTTAATGGTTTTGTTGTTATTTGTGTGTTTGGTGTGTGTATTGCTTCAAAAGGTCATTCTCACTTCAAGGTTTAAAATATTTTCCAAGTCCAGTCATGATAATTTTAAAATCCCAGCCTTGGGAGGCTCACTTATGTGGATTGTCATAAGTTTGAGGAGAGGCCCAGTTTAACTACCTAGTGAGTTGTAGGCCAGCCAAGATTATATAAAGAAATCCTGCCTTAGAAAGAAACAACAAAATAGGGTGAGTGTCTTAGTTACTTTTCTGTTGCTGACGTAAAACAACTAACCAAGGTAACTTGTAGAAGAAAAGAATGTATTTGGGGCTTACAGTGTCAGTGGTTAGGTGTCGTGTGAGGAGCCGGCAGCAGGCAGGCAGGCAGGCAGGCAGGCAGCAGGCAGGCAGGCAGGCAACAGGCAGGCAGGCAACAGGCAGGCAGGCAGGCAGCAGGCAGGCAGCAGGCAGGCAGGCAGGCAACAGGCAGGCAGGCAGGCAACAGGCAGGCAGGCAGGCAGGCATGGCTGAAGCAGTAGCTGAGAGTTTTAACATCTTGTTCTGCAAGCATGAGGCAGGAAGAAAAAAAAAGCTAGCTGGGAATTGTAGGCTTTTGAAACCTCAAAGCCTGTTTCTGACCTACCTCATTCAGCAAGGCCACACCTCCCAATCCTTCCCAAACAATTCCAGCAACTAGGGAACAAGTGTTCAAACATATGCCCTATGGGGGCCATTCTCATTCAAGCCACAGCAGCTAGAGAAGTAACCCAGTGCTGGCCGTGACTGCTGAGATTGCTGTGCTTGCTGTGTAGGCATGAGGGCTTGAGTTAAGATCCCCATCATCTATGTAAAAATGTAGACATGAGGACACTGCTGTAATGCCAGCACTGGGAAATAGAGACAGCAGGATCCCATAGGCTTAGGAGCCAGCCAGTCTACCAAGTCAGTGAGCTCGAGGTTCAGGGGGAGACCCTGTTGCAGAACATAAAGGGATGGTTGGTCAGATGGCTCAGTGAGTAAGAGCACCCGCTGCCAAGAACTTGACTTCAATCCCTGGGACTCACATGGAAGGATACAATTGCCAGAAAGCTGTCACCAACCAACGTCCCAATCATGTGTGTACTCATGTGCAGCTCAACCCCCCAAGTAACATAGTAAAAATGTAATAATTTTTTTTAGAGAAAAATAAAGTTGTCAGTGATAGAGGAAAGTACTTGATGAAATCTCTGGCCTCTACACACACACACACACACACACAAGTGCAGGTGCCAGGATGACCAGGGATGCAGATTCTCCTGGACCTGGAGTTCCAGGGTTTGTGAGTAGCCTGAGGTGGGAGGTAAACTCAGCTCCTCTTCCAGAGCAATATGCAGTCTTAATTGCTGAACCATCTCTCCAGCCCCTGGAAATTTCTTTTATGTAAGAATTGGTGTTAAAAAATTTCCTCTAGATGGCTCAATTGTTTTTAAGATTCATTATCTTTCGCTAAACATACTGGCGCAAACCTTGAATCCCAGCACTTGGGAGGCAGAGAAAGGTGGATTTCTGTGAATTCCAGGCCAGCCTGATCTGCTATTGATTTCCAGGCCAGCTGAACTACATAGTAAGACTTTGGTCTTTAAAAAGCAAGAACAAAACAAAATTTTGTTGTTTTGGTTTTTTTGAGAGAGGGTTTTTCTGTGTATCCCTGGATGTCCTGGAACTTGCTTTGTAGACCAGGCTGGCCTCAGATCTGCCTGCCTCTGCTGGATTAAAGGTGTGCACCAAAACAAAATCTTATTTTTCCTAAGAAAATTTGTTTTTAAACTTTGAAATAAAAGATTTAAAAGTAGAGAAAATGGGGAAAACAGAGTCACAAAATCCAGAAAAAATAAACACATTTTTAAAAACTGCTTGATGCTTCTTACAGTATTCCATGTAGCTTTCTCCCTTATGTATTTTAAGTGTATTATTTAATAACATTCAGTAAGGTCCACCTTCCTCACTTTGAGGCAAGATCTCATATATCCAAGACTAGCCTTGAACTTTCTATGTATTATTGTCCAGAATGAGCATGAACTTCTAGTCATCAGCCTCCGGCTCCCAGGTGGGGACTGCAGGCGTGCACTGCTAGGCCAGGCTCACGTGGTGCTGAGGATCAAAAATAGCACTTCATCTGAGCTGGGCAAGCACTGGAGCAACTGAGCTAGATCCCCAGCACCAGGCTCCTTTTTTTTGGGGGGGGGGTATAGTTTTGTGAATTTGGACAAAAGCATAGAGTTGTATGTTATAAAAAGTATAGGATTGTGTAACTAGCTAATCACCATATTCAAGATGGAG
Organism: Grammomys surdaster; assembly: GCF_004785775.1. Taxonomy (NCBI): domain Eukaryota; kingdom Metazoa; phylum Chordata; class Mammalia; order Rodentia; family Muridae; genus Grammomys; species Grammomys surdaster. Next base: position 9,060,519 of record NW_021604592.1, read on the forward strand.
AATAGTTCCATCTTCTTTTAAAACAAAATTTTATTGCATTTATTTGTGTGTGTGTGTGTGTGTTTGAATGTGTGCACACATGCATGTGTGTCACATACCATGGTAGACATGCTGCAATCAAGTGACAACTTAAGAAGAGTTGGTTCTGTCCTTTCACCAGGTGGCCCCAGGATTCGAACTCAGGCTGTCAGTCTTGGTAGCAAGCTCCTTTACCTACTGAGCCATTTCAGCTGGCTCCTCATCACTTAAGCAGACAGACCCCAGTTTATAGTGGTTCAACTTAAACAGGTTTTTTTTTTGGTCTTAAGAATAGTACAGAAGTGACATGGATTAAATAGAAACCACGCCACTACTTTTGGATTTGGATCCTTTCCCCGGCTAGCAATATGAGTTGTAATTTTTCTCTCTAGATGCTGGGCAGCAGCCATTAGCCACAGTCCCCACTCAGCCATACGATCACATGGGGACATAGCCAACATGCTCCACACAGCATACTGTGTTGTTAAATCTGACTGCTCAGTAGTTCAAGAGTTCTGTGTGCATTTACTCCTTAGGATGCTTTCACTTCATGATGTTAGTGGGGACACGTCCTCCTTTCAAGTCAGGACACATTGCACAGCCCTCTCACAATGGCCTCCCAGTCGTTCCATTTTCCACTTAAACCCACCAGCTCAGAATTTCCAGGACTGCGTCCTCCCTTAGGTGATTGAGGTTCCCAGGTGATTGCAACGTGTACCAGAGGAGGAGCTGTTTCCTGAGGACATTGCTTCATAACTGGCAAGAACTTTCTTGGCACCTTGGAGTATTCTTGGAGCCGTGAAGCCTCAGACTAGGCTCAGACTGGTAATGAGAGCAGCTAGTCTTTCTCAGGGACATAGTGTCTGATAGATGCTGTGCCAAACGCATAGACTGTACCATTTCTCACTCCGCCCAGTGTTGCACAAGGTAGATCTGTCATCTCCATTTTACAGATGAGAAGACTGAGGCTAGAGATAATGTACTTTGTTCAAGACTACACACCCAGGGTATGGTGGGCCAGGATCGGGTCCCAGACAGACTAATCACCATGTCCATACTCCTTACCCCTGTACTCTATTGTGAACTCTCCACCTGAAGAGTGGTGACCTGACCCACTGGACCAGAGACACAGTTATCCGGAAGGGCTCTCACATCCTCAGAAGAGTCTCCTGGTATAACTTGCCTACTTTGGTGCTCTCAAAGTAGGGGTGATTTTAGAGGGGCCATGAGAGCAGAAAGCAGGGCACTCTGAGCTCCTGGGGTGAGCTAGTCAAGACCTAGGCTGGGTTGGGGCTTGGGGAGACATCTGTGTTTCTGTGCTGACAGCATCTTTCCTCCCTCTGCACTGGACAGAGCCTCCTCTGTTTCTCTCCATCTGACCTGTTTCCTCCTCTGGCTCTCGAGTTCCTGGCTCCTCTGAGTACCTCTTCTTAAGCCCCCATCTCTTCTCTCTCTACTTCAGCTTGGTAAGAGTGAAAAAGGGTTCTCAGGCCTGGGCATGGGGTAACATCTCTTGGTTCTGGTGAATGGGTCCCACAGCCCTTTTGTGTTTAAAAGAGAGAGGGTTTGGAGAACACCCTGAAGAGACAATCCCAATCCGAGATTCTCAGTCCGAGGCCCTACCACTTTTCAGCAGAGTATTTGATAAAGTGGCAGCTGCTTTAAAGAATGTTAACAGAATTACTATAGTGGTACACATTATCGAAGGAACCACAAGTTTGACTTGCACAAAGTGAAAGCACTCATGTAACCAACCTCTGATCAAGAACTAGACAGCGTGGGGCTGGAGAGATGGCGCAGCAGCTAAGAGCACTTATTGCTCTTGTAGAGGACCCTGTTTGCATCCCAGCACCCACATGACAGCTCACAATCATCTGTAGCTCCATTCCCAGGGGATCTAATACCCTCACTGACCTCTGAGGACACCAGACATATACATGATATATACACGCAGACAAAAGATTCTCACATAAAATAAAATATAGATATATAACAAAATCATGTTTGAAAGAGCTAGACTATGCCCCGTGATTCTAACTTTCCTCTTCCAGCCCTCTTAGTTGACATCCCTGGAGTTGGGGTGCGTATTTTTGGTTGTCACAATGACTTCGGGGTTCTGCTGGCATTTAGAGAGCAGGGTCTAGGGGGTGCTAAGTGTCCTGCAATGCATGAGGCAGCCCTGCAGCACAAAGGCTGCCCTGTCCAGAAATGGTATGGCAAAGGCTTAGGGGCAGGGTTGCAACTGTATCAGTGGGTCAGTGAGGCGGGGTCTTTGCCACAGTGCCCCATACTATCACCACTTCACAGGCCTCCGGAATGCCCCCCGCTGCTGGGCAGTGATCCAGCCCCTGCTGTGTGCTGTCTACATGCCCAAGTGTGAGAATGACCGAGTGGAGTTGCCCAGCCGCACTCTCTGCCAGGCCACCCGAGGCCCCTGTGCCATTGTGGAGCGGGAGCGAGGGTGGCCTGACTTTCTGCGTTGCACGCCGGACCACTTCCCTGAAGGCTGCCCAGTAAGTGTCCTGAGGGGCAAGAGAAGGTAGTCTAACCTTGGAACAGAGCAGCACTGTACTGGATGCAGGGGAGCCAGAGATGTCTCTCCTAGGAGACCCTGTGTCTGCAGGACTGATGAATCATACATCCAAGCTGTACACCACAGTCTGGGTCTCTGTGGAGGCTTCTCTGTTGACCTGATGTAGCATGTTCAGTGAATAGTTTTTGAATGCTCACTATTAGGGTTGTGGTGTTACAGGGGTTATGAGTGACAGAAGTCTGTCTTGAGAGGTTTCTGTCACGTGTAGAAGTCAGGGCATATACACATGAAGCACTAGAAGCAGGAAGACGGGGTGTGAGGCAGTGTGGGTTGGAAGGGGACATCTGTAGGGATAGCAGAATGATAGTGATTTAATTATCATTTACTACATACAAATACCATTATGAGAACTTTAGCCCTTTTATTATCTAATCCTTAGGTCCTATGAGGTAGGGGCTACTCTTTCAGATGAGAAAAATGAAATAGTCAAATACTTTGTCCAAGGATGTAGAGCTGTTGAGCAGCAGTGGGCCTCCAGCCAGCATATCTGCCCTTGCCCTGTTTCCCATTCATCTTTCACCCTGATTTACCTCTCCCCGTGGTATTTATTTTCCCTTTCCTGTGTCAGAACGAGGTACAAAACATCAAGTTCAACAGTTCAGGCCAATGCGAAGCACCCTTGGTGCGGACAGACAACCCCAAGAGCTGGTACGAGGATGTGGAGGGCTGTGGGATCCAGTGCCAGAACCCGCTGTTTACAGAGGCTGAGCACCAGGACATGCACAGTTACATCGCAGCCTTCGGGGCCGTCACCGGCCTCTGCACACTCTTCACACTGGTGAGCAGCGCTGTAAGGGCAAGGGCGCAGAATTGACGGCCCAAGGAGCAGGGACACTAAAATGAAGTGGCTTGGTAGGGGACCCATGGAAGCTTATGAGGGGGTCTTGGGTTCAGATCAAGGCTTCTGCAGCAGAACAGACCCTCATTTCACTGCATGGCCGCTTCTCCCTTTAGGCCACCTTTGTGGCTGACTGGCGGAACTCCAATCGCTACCCCGCGGTTATTCTCTTCTATGTCAATGCGTGTTTCTTCGTGGGCAGCATTGGCTGGCTGGCCCAGTTCATGGATGGTGCCCGCAGGGAGATTGTTTGCCGAGCAGATGGCACTATGAGATTTGGGGAGCCCACGTAAGTATCTTAGGGACCCAGAGGTGAGGGTGGGAGGAGAAAGGGGTTGGACTTGAAGGCAGCCATAATGGGTAGGATTTAGCACTGCCCTGTTGTGTTCAGTGTTGAGACTTGTGATTCTTCAGAGATGTACCCTAGAGCCTCTTCACATCCAACCTGTGTCCTAACTCCTGGGGACCCTCCACATTCTAGTAGACTAGGACCTGGGGACAGGGTGGAGTGACTGGTAGGAAGAATACAAAGTGGCTCTCCAAGTGACACCCCACATCTTCACAGCTCCAGTGAGACCCTGTCCTGTGTCATCATCTTTGTCATCGTGTACTATGCCTTGATGGCTGGAGTAGTCTGGTTCGTGGTCCTCACTTATGCCTGGCACACCTCCTTCAAAGCCCTGGGTACCACCTACCAGCCTCTCTCGGGCAAGACGTCCTATTTCCACCTGCTCACGTGGTCACTGCCCTTTGTCCTCACTGTGGCAATCCTCGCTGTGGCTCAGGTACAGTGGTTGGGGGCTGGGGGCCTGAGTGGGGTGAGCATGTGAGAAGGGTCATAACTAACTATCCCTTCCACCCCCTTCCTGCTACAGGTAGATGGAGACTCCGTGAGTGGCATCTGTTTTGTAGGCTACAAGAACTATCGGTACCGTGCTGGCTTTGTCCTGGCCCCAATTGGCCTGGTGCTTATTGTGGGAGGCTACTTCCTCATCCGGGGTGAGTGACTCGGCCAGGGCCAGCCAGGTAACATAGTGTGCTGTGCACCTGCTCTGTGGAAGTAGGGATAGGAGCTTCCGGCTCCACTGCTTTCCTCTGATATCTACCTAAACCTTGGTGCAATATAGAAGATGACCCTATAGGCAGGACAGCACTTTTGTGAGGACAGAAAAATATATCTCTTCCTCCAAAGCCATGACCAAGTTTCTTGGCTTTTTTGAGAGGAACTTGGCTGGATTCCAGACCCTTTTCTTACCCCTTGTCAGGATGCACTTGTGTTGTGAATGCCCCGGGACACCTAGCTGATCCACATGGATCATCTGGAGGCCATTGCTTATGTGTGTTCACACTAGTTTTATATATACTGTCATATTTTTGGAGCTTGGTTTCCAAGTCGTGCCAACCCTTAACATACACAAACAGTTATCATAACATATACAGATTTATGGGTCCCTAATTTCCCTGTCTCAATCTGCCACCCCATGATTTGTCTTGGTTTTTTAGCTCACTCTGCTTGGCTTTCTTTGTCAGTTTTGGTTTCCTCCCACTGAACTGTCAACCTTCTGTTCATCCTTCTTCCCTGCCTTTCTGGCAGAGCATCTGAGCCTCTGGTGTATGTTTCGCATCTGTGCCTCCCATACGGTAACCAGTAGCCATGGATGTTGAAATGAGGCCAAATCGAGATGCCTTTTAAGTGTAAAAAACATGATGCGTTTGAGACTTAACATGAAGAAGAGAAAAAAATGTGAATATAAATTAATCACTAATAATTTGTATGGAATGCAGAGGTGGTTCTATTTTGTATATATTTGGTTTATAAAATATAGTAAAATTATATAGTTTTTTTTAAATGTGGCTACTAGAACATTTGAAATTTCTTTTACATGTCACACAATGTATTTCTATTGGACAGTACTATTGTTGAATCTGTTTCACGCTTTTTCCATCAGAATAGCTTTGACCTGGTTTCCTCTCTCTGTCCTTGACTGTTGTCTACGCTCTGTCCCAGTTACCACAGCCCATAGCACATTTGCTAATAGCTGTTCTCTTATTCTCTGGTTCCTCAAGCTTTAAGTCAGGATGGTTGTAATTAGTCATAGGACTCTAGTGCCATGGGGCATCCCTCCCTGTGCTTCCTTACCCCCAGGAGAGTGTCTCTGTCCTGATAATGCCTGAATTCTGTTTGTTTAGGGGTCATGACTCTGTTCTCCATCAAGAGCAACCACCCTGGGCTTCTGAGTGAGAAGGCAGCCAGCAAGATCAACGAGACGATGCTGCGCCTGGGTGAGTGGGGCCCAGGGGCCTCTGGTCCTCTCACACTGAATCCTGCCGGGGCCTCCAGGATGCAGAAAAACCGTGTGGAGAGTTAAATATTCAGGGACAGAGCCAAGGTGTAGTGATAGTGGAGGAGGCAACTCACTGTGAAAAGTAGAAGAATCCAGGTCAGTGCCAAGACTGCTACCACAGGTCCCTTGCCCTCCCTGTGGCCTCCCATAATCGCCTCCAGGATCTGCTGGATTCATTTTGGTGGATGCAGTTCCTGACTTGAGCCCAGCATGTAGTCACCCTGGACTCAGTCTTCAGTACTCAGTAGACAGTTGCCCTCCTCCCTGGGGCTGCTACCGTGTCTGTTCTGGTAATGGATCACGCCTCTGAACTCCACAGGCATTTTTGGCTTCCTGGCCTTTGGCTTTGTGCTCATCACCTTCAGCTGCCACTTCTATGACTTCTTCAACCAGGCTGAGTGGGAGCGTAGCTTCCGGGACTATGTGCTGTGAGTGAGGGGCTGGGGCTTGGTTGTGGGAGTGGTTGGGATGGGAGCTTCGGCTGTAATGCAGCATTCCATCTGCTTGTGGTCTTCCACCGTCCTGCCTCCAATACGAATAGCTTCCAAATTGCTGTTCAACTCCACACGTCTGTCTGCACCCCCTGGGCAGGATGTCCTGTGTGTTTGCAACTGTTCAGAAGCCAACCCATGTTGTCATCTGTGTGATTTCTACAGTCCGTGGCTCTCCCTGAGTCACTGCACAGGAGCAGTCCCTTGGACAGCGCAGCAACCTGGTCAAGTTTGCCAGTTTTGCTTGAGTTTCTGTATCTCCGTAAAAGTGAAACAGGGCAAGCGAGGCATCTCCACTGCTAGAAAGATGCCTGCTGCTACTGGGGGTCATGGTTAAAACTTCCCTTAAAAGAGAGACTCTGGTTGGAGAGATCCCTCTGTTTGTAGGAGTGCTTGTTACTCTGCCACAGGACCCAAGGTCAGTTCCCAGCATCTACACCTGGTAGCTCCCAAATGCTTGTAACTCCAGCTCCAGGGATCCAACATCCTCTCCTGGACTCTGCAAGCACCTGGACATAAGTGGCAGACACACACAGGACATATACAGACACATGTAGATACATCTAAAGAAAACTTTAATAAAATAGGGGGATTGGATGTTTACCATGACTGCTTTTGGCTCATTCTTAAGTTTCCCCCTTTCAGTCTTGGAAGCTCTAACCCACAGTGATGCTGGATTCTTGTCCCAGAAGTTTGATATGAGGCTCAGACAGTAGTTTATAAAAGCTCTCTAGATGATTCCAAAGCATGTCTCTGGGGCTAGTTGTATAGCTCAGTGGTAGAGTCTAGCATGCGTGGGGTTCCACTTCCATCACTGCACCATGAGAATCCTGCAATGGGCCTCAGCTCTTTCTTGTATGGATTTATTGGGTGCCTTCTTATTGGATTCCGAAAGCCTTAACTGTTGACCATCCCTTATCATAGATGCCAAGCCAATGTGACCATTGGGCTGCCTACCAAGAAGCCCATTCCTGACTGTGAGATCAAGAATCGGCCCAGCCTCCTGGTGGAGAAGATCAATCTATTTGCTATGTTTGGCACTGGCATTGCCATGAGCACCTGGGTCTGGACCAAGGCCACCCTGCTCATCTGGAGGCGCACATGGTGCAGGTGGGGTCAGCAGCTGTCTAATCTTGTCCTTCCTCTCTTCCTCTCAGCCTCGCGTCTTCACTTGAGGGTTTTGTCTTATCATGGTTCCAAAACAGACTGGGGCAGTGTTTGTCAAAGCAAGTCTGGATGGCTAATTTCTTAGCAGCTCACCACTGCCCTCTAGAGGACAGTGAGCTGAGTCTGAGAACCAGTGCTTTGTGAGGAGGGGCCACAGGAGCCCTGCATTCTAGGCATGTCTTGTTGCTGCGAAGGCTCCTCAGAGTCCTCAGGACTCTAGCTCTTTAAACCTAGAATCCCAGGTCTTTCGATAGATTTGAAAGGAAGCGGCTGCTCCTGCACTTGCCAGCCCCGCCCCTCTGTTCTCAGGTTGACCGGGCACAGTGATGATGAACCCAAGAGAATCAAGAAGAGCAAGATGATTGCCAAGGCCTTCTCTAAGCGCCGTGAACTGCTGCAGAACCCGGGCCAGGAGCTCTCCTTCAGCATGCACACTGTCTCCCATGATGGACCCGTTGGTGAGCCTCAGTGTATTCTCCTGCTGAGACACTTGACCTCCATAGTACCAGGTCGATTTCCATTCGGATAGATGGACTGCTTGACAAACTGAGGAATAAGGCACTCACGCTCTGCTTCGTCTTGGGTGCCTTGTCGTGTCTCATTCCCTGTCCCCCACCTCCGCCCCGTCCTCCCTCCGCCTGTTCATGGTATTGCAGTTCTCTGAGGACTCTGCTCCCTCTCCCTGCTTCTCTGCCATCTCCAGTGACTTTTCTGAGCCAGAGTAAGTCAGGGTGCTGGTACCAGACTTACGAGCTTAAGTTTTTGGGGATCAGAGGCTGCTCCACTCAGATTTTGAATGGGCACTGGTTCCAGGGTGGACTCTCTGCCAGTCGCGGTGGGAAGGACTGGCTAAGAAAGATGAATCTTGTTACATAAGGAGGGGTCATTGTTCTTTCTTTCCTTTCATCCTCAAAGCGGGTTTGGCTTTTGACCTCAATGAGCCTTCAGCTGATGTCTCCTCTGCCTGGGCCCAGCATGTCACCAAAATGGTGGCTCGGAGAGGAGCCATATTACCCCAGGATGTGTCTGTCACCCCTGTGGCAACTCCAGGTATGGGGGCTCTGTCTTCTGCAAGAAGGAGGGGGTAGGTGGACACATTGGCTAGGAGCACCCTAGACTGAATATATGGAGTTGTAAATTAGGGGAAGAAAGGAAAGGCCCCAAAGGATCTGAAGGGGGTGCCAAAGCTTGGGAAGCTTGGAGTGATGGATCTCAGAACTCGAGACTAGGGATTCTGGAAAGGGAAGGGTGTAAAGAACAGAATAAAGCCCTAAGCTGTGCTCTTCATCCTCCTGACAGTGCCCCCAGAAGAACAAGCCAACCTGTGGCTGGTTGAGGCAGAGATCTCCCCAGAGTTAGAGAAGCGCTTGGGCCGGAAGAAGAAGCGGAGGAAGAGGAAGAAGGAGGTGTGCCCCTTGGGGCCAGCCCCTGAGCTTCACCACTCTGCCCCTGTTCCTGCCACCAGTGCAGTTCCTCGGCTGCCTCAGCTGCCTCGGCAGAAGTGCCTGGTAGCTGCAAATGCCTGGGGAACAGGGGAGTCCTGCCGTCAGGGAGCCTGGACTCTAGTCTCCAACCCCTTCTGCCCAGAGCCTAGTCCCCATCAAGATCCATTTCTCCCTGGTGCCTCAAGCTCCAGGGTCTGGGCTCAGGGCCGCCTCCAGGGGCTGGGCTCCATTCATTCCCGCACTAACCTCATGGAGGCTGAGCTCTTAGATGCAGACTCGGACTTCTGACCCTGCAGGGCAGGTCTTAGGATGGAAATGCACATCTTTCTGTAGCTCTTCCTGAGAGCATCCCTCTGGGGACTCATCTGACAGAGTCTGTGGACCAAGTGTCTGCTTCAAAGAGCTGTGTGTGTCTGGCTAGAAGCAGCCAGACCGTGGAAACAAGCTGTACAGCCACTGATAGGCCTCGTGTCAGAAGCAGGACCCTGCAGTTCAGGACCCTTGCTTCTGCCCACCAATTAGAGTATGGCTGGCAGTGTCAGTCTCCAACAGAGCTTGTACTAGGGCAGGAATGGCAGAGGCAGGGGTGACGGTACCCAGAGTGGGCTGTGGTGGCCAGTGATGTCACTAAGCCCATGTCTGACAGATGAGGACTGGCTGCCCTTTTCTGTGCCAATGAGTGCCCTTTTCTGGCACTCTCAGACCAAAAGTGTTTATTGTGTCATTTGTCCTTTGTCTAGGTGTGGACAGGACTCTCTTTTTCCTCTTCCTGGTAGTTGTAATGACCACTCCCATAAGGGCTGTAACTGTTCTCAACAGGTGGCCCTGCCCAAAACACATCCTCTCTTTTCCTGTTCTATCCCTACATTCACATCTCAGTTCTACTAGGCCAACCTCTTCCTGGTTAGCACCTTAAAACACACACACACACACACACACACACACGTACGTTACTTATGAGCTTGGTCTCAAGTGAGAGACTACTAGTTCAGTTCCAGGCCTCTGAGAGACATGTTGTTTCTTCCTCACGTCCATCCAGTGGGGATGGACCCTCTGACTTAAGGGGCTACCTTGGGAAGCTTCTGTAGCTTCAGCCAGGCAAGAAAGCATCCTCCAATTTCTGTATCTGGTGGGAGGGGGGACTCCCCACTTTTTACAATGTCTAGTCATTTTCATAGTGCCCCACATTCAAGAACCAGACAGCAGGATGCCTTAGAAGCTGGCTGGGTTCCGGGTCAGGAGCTCAGTATGAGAAGAAGAAATATGAACAGTAAATAAAACATTTTTGTATAAGCTTATGTGTGTTTCTTTTCCCCAGCCCCAGCTCTAGTTTATGTACCTGGTCCAGAACCTCCATGTATCCTGAGCCCTTTTTGAGCAGTGGAGAGCTTGCTGGTGTGGTCATGACTGACAGATGCTGGCCTGATTCAGTGTAATACGCTGGCTGCCCTCTCTGGCTACTTGGCTGTAAATGGACAAAAGATGCTTGGTGGCCACCTTTGCATCCCTAAGTTCCAAACATAAAGAGAATCAAGGAGAGGCATGCAGGATGCACTTGGCGTGGCCATGGGTAGTGAGTGTTTTCCTGGTGGTATGAAGATGGGTACATCTGCCAACCTCAGGTTCCACCATGGCAGGGATGGCACGCTCTGCCTTCTACCAGAGAGGTTGGGTTGGGGACATTCTGATTCACAGCTTCCTTTCTGGGCAGTCAAAGGAATTCAAACACAAGGAAAGCTTATTGGGTTTGTTTCTTTAAAATACCAGCAGAAGATTGGGAACTGGATTCAAGCGACTCTAGATTATGTAGAAAGATCTGTGGAGTAAAGGCAGTGTGAGCCACGGAGCTGAGGATATTGTGGAGTGCTGGCTTATGAGGAGTACTCCTTCCCTTCTTCAGCTGAATGTGTGATGGGGACAACAGGATTTTAAGCGAGCCAGATTCCAGGAAGAGGAGAAAGGACATGTTGGTTTTATCCTAGGTATCCTGTAGGTATATGTTATACCACTGACGGCTAACATCCAGGGTTAGCTTTGCTAGGCACTCTTCTGAGCCCTCCACAGGATTCAGCTCAGGCAATCTCACAGTCCTCCCAGGTTCTGTTATACCCCTCAAGACACTGAGGCATAAAAGGTCTAATAGGCTGCTCCAAACTATTCAGCTACTGGTAATGCTGGCGCCCAGGCACGGCCTTGTGGTTTAAGGGTGTCAGGGATCCAAGCAGAGGTGCTCTTTGCATGGAAAGAGCAAGTTCAACATAAAGCAGCAAAGAGCAAAGTAAAGCAAAGTGACTTGCACACAACTCCAACAGCCAGAAAGGCGCAGGCCCAGCATTTCTGATTCCAAAGTCCTAGCTTTCCAGGTTGGTGGAAATTCATTCTCAGGTTCTCCCTTTTGTGTTTCCTCAGGCCATCCCCTTCCCTCTTCACTTCTCAGTGTTGGTTAATATTTTCTGAAATAAAAAATTGCTGCGGTTTTCTTCATTTCATCTCCATGAACATTTAACTGTTTCTTTTCTTCACTCCTTTTCTTCTTCCTTAGAAGGATTGCTTGTATAAAGAATGGAATACTGTGATCAGTCTGGGCCTTCAAAAAGCGGAGAAACCTGTACGGTTGCAGTGACAGATTGTGAGCACTAGAGGACAGTACTAACTCATTTTCTGTGCAGATGCAAACTGGATGTCCAGGAATGTGACATACAAGCAAACAGGCAACCTTACAGGATTTTTGTAGGAGTGGCAGAAGTCATTCCGAATAATGATCACCATTCCTTCGAAAACTTTTTAATCCAATTCCTAAGGAAACACTTCTAGGTTCAAGAGGTGCCAATTTTGGCTTCCTGCTGTCCTGAGAATCTCTTCCCCAGCAGCACTGCCTTCTGCCTTACCTGGGTTCTTGGATTTCCCTATCACATTCTCCACTTCAGACTTCCAGTTCCTACTTCTGTTGGTTCCAGCTTCCTTTTTAATTATTTTTATTTTATATTGACTGCAAATATGTCTGTGTAAGTGTGTTGGATCCCCTGGAACCCGAGTTACAGACAGTTGTGAGCTGCTATCTGGTTGCTGGGAATTGAACCTGGGTCCTCTGGAAGAGCAGCCAGTGCTCTTAACTGCTTCTCCAGCCCTTGGCCCCAGCTTCCTTAAAGCAGACTGCACTGCCCTAACCATTCCCCTGCCCACTTGAGCTTTTAGTGTAAAAAATAGAAAAGACAAGGAAAATTACAAAGAACAATAGACTAAAACAAAAGAACAATAGACTAACAACCAGGGCTGGAGAGGTAGCTCACTGATAAAATGCTTGCCTTGCAAGTGTGAAAACCATGTAAAAAATGCTGGGTAGGATCAGCCAGATAGCCCAGCAGGTAAAGACTTGACTACCTGAGTTTGATCCCTGGAGTCCTCAAGGTAGTACATGTGTACCCATGTGTACATGTACAAACACACATTTTTATTATAAACATTGTGTGTGCATACCCACATGCCATGCAGTTTTCAGAGGACAGCTTTCAGGACTTAGTTCTCTGATTTTTGAAAGGAACAGTCTATAATTCTTGGATTTCTTTCTACTGTTTGCTTTGAAACAAGATCTCAGGTCTTGGGTTTTTGTTGTTGTTGTTGTTTTCCAAGACAGGGTTATTCTATGTAGCCCTAGCTGTCCTACAACTTGCTTTGTAGACCAGGCTGGCCTCCACCTCAGAGATCCTGAGTGCTGAGATTAAAGGCATGAGGCACTATGCCTGGCTCAGGTCTTGTATAGCTCAGATTGGCTTGTAATTTTGTGTATATGTACACTGGTCTTAAATTCTCAATTCTGCTTCAGCCTTCTGATAAGCTGGTATTCTAGGCAGGCACCTCCATGCCTGGCTGTTTCTTATACTTTCTTATTTCAGATGCAGTTATACATCCACAAGCCATTTATATATTGCGTTGTGTTTGTTTGGTCTTTTTAGCTTTTCCACATTTACTTATTTATTTGTCTGTTTATTTATGTGTCTATGAAAGCATGTCTGGGTGCCATGTGGAGGTCAGAAGACCAATTATGGGACTCAGTTCACGTCTTGTACCTTTTGGGTTCTGGGGCTTGGACTCAGGTTGTCAGGCTTGCTGGTAAGTGCCTCTACCTGCAGAAGTGCTTATCTTGCCAGTCCCATCTATCTGTCTGTCTGTTCGTCCATCCATCCATCCATCTATTTATTTTTGAGACTGGGTCACGCTTTGTAGCCAGAATGAACTCATATTCTCTATGGAGTTCTACTCTAGACATTGGAAAGATACCCTTTGTCTACAGAATTTTGAAATTCCACAGTGATATAAATCAACAGAGATCTGTTTTCACATACTGTGCTAGGCATCTCATGGCTCTTTTCCTAGTCCTGCTCTCATACATGGTTTTATACACGCCAGGCAAGTTCTCTACCACTGTTGTGTCTGTCCTAACTCCTTCTCTATTTTTTTTTGTCCTTTTAGAATTTAGGCTTTTAGTATTTGGGCTTTGTGAGCAGGTCACCTAACTTACTTTATGTATTTTTCAACATTTGTGAGTTTCGAATGAGCACTTAGTCTACATCATTTCCTCCCCACCCTCTCCCAGTGTTTTATTTTTCTCTCCTGTGATTTTTGTGTTCCCTTATTGTAGTGCTAGGAATGGAACCCAGGCCTTCGAGCATGCACAGCAAATGCTCTGTACCGGAACTGTACCTGCAGCTCTGCTTTGGAGATGTAAAGGCATGTGTTCATCTAAAAAAAAAAATGAGGAAAAAAATAAGGATCACTGCAGCTATTTAATGCATTGTACGTATTATGCCAAAACATATATTAAGATGCATGTAATTCATATAAGCTACCGTGTTCAACATCTGAGCAAAAGATAGAAAACATCTTTTTTATACAGGAGTACACACACCTGTGATCTCAGCATACTTGGGAGGTTGAGGCAGGAGGACTTCTAGCCTGTTCTAAATGGTAAGTTCTAGGCCAGCTAGGCTGCACAGGAAGATTCCCACCTCAACAGACAACCACCACAACAAAAAATTTCTATTTAAACTTTTCTAATGAAAAAAAAATTCTGCTAGCAGGCTTTCATTTAACATGCTTTTGTTTTCTGGATGTTTATTTCTTGAAACTGTATGCTCCTTCACAAATACAATACTGTAAGTCTCCAAGTGATTTGGTGGTAGTTGAGCACAGTCTTAGGCTAGCTTTAATGTCTCTGTCTAGCCCAGGGCAGCCTTGAACTCACAAAACCATCATCCATCTTCCTCAGCCTCCTGAGTACTGGGGTTATATGTGTGCACTACCAGTTGTTTTAGAATTTAAAAATATGTTAGCCTCTACCTCTTTTCTTGTGTTGCTGGAGATGGGACTCAGGGTGTCACTGTGTGTTGTGAGTCGACTCCTAGAAGAAAGCGGCTATCATCTTTGCAGCCATCTCGAGCCATATACCCTGACAAGAGACTTGTTTTCAACAGCCTACAACAGCTGAACACACTCTGATAAACATCTTGTTTTTCTCACGTATCTTGTTTTGCTGTTTAGTGCCGCCAGCAGCTAGGAGCACGTGACATCCACACTGCAAGGCCCATGACATAGTGCCTTCAGCTGTGCTTGTCCACGAGGGCAAGGAACATGGTAAAGGGTATAAATACCCAGGATTTCCTTCCAATGAATGAGACTTGATCAGACTTCCTGTCTTGTCTCCATTCTTCGAGTCTCCCAACTCTCTCTTTTGCTAGGCCCTGACCCGCAGACTGGAGCAGCAGAACGGGCCGTTACAAAGTGCCCTCCCCCAACATGAGGCAGCTCTGGTGGCTACAACTGTGTACCAGGATGTCTACCTCCTTGTCTTGCTTTCACATTAGAGGTTTGCCTCACTTGTCTGGTGACTGGCTGTCTGCTCACGGTATAGCACTAGGTGTTCCATGGAGGACGATTGTTACTACTTGTGATCTGGCTGGCCTATTTCCTTGGAGAATTCCTTAGCATTAGTTTTTTTCATTTTCTCTCTTGGACTGGTCAGATACCTCATGGAAGATTATTACTGTCTGCCAGGCTCCTGGAAGCTGAATGAAGCAAATGAAGGAAAAAGAACTGTAGGCCTAAATCTTCATATTTGCTTGGTTTGCCTTAGCAACAACGCTGTGCCTCAGAAGCAGCAGATGAATAAGATGGAACTATAAAGCATGAAGAATATGATCTGATTGTTGGTTCCAAGTAATCGTAGAATCTGGATAAACAGGGCTAAACATCTGTCTCTTTTCAGGGCTCAAACTCCTTATATTTCATCACTACATCCCACTGAAGGATCAGTTCTTTTGCTCAGTAATCAATTCTAGTGGCTGGCCAGGTAAGCAGCTGCTGGGTATGAGCTTTTCATATGCCAGGTGGCTGTGCTGACGCTCCCTTGTGCATTAGGTGGAAGAAAGAAATCAGTTATAACGTTGTTAGCCTCTGCCCAACAGCTGGAGGACGAAGCTCTGGGCCATTTCTTCCTAACAGGAAGGAAATGATCAAAACCGGACACAGGAGGAGAAAGCCTAACGAGGTCTCGTGTCTGGCGGACTTTTGGATTTTGTGGAAATGGCAGTGCTCAGGTGCCTTCCAGCAGCAGTCTTGGGGACCAGGAAATGACAGCCCCCAAAGCTACCAAATGAAGAGACTTCCACGGTACTAGCAGTAGACAGCAGGAGCTCCAGCAGGTGATCGCTCCCTTTGTCTCCTCCTTGCTTAGGAAAAACGAGCTGGCCCAGTGGTCTGAGGGAGCTGTTAGGGCTGTTGTCACTTTCTGGGCAGCCACAAACTATGATCCTCTTTGCCTCAGTTTCTTGAGGAATAAAAAAGCCTACCTCATAATATGCTAAAAGAGTCAACCACATTTTAATGCTTTTTTTCCCTTTAGGCAATATTCACATAAAAATTTAAAGAATGTACAATTAAAATAAGTTTTAAGCTTATGTATATGTGTGTGTCTGTAGGGCCAGAAGAGGGTGTCACATCCCCTGGAGCTGGAGTTACAGGGAGTTTTGAGCTGCCCAATGTTGGAAACAAATCCCAGCAAGGGCTCATAAGTTCTGAGCCAACGCTCTAACCCCTAGAAAGTGTGGTGTTGTCTCCTGCTTTATATTTTCTTTCTTTCTTTCTTTCCTTCTTTCTTTCTTTCTTTCCTTTCTTTCCTTCCTTCTTTCCTCCCTTTCTTTCTTTTTTTCATGTATGTGTGCTCTAGCTGCTTATACTCCTGCATGTCAGAAGAGGGCATCAGATTGTACACTGTAGATGGTTGTGAGCCACCTTGTGTTTGCTGGAAGAGGCCCAGATGCTCTTAACTGATAAGCTGTCTCTCCAGCCCCTTGTCTAATTTGTTGTTGTTGTATCTCCTCCCCTCCCCCATCCCAGAGTTTCTCTGTGTAGTCCTGGCTGTCCTGGAACTTGCTCCGTAGACCAGGTTGGCCTCAAACTGCATGCCTCTGTCTCCCAAGTGGTAGGATTAAGGGTATATGCCACAACTGCCTGGCTTTTAGTCTAATTTTTAAAATAACAAACATTTCCTTTTATCATTAAAGGATTACTGGAGAACAATTCTGTTTTTGTTTGTTTGTTTGTTTGTTTGTTTTTTCGAGACAGGGTTTCTCTGTGTAGCCCTGGCTGTCCTGGAACTCACTCTGTAGACCAGGCTGGCCTCGAACTCGGAAATCCGCCTGCCTCTGCCTCCCAGGTGCTGGGATTAAAGGCATGCGCCACCACAACCCGGCCTGGAGAACAATTCTTAAAAGAAAAAAAAAAAACTCTATCATCAGTAGAACATTAGTTTCAGATAAGTTTCTTATTTTTGTGACAGGGTTTGGCTAAGCAGTCGAAGCTAACCTTAACACATTTCTGATTCTCAGGTTTCATGCTCCTGAGTGTTGGGATTATCACTATGACCGACCCAATTGGTATGCAATTCTATTTTTGTTATTAAAAATAAATTCAGAAGCTGGTGATCTGGTCAACAGTTAAGATACGTTTTTGCTCTTTTAGAGGACCGAGGCTTGATTCCCAGTACCCAGGGATCATCTTACAACTCCAACTCTAGTCTTTTAATTACATGTGTGAGGAGGAATTAAAGACAGGCTCTTGCTTCATAACTTAGCCGGCCTTGAACTATTACTGGTGATACTGTGCATATGCTTCAGATGTTCAAATTATCACTGCGTACTCCACCATACCCTGACGAGAGTTCTTCCCTTGGGGATTTGATTTGATTTTAGTTTCTTAATTCAAGAGTACACCAGAAATCATGACAGCTGGAAATGGTTTATTTCGTTTCTTCTAGAAACCAACCCACTGAAGAAAGGTTCCGAACGGAGAAAATCCATGCCTTCTTGCTTGGAGCCGGAATTCACCTCACCTGACGTGCCGCTTTTCCTTTAAAGGCCGCCCACGTGATCGTACACATGCGCACACTCCGGAGGAAATTCACGCCGTCAAGAGAGCGAGTCATTATTCCCCCACTTTCCCTGGGGTTTCTGGCATTCCTTTCCGGAAACCGCAAGCCCTCTGGAGACATTTTTCCTCATCTATTCCGTCGCGTCATCCGTTTTTATACTTTTCTGTTAGTCGCTGTCCTGGGAGTTCCCTCTCCACAGAAAACTACTTTCCGGAGGAAGGCCGAAAGGACTACAACTCCCAGGGGGCTCTGCGGCCTGTCCCCGCGCGCGCAGTGCAAGTTGGATGCTGAGGTCCCACGATCTTCTAGTCGCGTGCAGCCCGGAGCAAGCGCACTACAGGTTCCGTGGCGCCTCGCGCGTGAGTCAGACAGGGGTGGGGCGGGGCTCGAGAGGCCGGGCTGGCGGCGGCGAGCGAGCGGGCGGAGGAAGGGGGTGGGAGCGGAGGCGATGGAGGGGAGGAGTGGGGGTATGGGGGAGGGAAGGGGAAGGGAGGCGGGAGGCGGGGCCGAGTGGGAGCTGGAGCTAGAGTCAGAGTCGGCGGTTGCAGTGGAGGCGGTGATGTCGGTGCAGGTTGTGTCAGCAGCGGCAGCGGCCAAGGTGCCTGAGGTGGAGCTGAAGGATCTGAGCCCCTCCGAGGCGGAGCCCCAGTTAGGACTGAGCACGGCGGCCGTGGGCGCCATGGTACCCCCAGCGGGTGGCGGGGACCCAGAGGCTCCGGCTCCCGCGGCGGAGCGGCCCCCGGCCCCTGGCCCGGGCTCGGGGCCCACCGCGGCTCTCAGCCCTGCGGCTGGGAAGGTCCCTCAAGCGTCGGCCATGAAGCGGAGCGACCCCCATCACCAGCACCAGCGGCATCGCGACGGCGGCGAGGCCCTGGTCAGCCCCGACGGCACGGTCACCGAGGCGCCGCGCACGGTCAAGAAGGTACTGGGGTCGGGCTGCCTCTCTTCTCGGAGAGGCGGGGAGGGCGGGCATGGGAGCCGCGGCCCTTCAGGGCACGGCAGCACCCCGTTCCACACCCTCTAGATCGTGGAGCCGAGTCTTTTCCCACCCTTGAACCCGCTCTTAGAGCGGCCGCCACCCGGTGCTCCGCTGCCAAGCGAAGCCTCCAGGTACCACGGGTGTACTTCGCTACTAATAACATGGAGGTAGCGCCCTTCACTACTACTTGAACGAGGCAGGGGGAGGAGAAGCACCTACTACTACACCCCTTGCCTCCGGCACACTCCCGCGTGTAATTTTCCGGACTATTCGGCGGCATAGAAAAACCTTCCCTCCAGCGATAAGGATAGCAAGATGGTTTTCCTTGGAGAACGAGGAAGCAGTAGTTAGCTCTCATGAGGGCTCGGGAAACCCTCTTGAGTTGCCTGGCTTCTGTACAGATGACGACTTTCTGCCTTTCTGTGGCCAACAGCTTTCCACAGGGTAGTACTGATCTGTGCCCTTCCTTTCTAGCCATTGCAATCCTCTTGTACTGTGATTGTAGAAGGGTAATGGAGAGACGCTTCATTCCCTCTGAAGAGGTCTGTCTCTAGGATTACTAGGTTGTATCTGAAGAGAATGCTTATTTCATTCATATCGTTATTGTGAACCGAAAGTGTTAGGAAGAAATGCCTGCTACTTTAGGGAAAGTAATCATTTGGAGCTGTCAGCTTCCTTCATGAATAGAAACATGTAATGATAGTACCCCCGTACTATTTATATATTGGCTATATACCCTTTACCTCCTCCCCTCGTTTTTTTCGCCCATTTATCGATGCTAAGTCAGCACAAGAGGAAAAAGACAAGAGATGTGGATCATCTAAAAAAAAAATGGCTTTCATTTCCTGGAAACAATATGAACACAATGATTTATGTTTTTTTTTTCATTATAATGGGTGCATTTTGTTCTGTCAGAACAACAATAAAAAAGTGTACATTGGGTTTACTGTGTAGAGTTTAGGTGAACCTTGGCTCCTGCAAAACATTTTGCTGTAACTACCTCATGACTTAGAGCAGTTAACTTTTTCATTCTGACTTCTCAAAGGTAGTGCTAAATGATGTCAGAGGCAAGACTGAAGGAATTTAACAGTGCTTTAGGACATGCTTTGTCCTTTGCATTTTGGTGTGTCGTCCCCCCCCCCATGCAATTATAGTTAAATGGAGGAATTACACTTAAAAGAGGCAGCCTGGGCTAGGGCTGGAAGTACTTAGGTCAGAATTAGGAAATTCAAAGCATATTTCTCACTAGTTAAGATGAATATAACTTTGGCCAAACTTTTTCTTGTGACTAATTTTTCTAAAGTTTGTAATTTAGTTCTTTTAAGGGTAAAATGTTTAATAAATTACTTTTAGAGTGACGTTTATACTTAGGTACAGACCTAGGTTTGAATATAGTACTCCCTCCCCTAGTATTGACTTTTGAATAATTTTCAAATTTTATAAAGTAATTTCTTCTATAAAATTAAGGTACTAATTATGATTAAGGATTAAAAATGTTTGTGGTCATCACGTAGAACTAGGTACCTATAGTAGAATCTTAAATAATAACTTACTAAAATTTATTATTTCTCTCCTCATTGCTTAAGTATATGTATGTCACTGTGACCTTCTCTGAAAAATACACATATTAGTAATAGTTCAATAGATTCTATATAAAGAATTAATAAAAAAGAACCACAGGCCAGTACCCTAGAGTCTATTACTTAATTCTAAATACGCTTCTTGGACACTTTCCTTGTTGCTGAGCCACCTTCTTCCTGTTTTTTTAGTATCAAAATCATGTTCCATGATTCTAGATTTACTCACACAGCCTCAAGGCTATGAAGACAGGGCTGAGCTTGCCTCACAGTTATAATCACACCAAAGCCCTTGTTATTTGCTGACCATTCAGCAGGTAAAGTCCTGGGCAAGGATGCAGCTCTATGACATAAGTAAGGACATTGCTGAGCTTGCCTTGGCTTCCTCTTTTCCTCTCCCTTCTCCTTTTCTTACTCCCCTTTCCCTTCCTCTTGTCTTGTTAGGGTCTCAATCTGTAGCCCAGACTGCTTGGAACTATGTAGTTGAGGCTGGGCTCTATAATCTTCCTGCTTCAGCCTTCTGAATACTGAGATTGCAGGTGTATGCCACCACACCTGGCCTGAACTTTTATCTGTTTTTCTTTTTTAAGACAAGATCTGGCAGTGAGGAGAGTTTCCTAGGTGTGGCTCGCTTGGTAGAATGTTTGCCTGGCAGGGAAAAAGCTTTGGGTTTTTGATCCACAGTAACATATAAACCAGGCATAGAGATGCTTACCTGTAATCCCAGTACTGAGGTCGAGGAGACAAGAGAACCTTAAGTTCAAGATTATCCTTGGCTACATAGTGAGTTTGAGGCCAGCCAAGCAGGCTGACTTTGAACTCATGATCCTTTCACCTCAGCTTCCTGTGTGCTGGGATTTGAAGTTTGTACCACATTTGACTTGCTGTTTTTAAAGAGTACAATCTTTAGTTTTCTTTTTTTTCTTTTTCTTGTTTTTTTTTTTTTTTGTTTTTTTTTTTTTGTTTTTTTTTGTTCTTGTTTTTTGAGACAGGGTTTCTCTGTGTAGCCCTGGCTGTCCTGGAACTCACTCTGTAGACCAGGCTGGCCTCGAACTCAGAAATCCACCTGTCTCTGCCTCCCAAGTGCTGGGACTAAAGGTGTGCGCCACCACTGCCTGGCTTTAGTTTTCTTGATAGTGAATTGACTACATTTTCTTCATGTAGAATGTCACTCAATGAGGAACAACTGTTTAGATTTGTTAAACCTTTCTTGCTTCTTACATTGTCTAGATAAGCCATTCTGTTCTTGACTCCCTTTTGCTTTATTAAAAGTATGTGGAGGGATTGGGTATTCTAGGAACAAAATAGTTGCCTTTAGCTATGTAAAATGGTGACTGTTGCTTTTATTTTTTAGTTGCCAGAAAACTTATTTATGTTATCTATTACATTTCCATTAATGTTTCTCTTTTCCTATTTGTGTATCAGTTATCAATTTTTTGGTTCTGTTACTCTGATCAGCCACAGAAAGGAAGTACATAAAAGTCAGACCTCTAAAGTTCAATTCTAAAAATAATGAACATAATAGGGTGCAGGTTACTTGATCACATTTTACTTTTGGTCCTTGCCTTCATCTTGTAACTTGTACTCTATAGGGCAGATCTTGTCATTGTGGTTATGATATTATATTTAAAGTTTTCCTTCATAAGCATACTTTCAGTGAACTCAGTAAATATCTCTGAAGTAGTAATTTATAAAATGGGACAATAAGTTCCATCATGAGTGACTGTGACAGCAGTTAAGAGCATTTCTTCCATGTGTTTTAGAAATGGGTGCTAGCACAAAGGAGGATTTCCGAGAAGTTGAGACTCTCTGATAATAAGGCTTGCAAGCCTAAGAACCTCAGCTAGTGTGAGCTTATGTTACTATTGGTAATGACCATGTTCAAACAGACTCCATATTTTTCTTGGCAAACATATCTGCATTGTACTTACTTTGTTGCTGTGAGGAGAGAATGAGTTGAGCCATGTTCGTGCTTTCTTGCCCTGAATTGTTTAAGCCCTTGATTTGGTTAATTATAGATTACTGAAATTGAGTGTTTTGGATAGAGTCATGGGAATATGAGAGCAGTATGACTCCCTTGCCAGTTAGAAAAGTACAGCCTAGCAAAATGTTCAGTAAGGCAATTGGCAGTTGGACCCTAATAATAGTTACCATTAATTGGCCTTTTAGGTGCCAGGAATTGTTACGGGCATTTCTGTAATCCTGACAAGAACATTATGAAATGCAGATGGCATTATCTCAGTTTTACTGATGAGGAAATGTGATTCAGAGAGCTTACTGTCAACCCCAAGGTCATACATCTAAAAAGTGGCACAGGTATTTAAACCTATGTATGCCCCCAAAGCCTATGTCTTTATCCTTGTGCCACACAGACTTTCTGAGCTCTTAGATCTTGGTCTCTGGTCTTCCAACAGGAATCTGTAGGTTCCTGAGTGAACTCTTGAAGGTGTGTCTGTCTGGCTAAGGCTTAGATCATTCCAAGACCAAAGTGAAGAGAGTGAGTCAGGCTTTTGAAAGAGGATAGGAGAAAACTGTACAAATGAGAACCTCAAAGAATCTCAAAGTTAAAGATAGGAGAACATTTATACAGGGAAGAAATTTATAATTAATGATATTAGCCTCTTGTTTGCAATCAACTTGTAACCCTATAATGCATCCTACCCCCCCCCTTTTTTTAAATAGAGACTTGCTGTTTATCCTAGGTTGGTCCCAGACTCCAGTTCCCTTGCCTCTATAGTTCCGTATGCAGCCGAGGTTAGCCGAGGTTAGCCTCAGACTCCAGATCTGTTTCTACCTTCTAGTATTATAAGCATGTTCCACCATGCCTGGTTTTATCCTTATTTTTAAAGTTGCGAATCTGGTTCCTTTCTGTTGAGCTAACAGTTTTCTTCTGTTCATTAAGTTCCCCCTCTATGAATCAGTCTCTGATTAAACCTTTGAGAATTAGAAAGGGAAGTATGCGGTTAGGTTTTTTTTTAAACTTTTGATTTTTATGTGTATAAGTGTTTTGCCTACATTTATGGCTGTGCACCACTTGTGTGCCTGGTGCTGAAGGAGACCAGAAGAGGGCAGTAGATCTCCTGGAGCTGGTCTGGTGAGCTACCCTGTGGGTGCTGGGAATTGAAGCCAGATCCTCTGGAAAGCAGCCAGTGCTCTTGACCACTGAGCCCTCTCTTCAGCCCCTTGTTAGGTGTTCTCACTTTGTACAAGGCCTTGTATCTGCTGCTTGATATGTACTATTTTATTTAATACTTTTAAGAGCTCTTAAAGATAGTGTTATCCTTATTTTATTGAGGAAACAGATTAAGAAATTTGTCTCACAGTAACACAGTAAAGTACTAGAGCTAACAGATTCCTAATCTGTTTGATTTTGGAGACCATGTTGTGTAGATTTTCAATGTAGGGGGTTGCTTGAGGCCAAAGTTCCAGTTGTGTGTTCCATGCCTTGAGGAAGACACCTAGATCAAAAATTTCCAGCCAATGGAACAAACGAACAAATACAAACGGTCTGCTTTCTCTTAATGAGAAGGAGGGAGATAAAGATTTGCAATTTTTATTCAGAGTCTTTTTGAGTCGGAATTTTAAGTAATACTCTTCTGTTTTCATGGTAGAGCTTTTAAAAAGTTTGTGTATGTGTGTTTGAGTTGGGGGGATATGTTTGTGCAGTGAGGTGCATATAGAGGCCAGAGGACAACTTCATGCATCTGGTTGTCTCCACTTTTATGTGGATAACAAATTCAGGCTATCAGGCTTGCACAGAAATGGCCTTTACCTGCTGAGCTATATCATTGGCCCTTAAAAATTTCTAATTAATTACTTCAAAAATTTAAAAAAAAAACTTGTGTTGTGTAAATGAGTGAGTGCTATATATTTGTATGTTTGCTATATGCATGCTTGGTACCCACAGAAGCCAGAAGAGGGAGTCAAATCCTGGAACTGACTGGAATTATAGGCTGTTGTGAAGCACCATGTGGGTGCTGGGGACTGCAAGAGCAGGAAGTGCTCTTAACTATTGAACCATCTCTGCTGCCCCTCTAATTATTTTTAAGATAAGCTTCCTTTGTATAGCCTGCTGGCTTTAAGCCTGAGATCATCCTGTCTTAGCCTTCACAAGTGTAGGGATTATAGGCATCATGCATGCTTGACTTACAGTAGTTCTTATTAACTATTCAGAGAGGTATAACTGAGATGGATGGGAGGAGAGCCATCTTGGCTATTGCCTAGATCTCCCAGCCTGCCCTATGTTCATGTGACAGACACGGCTAGAGGACCTAAAGTTCATTCACCCCATGGGTGGTTCCAATCAGCCTGATAAGATTTTATAAAATTTATAGGAGCTGTTTATAATCTTTTTACTTGTGGCTAGAAACTTGATGAGACCAGAACAAAGGAGAAAGTTTCTTATGGCAGTTTTTAAGATTTTTTTGAATGTGTATTACATACATATTTTATATGTATGTTCATGTGCTTTTATGTATATATGGAGGTCAGAGGACAGCTGGTTAGAATTAGTTCATAATGTAGGTTCCTGTGATCAAACTCGTATCAAAGGTGGCAAACACCTTTATTCACTGAGCCATCTTGGTGGTCCCTCTAAAAATAGCTTGAGTTAAATAGCTTAAGACATGCATACTTTTTCCTCTCTCTTCTACAGCTATATTCTGAATAGTTAGCTATTTTCTTTTCTTTGGAGACTTGTATTAGTAGCTGGTAATTCTTAAATTTTGTTTTCAAGGCACTGTCAATCAAAACTGTCAGTTTTGGGCACTGAGTTTTTAGAACTTATGTAAACTAGGGTGCTAGAAAACTAGTTGAGTAAGACTTTTCTTAAAACCTTTCTGAACATTGCATATCTGAGACTAAAACTAGCTTCTCTAATCACCACCAGTGCTCCACTGTGGCCCTTTTGATTACTTTAAAAGAAGGACCAGCAAGATGGCTCAGCAGGAAAGGTTCCTGTTGTCAGTCCTGATAATGACCTGACCCAAGTTCTGTGCCTGGAACCCACATGGTGAAAGAGAACCAAGTCCCAAAGACGTTTTCCTTTGACCTCCATATGAATCAATCTCTCCTTCTCTCCCTTTCTCCCTCTCCCTTTCTCCCTCTCCCTCTCCCTCTCCC
>NW_021604592.1:9085617-9112837 GCF_004785775.1 Grammomys surdaster
CCCTCCCCCTCTCCCTCCCCACTCCCCCTCCGCCTCCGCCTCCCCCTCTCCCTCCCCCTCCCCCCTCCCTCTTCTCTCTCTCTCCCTTTCCTCCTTCTCCCTCCCCTTCCCCCTCTCCCTCTCCCTTTTCTTCTTCCTCTTCTTTCTCCCTCTCCTCCTCTTCTTCCTTCCTCTTCTTTCTCTCTCTCTGTCTCTCTCTCTCTCTCCCCCCTCCCCACACACATACAAAATCAGTTAATAAATGTAATTGTAAAAAATTAAAAAGAAAAATCTTATATATTAGGGAAAAAGGATTTAATAATGTTGTTCTTGGAAACTCCTTTATTGTTTTTTGTGATGTGTCTATAATTTACTCAGTATATACTCTTTGCCAGACCTCTGTCTTATCTATTAATCCTCATAACAACTTTTATCAGATGAGTAACTTTATCTTTATTTTACAGATGAGAAAATATAGGCTTAAAGAGAGTAATTAACATGCTTGAGGCTTTGCCAATCTGTAATGCCTTTGGGATCAGTGAGATGAAACATTACCCATAGCAACAGTGGGAGACTTTGTCACATTGCCAGCCCCTACTGCTCTGACCAAACTCCCATGAGGAGAGTGAGGTGCTGCTAAGACTGTGTAACCCTTTGGACATTAGCATCTACCCTGTTACTGGAGGAGGCAGAGACCACCATGCATCATCACATCCTTGTTTGCTTTGGTCACCGATGTCTCGTCATCCATCTTATACTAAGCTGTTTTACCATTGTCTTTATCCTTTCAGCTGACTCAATTCTTCAAGCCTTTCTACTTTATTTTTCTAAACATCCCATTATCAGCAAATCCCCATGTAGCATCAGCCTTTAGGTAGCAAGATCAAGTCCCAGAGTGAGAGCAGCAGGCTGTAAGTGTTGACACATAGTATCTAGAACTGTAAGATGAAAACCAAGCTGCAGGCTCTCTTGTTTGCCACCATTACCTATAATATCTTTAACAGACCAGTTTGGTAATTTTAGGGTTGTTTTTTAAGCTGTGTGTCCTTGAAACAGATTTTCCACCCTGGACACTATTTCATATTCTTTTTGTATATTCCTTTTCTGTTTATTTCAGTCCAAATTGACTTGTAGTGCTTGGGAAACTGAGTAATGGACTGTCTATTTATATATACTAACCCTTTTACCTTCCTTGGTGCCTGAACCCATGGAGCTGAAAGTTGCTGAAGAGAATCTGAAAGCTCGACAGATGAGTGTCGGGATGAATTCATAGCAGGCTGTGAGACATCAGCCACGTCTAGCTTGTTAAGCTTGTCTCTAGCGAGTTCACCTTCCCATTGCCAATGACTGTCTCATGTGCCCTTCTATTTAAGCCAGTTATAAGCTTTCTCTTTCACTACAAGAACAGAAGACCTCATGTGGAACTTCTCGGTACTTTCTATCTACAAGCCTATTTGTACCTGAAGCTAACCTTATTCTTCATGTTACTACAGAAGAGGAAATGTCCTCATTCTGTCAAAGATAAGTCCCTCACAGTGCTTTAATCATGTTCTTTTCAGTAGTATTAAAGAAGTCTTCTCTGGTTATTTCCTCTGCCTCCAGTATTTTGTCAATATTCAGACTTGCTTTGGCTTCTTCATTTTAACAGCTCTGATCTTCAACCTGCCAACTTCCCTTTTGTCTTTCAGAATCCATCTTTGTACATAAATTTTCTATTCATACATTTTTAATCTTTATGAACTCCTTAGCCCATTCTTATCCTCTGACAGAAAGAAAACCTATTGCTAATTTCAGTAGATTGGAAAACGGTTTTTGTTGTTCAGCTCCTTAGGCTTCTGTGATTCTGCTCTTTTGTTCTATGGAGGCAGGGTCTCCTAACAAGGAACGTAGCACTTGTCACAGAGCTAAGGCTGCTCTTGAGCTTCTGGTCTTCTGTCTCCTGCCTCCACCTCCCTAGTGTTGGGGTTACAGGTGTACAACGCCACACTCAGCTTCATGACATTGGCTTTCTGTTCGTTTGTTTGTTTTTTTATTTTTTATTTTTATTTTTATTTTTTTAAATTTTTTTTTGGTTGGTTGGTTTTTACTAGTTTTCATTTAACTGTTTTGGCTACACCACCTCTTCTTCTTTATTGACACTTCCTTCTTGGTCTGGGGGTCTTTGGGTTCTAGCCACTGAGTTTTCTCTCCCAGTTACCCATATAATTCCTGTGTCTGTTAGTATCATCCACATCCCAGTAACTCACAAAAGTATCCCTTTAGCTAAGACTCCTTTTCTGAATGCCAGTCTTAGGTTTGTACAGCTGCTTACTGCAACCAAATACAATAGTTTAATGTCTAAAACTAAATTTTATTTATTTTAGACTTATTTTATATATATGAATGTCTTGTTTAGTGTTTTTTTTTCTTTTTCTTTTTCCTTTTTTTTTTTTTTTTTTTGTTTTTCGAGACAGGGTTTCTCTGTGTAGCCCTGGCTGTCCTGGAACTCACTCTATAGACCAGGCTGGCCTTGAACTCAGAAATCCGCCTGCCTCTGCCTCCCAAGTACTGGGATTAAAGGCGTGTGCTGCTGCTGCCACCACCACCCATCGAGCAAGTGCTTTTAACTGATGAGCCATCTCTTTAGCTCCCTAAAACTGAATTTCATTAATTACCAAAATGTTTTGTTCTTATATTCCTCTGCCAATTAATCGACACTTCCATTATGTTTTTTTCATTTTTTATTAGGCCTTGTGCATACTCTACCATTGAGCTACACCCTTGCCTCCCACAAACAAATGCTTTTAATCATCCAGGTGAACCTTGAAAATATTGTAAAATAGTTCAGTTTTATAAAGCTAGAGTCCTTTGCTGGCCCCAGCCATTCTCATTTGCTTCCCCAGAGGTGACCCTCTGCTATGTTTGTCTTTTCAGACTTTGTTATGAACTTCCATGCATTGTATATAAATTTATAGCCTTGTATTAAGTTGTACATAAGTAAAAAGCACACTATATGTGTAATATCTCTCAGGCTCCTGTTTTTCTAAACATTAGTACAATATTAAAATTTTCATATATATGTTCTTTCTATATCAACACACATATTTATTATTTATTTATTTTTTGGTTTTTCTAGACAGGGTTTCTCTGTATAGCCCGGGCTGTCCTGGAACTCACTCTGTAGACCAGGCTGGCCTCGAACTCAGAAATCCGTCTGCCTCTGCCTCCCAAGTGCTGGGATTAAAGGCGTGCGCCTCCACCGCCTGGCTTATTTATTTTTTAAAGATAAAATCTTACTATGTAGATCAGGCCTACCTTAAACTGGTGATGACTCTTCTACTACAACTTTTATGTCTTGTTCTTTTTTCTTTTTAAAAAGATTATTTTTACTTTATGTGCATGGGTGTTTTGTCTCTGTGTATGTCTGAACCATATGGATATAATGCCTGGGAGGCCAGAAGCGGGTGTCAGATCCTCTGAACCTGGAGTTGTCTGTGTCTGTGAGCTACCATGTGGGTGCTAGGAACTGAACCAGGGTCCTTCACTAAAGCAGCCAGTGTTCCTAACAGCTGGTCCATCTCTCCAGTCCCCACTCCTTCTTTTTAACTGCTGAATTGATGTTTATTAAAACATTGTTCTGTTACATACCTGTAACTTTTTTCCCCTTTAAAAATTAGTTTATGTGTATGAATGTTTTACTCGGATATGCTTGTGTGCTACATGCACAGGTAGTACCCTCAGAGGTCAGAAGAGAACAGTGGATCCCTGGAACTGGACATCTGTAGTTGCCTTGTAGGTACTGAGACTCCTCTGCAGGAACAAGTGTTTTTATCTGCTGAGCCATCTTCTTAGTTCCTTTTTTTCTTTCTTGATAAATAGTGCTGTAGTACTTATATGTATGCATTCTCTTTGTGTTCACCTAGAAATGTTTCTTTAGGATAGTTATCTAAAAGGAAAATTTGCAAGTCAAAATATTTTTTGAGGAATGAATGGTTCAAAAATAATCTGCTGTGTAGACCAGGGTAGTATTGGTATGATCCTCCTGTCTTACCCTCTTGAGTACTTTTACTTTTATATATATATATATATATATATACACACACACACACACACACACACACACACACACACACACAGACACACACATGCACATCACATTGCCTAAATAGGCAGTAATAGTTCAGTGTATGGTAATTAGTAAAGGTTCAAAATGTAAATACCATTGTTATCTGCTAATTCTAGCAAGACGGCTCTTACCTTTTGTCTTGACCAATACTAGATATTTTTCTTTTTTCTTTTTTACAAAATTGATAGGGAGAACTCTTTTACTGCTTATGGATTTACAGTCTTATGGTAAGACTGAGAATACTTTTCATGTATATATTGAATTGACAGTTTGGATTCCTTTTCTTACAACTGCTTGTTTATAATCATTAATAATAAAGTGTTTAGGGAGTGACTGACTACTGTGTGCCAGATTTGAGGATGCAGCAGTGAGTACAATGGGTAAAAATGTCTACACTTCCAGTGGATTATCTTTTTCATTTTTTAAATTCTTGGGACATTTATTCCTTTTGTATATGTAACAGATATTTTTTCCTATTTTTTTTTGTGTGTGTGTGTGTTATGGAGATCAGACATGTTAGACAAGCATTCAGTGCTAACCCCCCTATTCTGTTTTTTATTGGCTTGTAACTATAATTTTTAACTATAGTTTCATGTGGTTTAAACATTTTTTGTCTTAATTGGTCTTTTCTATTCCATGTTGATAAAAATTCTACATTTTCATGATTGTGTTTGTTGTAGTTTGGTTTCTAGTCCATCTAAAACTTTTTGTTTGTAATGTAGGTCAATGATTATTTATAATACAAGATAGCATTATTGGTTCCCAAATAAAATATTGTATTTACCTGCTTTTAGTTGGTTCTTGTTGTTTTTTTTCTTTTAATTTATCTTTAACTGGATGTTTGTTTGTTTGTTTTTAAATAATCTTAAATAATCCAGGAAGTCTCAAACTTGATGCACAACTGAGTTGTCCTCACAGTCCTGATCATCCTGTGTCTGCCTCCCAAGTGCTGGGAGGACGATGTGCCAGCATACTCATCATTCTTCCCCTAATACTTATGTGCATGTACTAGTAGTGACTAAAGAGTGTCCAATCTTATTCAAGAAGTGTTAACATCCTATTACTACTTACTCAGGGCTTACAGTGAGTTACTCATAAAACCACTGGATATCTTAGCAAATTTTTCTTATGTACTTGATATCATTTTCATTTTTCTTTTAAAAGATTTTATTTGTTAAATTTGGTCATTTTACTTTCTGTGCAAGTGTTTTGCCTGTATGTTTATATGTGTATGACATGCATGTTTGGTGCTCATAGAGGTCAGAAAAGGGCACCAGATCCCCTGAAACTGGAATTATAGATGGTTGTAAACCATCATGTAGGTGCTGGGAATTGAACCCAGGTCCTATACAAGAGTAATCAGCGCTCTTAACCTCTAAGGCATCTCTCCAGGCCCATAATTTTAGGTTTTAATAGAAACTGGAACCTCAATGGTTTCCAAATAAAAACCCCTTGTGCTAGCGCTCATCCTCAGGGAGACTCATCTGTTAATGTTCCTCTGCCAAGTTGGAAGAGTGTATCCCTGTGTGGCCTTTTTCCAAAACAACATTTAATTTTTTTCTCTTTAAGGCATTACCAAGATGAGTATGTGCAATAAAGGTGTAGGACAAATTTTTGGGTTTTTTTCCCCATGGTAATTGTGTATTACCTGCTTTTTGAAGTTGACATTATATGCTCTAGGTTTAAAGACGGGCTTCTTTTCCTAGAACATAAATAAAAGTTTGTCTTCAACAAGGCTGTATTAAAGCTTAATTGAGTTTCAGATTACTTTATGCCTTGGGAAACAGAAGTAGAATATATATATAATTTTTATTTTTATTTTTTTTTGGTTTTTTCGAGACAGTGTTTCTCTGTGTGTAGCCCTGGCTGTCCTGGAACTCACTCTGACTCTAAACCAGGCTAGTCTCGAACTCTCGAACTCAGAGATCCGCCTGCCCCTGCTTCCCAAGTGCTGGGGTTAAAGGCGTGCGCCACCACCGCCCGGCGAATATATTTTTTAAGTACATTATTTCACATTCTTTTTAGAAATAAAGGACAGAATATGTTAGCTCATGTCTGTAATCTCAGCACTTAGGAGGATGAGGCAGGAGAATGGCTATAAGTTCAAGGCCAGCCTGAGTTACAGAGTGAGTTTGAGGCCAGTTTGAGATAAAGGGTCTATACATCAGACCTTGGATAAAAGTCTTGTACCGTGTCCCCATGGTGTGTGACCTACAGGGCTTTGTTATAACTCTTGCTTCTCTAATGAACTGTGAGCTTCTTCATGCAAACTCATTTATTTATTGTATACTAAGCATCACTTAGTCCTAGGGTGATAATATCAGTAAGTTACCATTCTTGCCCTAGAAAAGAGTATAGGAAGTGTACCAGAGAAAAAAGTAAATATGATTCAGTTTGATATGGGCAATCATGAAAGCAGGACTTGTACCTTGAGGAGGTCAGCTTTGACTAGGTATATCACCCTGGAAACTAGTTGGTTTCACAGTGTAGTCGAACCTTTATGATAGTCCCTTGTTCCAGCTTTAACAGTCTAGAAAGTCGTCCTCGGTATAATAGCCTCTTAGGATTTGTTCTTGCAAGCCAAACTTACATAAGGCTTATTTAAAACAAATGGGTAACTTGTACTTTATGGTTAGATTCTGATCTGACCTGAAACATCAGTAAGTCAGAGAGTATTCTGATTTTTAAGATTTGGAATTCTTAGGGTGGATCCCTGCTGCTCAACTGAATTTTGCTAGTCAAACAGCAACTCTGTTTTGTATGAGGGAACGCTTGCTAGAATCCCAGTTTGTTACTCACTTCATATTTTTCATTTATGAAACTTTTAGAGGGGCAAGAAAATCATTTTAAGAGTTTTGAGGAAGGGTGAAGACATAGTGAGAAAAAAGTAATAGAACATTTTATAGACACAGAGAAACACACAGGCTTGGATACACAGAAAGATGAGATCCAGAGAGAAATGGATATACAGACTAACAGATGACCAGACATGCATTTCCCATGTGTGCATGTATAAGAACCCTCTGCTAAGTCAGTTCTCTGACAGAGAACCTCATATATCTCCACAGGGTCTCCTGTATGTACTAACACACATACCTACACCCTGATTCCTGCCCTTGACACCCAACAGGTAATGCTTAAAGCAGATTTTTATGGAACTTCCGTTGTATTCTCCATGGTTATTTTGAGAAGGAACAAATATTTTCTCTAAGGTACTTTTAACTGAGCCAGAAGATGAAGCAAAAACAGAGGGGCTGCCTTTGGGTCTTTAGAACATTGAATTAGACAAAACCAGTTTTATTTGAATTCCTGTCTTTAGAACTGTTTGTTCCTAGGTATCATTTTCAGTTTGATGTATTTATGCTTGCTTTTTTCTCTCTCTCAGGAGCTTGTATCCTAGGTTGCTGGTTAAGCAGAGTTCCAAGCTCACCTTCCCTTGGTGTTCATTAACATACTTCCATGGTGCTGACTGAGTCTCATAAATCCACCTGGGATTGGAAGCTGCACATTGCACCTATGTGGAGGAACTTGAACTGAGTTCACTATGGTTGTGTGGAACTGAGGAATGTAGATGAGGCGGGGTTACAAGTAGAGCTGTAATTACACAATTCTGTTACCATGGTGGGTTGTTCATAGTATGCATGGTGCATACATAGTAGATTTGCATGAAATTTAAGAATAACTAAGGGAAGCTGGTTGTATTGGTTCACAGCTGTAATTCTAGCACTGAAAGGTAGATACAGGAGAATCAGGATAGTTCATGGGCATTCTACTTAGCGAATCCCAGGCCTCCCTGGGCTTCAAAAAAACCCTATTCGAGATATCAAACAGCAGAACTAAAGGGAATTAATAGTAACTTTAAAATGTCTCAACTACTCTGTTGTGTGTGGGAGTGGCACATTGGATTGTGTTGGTTAAGCTGGACCTGGTGGTATAGACCAATAATTCCAGCCATCAGGTAGTTAAGTCAGGAAGAAATTCAAGACCTGCCTATCCTATAGAGGATGGTATTAATTGATAGGTAACTGGTAGGTACATAGCTAGATTTTATTGTGAGTATCTCTGGTATTAGGATATGGGAAGTATTTTATTAGTGAAAAGGAAGCTTGACAGAGACAGCCTTTTGTGTGTGTAAATACTTGAGGTTTTCTATCACACCAAGGAGGTTAGATGGTAGGGACATAAATTGAATAGTTTTACAAATACAGCTTCTGAAACAGGTTTTTTTTTGTTTGTTTTTTGTTTTTTCGAGACAGGGTTTCTCTGTGTAGCCCTGGCTGTCCTGGAACTCACTCTGTAGACCAGGTTGGCCTCGAACTCAGAAATCCGCCTGCCTCTGCCTCCCAAGTACTGGGATTAAAGGCGTGTGCCACCACCGTCCAGCGAAACCTAGTATTTTTCTGTTGCTATTTGATACAGGTATATTTATTTAACCAAAAGTCTATTTAAATTTTTATATATTAGCCAGGCAGTGGTGATGCATGCCTTTAATCCCAGTGGATGGGAGGAAGAAGCAGACAGATCTCGAGTTTGAGGCTAGCCTGATTTATAGCAGAATGAGTTCCAGGACAGCCAGGGCTACACAGAAAAACTCTGGTGTGTGTGTGTATAAAATACAGAAGAGTATGGAGAAAATTATACTTAATATTCCCTTACCCCACCCCTCACCCCACCCCGACAGGATCTCTTGTAGTCCAGGTTGGCCCTGAACTTGCTATGTAGCTGAAGATAACTGAACTTGTTTTTATTTTGTCTCTTTCTTCTAAGTCACCACACAGGCCACAAAATTTTCTTTAGATTAAAAAACAAAATTGGTCAGGAGAGCCAGAGCTACACATAGAGAAACCCTGTCTTGAAAAACAAAAAAAAAGGAAAAAAAGTTTTTGGTAGTAGAGATTATATCTAGAACCTCACACAAGCTAAGCATATACTTTACCATATACATCCCTAACCTTTGGTTAGCTTTTAAAGAAGTAAAATATTGTAAATAAAATTGAATACCCTTTCTGTTCACTTTCTTGGTGCTTCTCACATTTCCTCCGCAAACAAAGACTACTGTTAGCCAGCCTTTTCGGTTGGAAATTTCTTGGTGTAGTTGTTTAACAATCACATTTGGATATTGTTTATGAGTTTTATATAATGTATTTAAGCCACTCTTCTACAGCCTACCTCTTTCACTCAGTTTTCTGTAGTCAGATCAAGGGAAAGAACCACAAGGAAATCCAAATTGGAAAAGAAGAAGTGAAATTCTCCTTGTTTGCAGATATTATGATCTTACAGAGAAAAGCCTAAGAATTTCTCCAAAACACTGTTGGAACTTGATCAATGAGTTCAGTGAGGCTTCAGCATGCAAACTCAACGTAAAGTGTTCACATACTTGTTCATAAAGTATTTCTGTATATCCACAGTGAGCTATCTGAGAAGGCAACCAAGAAAGGGATCCAGTTTATAATAGGAAAAAAAGTCTAGGAATAAATTGAAAGAGTTGAAAGAACAATTTCCTATTAAACATGAATGAAAGAAATGAAAAAGGACACCAAAAAGATGGAAAATATCATATGTTTATATGTTGAAAGAATAGATATTGTTAAAATATCTGAGTTATCCAAAGGTATCTGAATAATTCAAGCAAAACTAAAATTGTCTCTATCAAAATACCAAGGATATTACAGATACAGAAAAAAAATCCTTGTAAAATCTACATGGGACCATGAAAGACCATTGGATAGCCAAAGGACTAGGCAAAAAGAATAAAGGTGGAGCTATTATAATATCTGACTTAGTAGTACAAAGTTACAGTAACCAAAACAGTATTGTACTGGTGTTCAGAAAGACATGAGGCCAGTGGAACATGACAGAGAAACCAGAAATAAGCCTTGTATGTGTACAGCTAATTGGGTTTTCAACAAAGACACCAAGAATATTGGAGAAAGGACAGTCTCCAGCAGTAAATGATGCTGGGGAAAGTGGATAGCTATATCTAGAAGAATGAAGTGGGACTTTTAACATTTAATAGGTGCAAAAGCTACCTTAAATATAAGTCCCCAAACTATGACTCTACTAGAAGAAAACAGAACAAATAATTCAGACCTTGGTTTAGTCAAAGATTTTGCATGACTCCAAAACCCAGGTGACAAAAAAAAAAAAATTAACAAATAGGGTCTTCAAACTAAATTCTTCATAACAAAGAAAACGATCAACAGCTATAGAATGGGTGAAACTCTTTGCAGATATTTCACCAGGAATTAATATTTAGAATTTACAAGAAATTCAGACAATAATGAAAAACAACCTAAGAGCAAATGGGCAGAATTTGAATAGACAGTTCTCCTAAGAAAATGCTTGACCACTAAGCGATTAAGAAGTATATACCCAGAACAAACGAAGTCAGTGTGCCAGAGATATCTACACTATCATGTTTATTGCAGCACTAGTCACAGTAGTTAAGAGATGGAGACAGTCAAGGTAGCTATCAATGGGTACATTGATAAACTGGTATATTCACACATACTAAATTCTATGACATATATAATATATGCAATGTCAACTACAAAAAAGAAAGAAATCCTGGTAGTTTTGGCAATAATGCCCAAACTGAAAACAAACAGGCACAAAAAAAATATATACTGTATGTTCTCATTAACCTTACTAGAAGTGCTGGTTCATTCTTTTTTTTTTTTTTTAAGATTTATTTATATGAGTACACTGTAGCTGTTTTCAGACACACCAGAAGAGGGCATCAGATCCCATGTGAGCCACCATGTGGTTGCTGGGAATTGAACTCAGGACCTCTGGAAGAGCAGTCGGTGCTCTTAACCGCTGAGCCATCTCTCCAGCCCATGGTTCATTCTTGTAATCAGAGGATCTTGTGTTCTTGGCCATCTTGTGCTATGCCATGAAACCCCATCTCAAGAAAATGAGGACTAGGGATGTTGCTCTGTAGTGTGATTGTCTAGGATATGCAAGGCCCTGTGTTCAGTCCTTAATCCTGTCTACAGAATAAATTCCAGGACAGCCAGGGCTACACAGAGAAACCCTCTCTCTGTTAACTTTTATTGCTTCTTACACTCCCATCATAAAGACTATTAACCAACATTTTTCTGTTGATAAATTCTTGCTATAGTTGTTTAACAATCACAATTGTATATCATTTATAAATATTCTATAATGTATTGAAGACAGCCTACTTTTTTCACTCTCTGCTTTATTAATTAGGGCCTTCAGTACATCATGGAAGACTGTTAGAATTTATTCAGTAGTTGAACTGCAGGGTTTGGCATACAGTCTTATTCTCTGTCCTTGCAGTTTAGTGATGTTTTAATGAGCTTTTAAAATACTGTTTTGTGATAGCAACTCATAGTTTGTATATGTATAATCTCTTGTATACTGTATGGAAGCATCACATGTCAATAAAAATCTGATGGCCCATTAGCTAAAGGCAGGAAGTAGAAGGTAGGAGTTCCAGTAGAGAGAGATTGGCACTCTGGGAAATAATCAGAGGCAGGAGATTTGCTGCACAGACTCTGAAGAAATCAGGGATATGAAACTGAGGAGAGGTAACCAGTCATGTGGCAGAAATAGAATAGTTTAAATGAGATAAGTTATGAGTTAGTTGGGGAATAATCCCAAGCCAAAAACCATAAGCATTTTTAATAAATAATAAGCCTCTGAATCATTATTTGAGAACTGGGGACCGAGTGGCAAAGCCTACGATTACAAGTTTGATAAGTAAAAACATAACTTCATTGTTTCCAGTATACCCATTAGGGTACATAACTGAGTCTATATTCTTTTTCTATTGTACTATCTTTGAGTTAATATATAATGGCTTACAAATTTTATAATCTTTAAAATATTTGGGGGTTCTCAGAAATAATTTATTGACTTTTTTCTCTGATGTTGGGTGGTATATTTCTTTGGTTATAATCTCTTCACTGTTTTTTATTCATTCTTTTTATTTTGAGACAGTCTTCCTCTGTAGCCCAGTCTGCCTTTAAACTCAGGTAATCCTCCTCCCTCAACCTGATGAGAGCTGGGAGTTCAAGTATGTTCTGCCGTACAGAGTTTGAATAGTCTCTTGTGCTTGTCTAGATGAACTGTAGGTATGCTCAACAGGTGTGTGGTTGTTGGTAGACTGTGCATCACTTTAGCCTTGTACATAATAAACACTTAATGCATATGATGATGGAGCTGAGCCCTAGCTATGAACTATTGATTTATAGCATACTTGTCTCCACTTAGCAACCTAATTAATCTCTGTCCCTTGGATATAATATCTGATGCAGTCATGTCTGTGGACAGTTTAGTGTTTTTTTTTCAACTGTTTTAAAAAGACAAGTCCTACATTCCCCAGAACTGACTTTAAACTTGCTGTGTAGCCAAGGATGACTTTGAAATTTAATTTTTTTTTTTTTTTTTCGAGACAGGGTTTCTCTGTGTAGCCCTGGCTGTCCTGGAACTCACTCTGTAGACCAGGCTGGCCTCGAACTCAGAAATCCTCCTGTCTCTGCCTCCCAAGTGCTGGTACTAAAGGCATGTGCCACCACTGCCTGGCGGCCTTGAACTCTTAAGGTATACTTGTCTCTGTTTCCCTACCTAGTGCTGTGGTGAAAGGTTGCACTGGCATCCTCTCTTGTCCTTTATGAAAAGGTTAATTTTTATTAAATTATTTGTGTGTGTCTGTATGCAGGTATGTGTGTGTGTAAGTGCAGGTGCTTAAAGGGCCAGGCACATTGGATCCCTGGGTACAGATGGGTGTGAGATACCCAGTGCGAGTGCTGAGATCTGAACTCCTGGACTTTGGAAGAGCAGTGCACTCATCCCTGCTGAGCTATCTTTCCAGTCCCTTGTCACTTTTCTATGCAGTGCTCTGTTTGGGCATTGGTTTGTTATTACTAATGATTAGGTGCTACTTGTATAGCCAGAAGTACATGTTATCAGTCTTAGAAAATAATACTGACAATTTATGTGAGACACTAGTTTTTTTGTTATTATTGTTTTGTTTTTAATATTTTTTGTTAAAGCCTAGGATAGTAAGCAGTCATTCCTTTGATTCACTGCCCTTAATTACACACATTATTTATCCTTTTTTTTGCACAAGAAGCTATTTAAGACAGATAAAAATGCCAACTCCTAGAGTTTCCTGGGATAACAATAAAATACTGAATAGAATAGACTATAAGGAAACAACAATCTGTACCTTTAGGTACAGGTTTTGTTGCTAGGACAAAATCCTTTTGTAGGTCATGAACTTTTGAGTAGGCTGAGTTTTGAGTTAGCCTCAATTAGGATTTTTGGGTTTTTAACTTATACCACACAGGCTTTAGATTAGCAATCAGAGAAAAGCACTGTGATGGAATTAAAGTAACCATGGCAACTATTATAATGTAAATGCATTCTTGGGAGGAAGTAGAGAGCGAGGGCACTTGTTAGGGTATTCCTTTATTACATTTACAACTGGAGTGGACTAGTATTTTACTATTTTCAAATAAGATGTAACTGATCTTTGAACATTTTTTAATCCTCTGCTATTCAGTCTTAAAAATTTTACCAAGATGGTAGTACTATGTTTTAATATATGTATAAAACTTAAGATGCATCTCTAATGTGCTTTCTTAAATACACTTTGAGACTTCTGCTTCCTTTACTGATAGAATCCTCCCTTCTTTCTGGCACTGATATTGTGGTTCTCCATCAAATTTCTAAGACACAAAGAAAACCACTCACATTTCCAGAGGAGCAGCTTCCTGACTGATGATAACCAACATCTGGTTTATGATGTAACTGTTAATCCCAAAGATTCCAGGAGAAAGACCACTGACCCAAATCATCATGACTAAATTAATTAAACCAAGCAGTTAATTAAAGCAAGCTATTTATTTATTTATTTATTTATTTATTTAAATTTGTGTACACAGGCTGTCTCTAAATGCAGGTTTCAAGAGATCAGCAGTGGACAAGTAGAAGACAAGGGCTTTATAGTCCAGGAGTTAGGGGGTTTCTAAGTGGGGGATTTGGCCGGGAAATAGATGGGGTTACAGAAGTAGAACTTAAGCATAACAACATGGGTCATAGTGACCTGAAACAAAGAGATGGCTGCAAGGTGGTCGCAACAAGGTAGTCATAACAACAGGTGGTCATACCTTTTGAAACAAAAGCATGACTGCTGTTTTCTGGAATAGAGGCAGTACAGAACCACCTGTAGTTAATCCTTGAGAACCAGAGGTTTAATCATAAACAGGAATGAATCTAGTTTGTCTTTACTATAAAATGGCTTTCAGACTTAAGATGGAGACAGGCTGGTTCATCAGAACCAGTAGTACCAAGGCTAGCAGCACAAGAGAGACAGCTTTTCTTTCTTTCACATCTTTTGTTTCATTTTAGCCTTTCAGATTTAAGAAAAAAATTGTTTTATATTTTTAATGAAGATATTCTTTCTGGATCTAGACATTATGTGACTTGAAGAGAAGATCAAAGTGAAACCAGAGTTATTGCAAACATGTTGAGCTGCTAAGTACTATACTTGTTAGTACCTCCAAGAGCCTAGTGACTTTCAAAAAGGCCTTGTCAGTGAATAGTTATGGTTCCTATTCAAGGTTAATGGTTATTATGGTGATGATGCTAGATAAATACATGGCTTCCCTCAGCCCTGGTTTTCCTCTTGGTAACGGAAAAATGAAAATGATTCTGTTGCCAGGAAATCCAAGTCATTCTCACCATAAGAGATACTCTTGTATTATTGAGGGGTTAGAACTTAGACAGATTCCCTGATGGGTAGACAGGGAGAGGGGCCATGACTAGGTAGTAAAGATGGTGAACTTCCAAGATGGCTGGCTTCCTCCTTAATTTCCTGACCTAATACAAAAGCCTCTTGGGCTTTTTTTTTTTTTTTCCTATTAAGTAGGTCTACTGCTGAATCTGTCTGTGTGTGTTAGTGCACATGAGTGCAGTTACTTCAGGAGGCCAGAAGAGTGTGCTGGAGCTGTTGGAGGTGGAGGTACAGGTGGTTGTGAACTGCCTGACATGGGTGCTCTGCTAGAGCAGTAAGCACTTTTAACCCCTGAGCCATCTCTTGGAATCACTGGAGAGCATTCTTGATTCTCTTAGTGGTTTTTCATATGATTTTACTTGTCTGATCCATTAAACTATACTGATGACCCTCTTCTGACCCTATTTATTATCTATAGGTAATATCACTCACATAAGAGGTCATATTCCAAATGCTAGTTCTCAAGACACTGCTTAGCCAATAACAATTTTCTTCCTTGTTCATATCACTGTACTGTTATCAATGGTTATATTAACTTTTAATTTTTTTTTTTTTTTTGAGACAGGGTTTCTCTGTATAGCCCTGGCTGTCCTGGAACTCACTCTGTAGACCAGGCTGGCCTCGAACTCAGAAATCTGTCTGCCTCTGCCTGCCAAGTGCTGGGATTAAAGGCGTGCGCCAACACTGCCCAGCCAACTTTTAAATTTTTTAATTATATTATGAGTTTACATGTTTGCCTATAGATATAGCCATATACCCCCTGCACACTTGGTGCCTAGTGAAGCTCAAAAGAGGGCACTTCATACTGTAGAATTAGAGCTACAGATGGTTGTGAGCCATCATGTGGATGCTAGGACTTGAACTTAGGTGTCCTGGAACAACAACCAGTTCTTTTAGCCACTGAGGTCTTTCTCTGGCCCCGGATTTTTAAGCTGATCTCTCACGCTGAAGTTGATGCTGAGCTTTTTAATTTTCAGCCTATTTCTACTTGTGCATTTGTGTTTTTTGTTGTTGTTGTTGTTTTTTACTGTTTCATGCTATCACTTAATCTTTTGATAGCCTTATAATCATTAGCAAAATTCTTCAAGGTTCAGATTCTATAGCAACATTAGATACTTGTATCCAAATTGAGATTAAACCATTGATTATTAATTGAGAAAGGTATTTTTATTTTAACTAGTGGTGAACCTATAACCTGGCTAGCATAAGAAACGTTTAGATTCAATGATACATATTTGATGTTTTCTATGTCACATCTCAGTCACACAGTTGTGTCACAAAAGTAAAATTATGGTTAACATGATTTATTGATTAATTTATTTTTAGTGACTCATTCTGACTTCTGGTTCTCTCCAGGAAGTCTTATCTGCCCTTATCTGCCCCATTATAGGTCAATGTAGGATTTTTCTGTTAAACTCTCTTAATCTATGTTAAAGACCATAGTCTTCTTTTTCCTTTGGAATTAGAAATTTAAGTTGAATGCTCTTATTTTCAGTTCTGTTACTTCTTTTCTTTTGTGCTCTCAGTGCTCGACGGTGTAATTGTCTGCATTCAGAGACCTGCACTTTCTGTAAGCTATTCCATGCTCCTTCTGCTCTTTCATTGCTCCCCTCCTCCATGGTCTAGTTTGCTCTTATCCATGTCTATTCTATTTTATTCTAGAATTTAAAGGTTTTTTTAGTACCCTCTTCTTCTTTAGACAGGATCTCACTATGTAGCTAAAGCTGGCCTCCAAGCTGAGAATCCTCCCATGACGGCCTTTCCCGTGCTGCAATGATTGAGGTGTGCGTGTAAGCCTCTGTGAAATCCTTCTCAGTAAATAAATACTGAAGCAAATCGAGAGCTAATTAAATAGGTGAAATTTTCTATAATTTTTTTAACACGATAGAGTCATGCCTTATATTTTTGTATATACCCTTGCTGGAAAAAAAATACAATTATATTTTAATAAGTGGTATAATTTTCTTTGCTTTTTTCTTTTTTTTTCTGTTCTTTCTTTCTCTTTCCTTTCCCTCTCTCCCTCCCTCCCTTTTTTCTTTCTCTCTCTTTCTCTCTCTCTCTCTTTCTCTCCTTCCTTCCTTCCTTCCTTCCTTCCTTCCTTCCTTCCTTCCTTCTTTGAGATAGGGTCTCTATCCTGGAGGCCAGGCTGGCCTTGAACTCATAGAGATCTGCTTGCCTCTGCCTCTCTAGGGCTAAGATTAAAGGCATGTACCACCATGCCTAGCTCAATAAATGGTATAATTTTCATATTGATTTATTTATTGCATTGGTAGATATTTGGACATCAGAGATAAGCAAGATATATTCTGTTCTCCTGGAGGTCAAAGTATAGTTGGAGAGATGCATATTAAGTATTCACTGGAGCAAGATAAGACCTAGTAGAGGAGCTCAGACATTCTGTTGTGAGGTTGAAGAAGAAATAGCCAATTAGGAATCATTATGTAGGCTTATCTAATCCTCTACAGAAGATCTCTGTTTAAAGAAGTTTCTTAGGCTAGTCATGGACACACCTGCAGTCCCAGCACTTGAAAGGCAGAGGCAGGTGAATATAGTTAAGTTTTAGGGTGGCGTTGGAATAACACAGGAATAACACTTGTAGGTTTATTATTAACACCTGTAGGAAATCTGATTAAAACCAAATGAGCTTGTTCATCTTATGATGTACCATATAAATAATTTTTGTCTTTGTTATGTTATGGTCATAAGCAGCTCCCAGATGTCAGTAGTTATTAAACATGGTTTGTTTTTTGCAGGTGCTGATGTCTTTAGTGTAGTTTTGTTTCAGGATTCAAGCTGGAGATAAGTTTGATTTGAGGCTTTCTTATTGTGCTAGAAGGAAATGAGGCATGGTAGAATATACATAGTATTTCTTTGAAAGCTGTTCAGAACGGAGCTATGCATTTCACTCCTCTTTCCTTTCCTTCCCTCTCTACCTTTCTTCTTTCACTTTCCTTTGTACGATCAGTTTTGAGTCAGGGCCTTGTTACAAAGGTTTGGATCCCTGGAACTTATTATGTAGCCCAGGGTATCCT
Source organism: Grammomys surdaster (assembly GCF_004785775.1). Taxonomy (NCBI): domain Eukaryota; kingdom Metazoa; phylum Chordata; class Mammalia; order Rodentia; family Muridae; genus Grammomys; species Grammomys surdaster. Next base: position 9,103,502 of record NW_021604592.1, read on the forward strand.
TGAACTTTTTTTTTTTGTTTGTTTTTTGTTTTTTGAGACTGGGTTTCTCTGTATAGCCCTGGCTGTCCTGGAACTCACTCTGTAGACCAGGCTGGCCTCGAACTCAGAAATCCACCTGCCTCTGCCTCCCAAGTGCTGGGATTAAAGGCGTTCGCCACCACCGCCCAGCTGTTTTTGTTTTTTGGGTTTTTTTTTTAAGATTTATTTTATTTTATGAGTACACTATAGCTGTTTTCAGACACACCAGTTCTGGTTCATTGTGAGTAGGAATAAAAAAGGGAAAACAAAGTAATATGCAGTTGACTACCATTTGGGTGGGTGGTGAATTGATCAACTCAGGAGGCATCAATAATAGAAGATACCTTAGTTTAAACATATTGAATTTGAGGTGTTTGTGGAACATCTATATAGAGGTGACTAGTAAGGAAACTGGATAAAATGACATAAAGCTCACAGGATATAGAAAGTATTAATAAAATGCTTGAGTAGTAGGGCTGGGATTTACAGATCTTTAGTAGATAGATTCCTTGTCATGTGCAAAACCCTGGGCTTTGATCTCTAACACAACCAAAAATAAGAAAAAAAAAAAAAGAAAGAAATGTAAGGCCAAGAAATCATGGATAAGAAAGAAAAGTTTAAAAGGATAAGGCTAAAGCCAAAAGTTTGAAAGTAAAGATTGAGCCTCAGCCAGTAAGGTAAAAACATAGGTGATTGATTAAACAAGCAAGCTGAAAAGAGAAGTCAGAAAGCCGGATGCTTAATGCCATTTTGGAGATGGAGACATTTCAAGTGATGATAGGATCTGACCTTGGTAGTGGTTAGCTGACCTAGATTAGAAGAGAATGTCATTGGTAATGAGATCTAGGAAGTCAAGGCTAAAGCCTTCATGGGCTGCCAACATTGAAATCATCCAATATGACAGAAACTCCTATGTGTTCAGTTTCTACTTCCCTATTGACAAAACCCTAAGCAATAGTCACTGAAAAAAAACTGCTTAGAATTAAATTCACCTGTGCATAACAGTAACCTCAGTAGTATTTCTTTGTATATGAATTTTTCATAAAATATGCTTCATTGTTCATATAAAGTAATCTTTATTTCAATAATTTTCATTGTTCATATAAAGTAATCTTTTTTTAAAAAAAACACCTTAAAATATCTACTTTGTCTGCTAACTCTTTTTTTTTTAAGATTTATTTATTTACTTTATGTATATAAGTATACTGTAGCTGTCTTTGGACACACCAGAAGAGGGTGTTGGATCCCATTACAGATGGTTATTAGCCACCATGTGGTTGCTGGGATTGAACTCAGGACCTTTGGAAGAACAGTCAGCACTCTTAACCACTGAGCCATCTCTCCAGCCCTAAAGTAATCTTTATTTCAATAATTTTTCACATACTTTATAGCATTTGTGGCATTTATTATGTTTTAATTTAAGTAAGATACATGTATGATTTAATGATCCTCAGTTGTAATCCTTAGACTCTATATATCACATTTTATTTATAAAGACAGCCAAAGTGGTAGCCGTGGTGAGACTGGTATAGTGGCTCCACAAAGATGACTAAATGGCCAAGATTCTTAACCATAGCTCGTGTTAAGTATGTTTCCATACTTAGAGGCTTTCATGGTCCATCATGACTGTTGGCACTCAAGGCAGTGTTTCTTATATGAACCAACCAGGAAGGAGAAAGGGTAAAGGGCAAAGAAAGGCATTCCTAGATGCTCCACCCAATTGTGTCATCTGATAGACTTGGGTTCCTAGTTAAATTTAGGATGACTAGAATCTGAGATGCATTTGATAGGTGGTAGCAACTGGGAGGAAAGATGACAGAATGGCAGAACCCTGAAAGGAGCTGCTTTTTATGAGAGTGAAGACATTTTGCCAGAGAATATAAGTAAAATGTTCTCGGGGTGTGTCATGGCACTTGTCAGGTATTATAAAGACTAGCGAGGAGGCAGGCAGGCTTGAAGTCGAGTAAGAGAGAGGGTGAGTTGTCAAGATGAGGCCAGCAGGTGGAAGGAGTCAGATACCATGTGAGGTCTTATAAGGATTTTAAACATTGGCTTTTGTGTAAATTACATGGGAATTTCTGAACGACTTTAAACAAACCTTAAGTCTGAAGATTACATTGGCTGCTGGGTTGAGAATCAACTAAGAGGGTCAAGAGTGGTAGTAAGGAGGTCACGGATGAGCTTACTGCAGTAACCAGGTAAAAGGTCAGTGACACTTTGGACCAGAGAATTGTAGGGAAGATGGGGGAGTAGTTGGATTCTCTCTGTCTTGAATGTGGAGTAAATAGAATATGCTAATATTTTCTGTAAATTTGAAATTGAAAAAGGGCAATTGGATGTTCAAAGCCTTTGGCTGTAACAATTTGAATAATGAGTACAAAGGAGAGAAGCTGTCCAAAATGATGGTGACTGTATCGGTACAGTGGCTTCTGCTGCCTGTGGAGTTAGCTTCTTTCTGTTTTGATATATTCCTGTTTCTTGCTTCTGTATTCCTTTCCTTTCTCTCAGTAACTGCCTAGAATCTGGTTACTATAAGTGGATGACAAACATTTTTCTGGTTAGACTGTCTTCCAGTCCTGATTTCTTGACTTTCTTTCTTTCTGTGGTGTGTGTGTGTGTGTGTGTGTGTGTGTGTGTGTGTGTGTGTGTGTTTTAAGACTGTATTTTTCTTTGTAGCTCTGGCTGTTCTGGAACTTGACTAGGCTAGCCTCAACCACAGAGATACCTTTGCCTTTTGAGTGCTGGGATTAAAGGCATAAACCACTGTACCTGGCTGTGTATTCTATATATTTAAACTTTAAAGTTTACAGTGTTTATACCTATCTTACCTAATAATTTTATTTGGGTCTTAATTTATATTTATGTCATCCTATCATTTAATACACACATATATCACATATCAACAATTTATAGTATTTAGTTTTTTTAAATGAACATTATTTTTATTTGTATTTTCCCAGAATTTTAAAAAAGGTTGTTTTGTTATTGTAGGACATGGTTTGTGTGTACCATTGCCTGCCTGTGGAGGTCAGGGGCCAACTTGTTGAGAGTTCGTTCCTTCCCATTGTAGATTCTGGAAGTTGAGCTTTAGTCATCGGGTTTGTGTCAAGCCTTTTTCACTGCCGAGCCATCTTGCTGCCTCCCCATGTGTTAATTTCACTTCCCATTTTTTTCCTTTTTGTTTTTGCAAGGAGCTCGTGTACTAGGCAAGCCCTAGACCGCTGACCTATTCCAGACTCCTTTTTTCTTTTTCTGAGTAATATTCAGTGCTGATGGAAAGTCCTTAAATTAACTTTTACTTATTTGTTGTTATTATTATTATCCAGTCAGATTTATACATTATTTGCTAGAAGGCCAAAAGTTTACTGAAAAATAAGTTAAGGGATATAAGAGTCTATTAGGTGTATTTTAAAACTTTGGTTTGTAGTTCCTTAGACTCTCCTCATTGTAACATCTGGATCTGCCTAAGTGATTCTGCCTTCTTATATATTACTTTTGCCTGCGTACCCCTTCCATTTAGTTAAAAGGGAACAAAGCTGTTAAGGCAGGATGATCAAGCACTATGTATTCTTTCAGTTAGAATCTGAGTTAAGCCGGGCGGTGGTGGCGCACACCTTTAATCCCAGCACTTGGGAGGCAGAGGCAGGTGGATTTCTGAGTTTGAGACCAGCCTGGTCTACAGAGTGAGTTCCAGGACAGCCAGGGCTACACAGAGAAACCCTGTCTCGAAAAAACCAAAAAAAAAAAAAAAAAAAAAAAAGAATCTGAGTTAAAAAAAAAAAACAACAGAAAACAAAAAAACAAACCCTTAGATCTCTGGGTCCTCTCATCTTAGATAAAAGGCAGAAAAAAGTTGTTTATAGTCAAGTTTTCTTTTTTTTTTGGCACCCCTTTCCATGTCAAATACTTAGCATTTGATAAAAAGGTGACTAGTTAAGATTTCTAGGCAGATGTCAGATAAATATAATAAACATTATTTTAAGTCTTATAGATGAACTTAGAAAAAGGTAAAGAAAAAAATCTTAGAGAAGAATGGAAGCCAGTGAGCTGGGGATGGATATAACTGAGTAACACTTGCCTATAGTGTACAAAGGCTTAGGTCCATGAGTGCCCAACAAGCAGCTGATTGAAACAGACGCAGATACTTATACCCAACCAATGGACTGAAGTTGAGGACCCTTGTGGTTGAATTAGGGAAAGGCTGGAAGAAGCTAAGGAGGGACGACCCCATTGGAAGACCAGCAGTCTCTATTAACCCAGATCCCAGAGATCTCTCAGACACTGAGCCACCAACCAGGCAGCATATACCACTGAGGCCCCCAACACATACACAGCAAAGGACTACCAGGTCTGGACTCCGTGTGAAAAGATGTGCCTAACCCTTGAGAGGTTTGGGGTCCCAGGGAGTGGGGAGGCCTGGTGGAGGGGGTAGGGTTGGTGAGACATCCTCTTGGAGACAAGGGAGAGGAGGAATGGGATGAGGAACTGTGGGAGGGCAGACCTGGAAGTGAGTAATGACTAGAATATAAAAAAATAAAAGTAATAAAACAAACAAATAAAAAAACCCTAAAGCTTTGAGCTATCATGAGACTTCAATTTTAACAGCTTCATAGAAAGAGATTCTACATTCTTACTTAAATCTTTGTGCCTTAAAAGTCACTGCACCATTAAAAAGATGGTTTGGATAGGTGTGGTGGTGCCCAGCTTTAATCTCAGCCATTGGATCCTCTGAGTTCAAGGCAAGCCTGGTGTACATAGGGAGTTAAGACAGCCAAAACCACACAGTAAGACCCTGTCTAAAAGGCTTAGAGAAAGCATCTGCCCAGAGGTGGAGATATCATGGACATTTGTGCACTTTGGGACCTTGGTTTGTGCTTGTGTGTAAGTGTGGTGTAGTGTCCTTCTTTTCCTTACTGAGTCCAGGAAACCCAAAGCTCTGAAATGACCACATCATCTTGGAACAGTGACACTCCAATGGCTTCAGGCTGAAGTAAATGCTGAACTTTTCTATAGAGATGGAATAGCCTTCATTTTGGTCACAGAGATGCTCCAAGTTGTTGTTCTTTTTATCTTAATAGAACTTTACAATTCACTGGACAGTACAATGGCTCAGCCATAATACATCCATACAGTGTAATAATCTTAAGCCATAAAAATGAATAGGTTGCTGCTTTGAAGCACAAGATCATAGTTGAGTAAAGAAAACATGGAAGAAAGGAAGCCAGGCACAAATTAATGACACCAGGATTTTATTTATATAACAATGAAAACACTAACAGGATGAGAAGTCACGAGTAATCTTTGAGGAAGAGGAAAGGGGTTAATGATTAGGAGGGCTGTGAAGCTGGTTTCTAAGGTGCTGCTTTTTGGTTCTTTTTTAAACCTTGTTCATCATCATTGTCATTTTGGTATGGGCGTTTTGTTTACATGTATATATCTGTATCACAGTAGGCTTTCAGTACAGAGGCTAGAAGAGGACGTTGGAGTCTCTGGAACTAGAGTTACAGATGTCTGTATCAGTAATTATATGAATGTAAATTAATTATAGTTAGCAGTTAAAATGTACGTTGTGGTAGTATGTTTCCAGGGAGGATTAGTTCCTTTCTTCTGTGTGTATTCCCCATCTAGAAGTAGAGGTTATTCTTCAGTTCCTTTTTGAATCTGAGTTGGCTTTTGTCACTTGATCAATAAAATGTGGGACAAATGATACTTGAGGGTTTGGAGATTAAATCATGAAAAAATTTAAAGCTTCCTCCATCTAGACCTCATTAAACTTTTTTTTTTTTGAAGTGTTCTGTGGAGCACATCCTGGAAACATGCTATGAGAAACCCGAGCCAAAGGGAGAAGTTCAGCCATGTGAGTGAAGGAAACATTTTGGACAGCTGGATACTCCAGTTGTTGTAGATATCACATGTTAAAATCCTAGCTAGGGTCCAGGCATATAGCCCCAGGCACTACCTCGCCTCGCCTCCCCTCGCCTCGCCTCGCCACAGAGGTCACAAAGTAGACATCAAGTATCTTTGTTAGATCTTCTCCAAATACTGAACCATAGCTGTGTGAACATAGGAAGATGATTGTAGTTTTATGCCACTAAGCTTTGTGGTAGATAGTTTATAAGAGAAAACTGAAACAGAACTCTTTGTGCTATCACAGTCTATAATCTGCTGACTGGGGAGTAGGGTTAAGTTGAAGATGAAGGGACCTTCAAGAAGACTGAGCCAAGAAGACTGAGTGAAGTGAGGAAGGTGTTGCTGAAGGCTAAGAAAAAAGGATTCTTTATCATATCACTGGTAGATGGTTTATTTGGTTGTTGACACTATTGTCTGTAGTAAATAACATGGAAGATAAAAAATATAACAAAGTTGGAGGCCCGTGAGGTGGCTCAGAGGAGGAAAGAGCTTACCCTACAAGGTGATGAACTAAAGCTCATGGGAAACAGCTCAATGTGCACCCATCCCAGCTTTCCCTGTGGTGAGATGAGAGCCAAGACAGGAGAATCACCTGGAAGATTTGGGGCCAGTTAGTCTACAGTATGTATCATGGCAGAAAGAAGAAGAGAAGTGTTGCCCTAACAAGATGGAAGGAGAGAATTGACTCTTAAAACTTATCCTCTGAGGCGGTGGTGGCGCACGCCTTTAATCCCAGCACTTGGGAGGCAGAGTCAGGCAGATTTCTCAGTTCGAGGCCAGCCTGGTCTACAGAGTGAGTTCCAGGACAGCCACGGCTACACGGAGAAACCCTGTCTCGAAAAGCCAAAAAAAAAAAAAAAACTTATCCTCTGACGGCTCCCCACCAATCCCCATATCTATGTCTCCCTCCCTTCTCCTCCCTCTCCCGCTCCCTCTCCTTCTCCTTCTCCTCCTTCCTCTGTTCCTCTCTTTCTCTCCTTCCCCCTCTCATAATAAGTAAAAATTTTTAAAAAATTAATAAATTTGTAGGCAGAATGTTTAAAAGTGCTATTTAGCTTCTGCTAGTTGCCTATAAGGTACAAAGATTGAGATGAGGAAAAAAATAAGCTATTAAAAGGAAATATTTTTGTTTGCTTGTTTATTTTGAGACAGGGTTTTATAGAGTCCATGTTTGCCTTGAACTCTTGCTCCTCCTGCCTTTGCCTTCCAGTGTTGGGATTGCCGGTGTATGTCACCACACCCAACTATTTATTGTTTCTTGAGAGAATCTCTGTAGTTCAGCCTTGCCTTAAATTTGTGGCAGTCCTCCTGCCTCAGCCTCCCAAATGCTAGGATTACAGGCATGAGCCAACATTTTATACAAGAGGAAATACTTCTCCAATTCAAGATTGAGTATGTTGGTAAATAAAACATTCTCATCCTTATTGGCTTCAGATGACCAATGACTTAAAAACATGTCTTCAAAGCAAAGATAAAATTCAAGGTTTTGTGAGTAAAACGTGACCTTCAGTAAATTCATTTGTTAAAACTTTTTAAAGATTTATGGCAACACCACATAGAACCTTTCATTTACATAAAAGCAAGTCTAAAGGTCTTCAGAGAGTATCTCTTAAACCTGTCCTTAGAGCCAGGCAGTGGTGGTGCACACCTTTAATCCCAGCACTTGGGAGGCAGAGGCAGGTGAATTTCTGAGTTCGAGGCCAGCCTGGTCTACAGAGTGAGTTCCAGGACAGCCAGGGCTACACAGAGAAACCCTGTCTCGAAAAACCAAAACAACAACAACAAACCTGTCCTTAGACAAGGGACATTTGTAGATCTTGAGATTATTTTTTTTAACATTAGCTTCACAAAGAACTTGAGTTGAGGGAATATACATACCAGATCTATGTCTACCGTTAAGATTCCTTGGAAAATATACAAGGCTTTTGAGAAGTTGTACACTAACCATCTGTTTTGTTATAGATTAACTAAGGGTTTGAGCCAGGAAGTGTAGAGAGTAGTTACAGGGAGTGGGACTTTGTTGTCATTCAGGAACTAGTGACTTGTGTCTAAGTTTCAGATTTGATGGCTTTGTTCCTGCTCTTTCCTACGTTGCCTCACATTCTGAGTGAGAATGTCTATGGTGGTGACCCTGAGTCAGTCTCAGTGTCCTGTGTTTGTGTGTTGAGTGTGTGGGAGCAGATAATTTGTCTCTTTAATTCAGATCAAGAGGAATAAGACTCCAGTAGCTGTACCTGAGGAACTGCATCTGAAGAGCTCCAACCAAGCTGGACCTGATTTAGATATCGAGATACTGAACATCAAGCTGATGCCATAATGAGATGAGAATTTTGAAGGTCTTAGGAGAGGGTGAGTGTATTTTGCATGTGGGAGGGAGTTGTTGGGTCCAGAGGGTGGTCTGTGTTAGTTGTGGCCAGCAGCAGTTTCTTCATTTCTTGCCATTCAGGGATAGAGTCTGTTTCTCTCCTTGTGTTGAATGTGGGCTGGCTTTAGTGTATCACTTAATGAATAGGCTCTCATTTGTTGGGACTGCTAAAGCTAGATCATAAGAAGCTTCACAACTTCTGTGTATGGTGCTTGGAATTCTATGTCTACCTGTCTTTCTCTCTTTCTATTGTATATGCATTGGTGTTTTGCCTAAATGTGTGTCTGTGTGAGAGTGTCCAATCTCCTGGAACTGGAGTTATAGGCAGTTGTGAGCTTCCATGGGTCCTGGGAATTGAACTCAGGACCTCTGGAAGAACTGTCAGTGCTCTTAACCACTGAATCATCTCTCCAGCTCTGTTTTTTGTTTGTTTGTTTGTTTGTTTGTTTGTTTTGAGACAGGGTCTCACTATCTAGCTCTGGCTGTCCTGGAACTCACTATGTAGATCAGAATGGTCTTGAACTCACAGAGAAATGCTTACCTCTGCCTCCTGAATGCTGGGATTAAAGTCATGTACCACCATATCTAGCTCAGTGGTTTTGGTGTTTTGTTTTTTTTTAATAGCAGTAAATAACTGGAATATTGTTGGACCAAGTAGAAAATAATCTAACTCTGTGTAGTATGAGAGAATCATATCTATGTATAAGGGAGACATAAGGAATTAGAGAGATTGGAAGTAAAAGTGTGGAAAAACCTATTCTAGAAGAAGTTGGTGAAGCATATTAGTGGTAGAGAAAATTCACTTGAAGGCAAAGTCATCATTAGAATTAAAAATAATTAAGAAAAATTTAAATGAGTAATAAGGTGGCACATGACTGTAATCTCAGCTGCTCAGGAGACTGAGACGGGAGGATTGTTTGAGCCTAGCCTAGGCTACCCTTGGCAACAAAGCAAGACCTACATTTCTTTCTTTCCTTCTTCCTTCCTGCCTTCCTGCCTTCCTGCCTTCCTGCCTTCCTGCCTTCCTGCCTTCCTGCCTTCCT
>NW_021604592.1:9112847-9184921 GCF_004785775.1 Grammomys surdaster
TTTTTTCTTTATTTATTTTTGGTCTTTTTGGATTATAACATAGCTCTGGCTGGACTGGCACTTGATACATAGAGCAGGTCTGCCCTATTCTTACTTCTGTCTTTTAAGTGCCACCATGTCTGACTAAGATGCCAATCAAAAGTGAAGGAGAGGAGATGGACAGAGAGATATGGAGAACCTGTATCTCCATCTGTATAAATAAATACATAATGCAGGAAGAAACATGTGAGTATAGTTGTAGGAGTAGTTTGATAGTTCCACATAGTAAGAATTCTGACTTTTTTGAGTAACCTATGGTCATATGGGCAAACATTTTTTGGGAAAATACACTAAAAATTTGAATAACCAGCAAGCTTCATTTGGTAGGCAGGCACATAGTCTTAATAGATGAGGTCACACTTTTAAAAAATATTAAGCATATTGGATACATGCTAAATTCATTGTAAGTCTAACCAATACCACTGAGTGGATGGATGTTAAGCAGACTTAAAATTATATTTTGTTAATGCAGTTAAAATTAAAATTGAGCAAAATAATAACAAAAGAACACTATTTGGAACTTTCTAAGAAACTGGTAGGTCAAAAAGGAAAAACTAATCAAAATTGGAAGTAAAACTGAATGATGATATAAACAGTTATGTGGATTATAGATAAAGCAGTACCTAGAGGGAAATTTACAACCTTCTGTACTTTTTTATCCCTACATGTTTACTTTGAGCCTTTAAAAATGTCTTTTGTCTCTTGGTTTTTGAATAAGACATATGTTTTAATGCTCTTATTTGGTAATTCCAACATTTATGCCAGTTGCATATTGGCTTTTAGCTGTTCTGTTTTCATGTCTGTATGAGGCATTATCTTCTTACTTCTGATAAGTATGTCCAAACAGGAATTTTACTTTCCTGGGTACCATCCTGCTAACTCCTGCCTTGATCTCAGACTCTCAACTCAATCTCCTCAGCTAAGATAGGCCTTGGGGCTCCCCTGTGAAGGCGACAGGAGACAGCGGGTTTCACTGATCTCAGTTCTCATCGTTTGCTGTCTCTTATGGCTCACTGCCCTTTATTGCTTGGTGTGCATTGTTTCTGTGTGTTTGTTTCAGGCAGGTATGTCCTGGAACTTTCTTTGTAGTCCAAGATGGCCTTGAACTTGTGGCAGTACCTCTGCCTCATTCAGCTATTTTAGAGGTGTGAGCCACTGTGTCTGATTGGTTTGTTTCTAAGTGTCCTTAAAATGTTGGATAAACATATCTGTCAAATGTGCATGTTTGTCAAAGGAAAGACAGGAATTTACTTTTTCTACAGTTAAATTTCTTCAATCATTTTGAGAGATTGTTTCAGATTTCAAGTATTTTTAAGCCTGGCATGGTGGCATACACCTTTAATCCCACCGCTTAGGAGGCAGAGGTAGGTACCTGGTCTGTGTAGCAAGTTCTTGGCCACCTAGGGCTAGATAGTAAGACACTACCTTAAAAAATAATAAAAATATTTTCAGTTGATTCCTCATTTTGATTTTTATTTGCAAAACAAAGAGATTTAATCTGTTCTATGGTTATATAAGTAGAGAAATACTTTGCAGCACAGGCTCTGGGGTTTGAGCTAAATATTGCAACTTTGTTTCTCATATTAGTTTCCAGGGAGCATCAGGTGGTCATTTTTGTTTTTCACTTTAAAAGTAGTCCATCTATCTCATTTATTTGACTTGATCTTGTGACCTCAGGGAAGAAACCTCCTAGGAATAGAATAAAGAAACTTTTTACATCCTGAGGCTTTTATAAACAAAATGAAGATACAAATATTGTTTTAAATTTATTATCTTTAGGTACTTCCACAATGCAGTCATTTTCTTCCTTAAAAAAATGAAGCACTGTCCTTTGGTCTAGTGAATGTTTCTTTATAAATAATTGATTTCTAAGATTTCCTAATTTAAGAAGACTGTGTTCTAGTTGAATAATTTAAGGGAAAGTGATGAGGCTATGAATTCTTTTAGTGGAATAATAAAAGAAAGCAAGATCGGGGGTTGACTTGAGGAGAGTGGCAGTGTGGTTTCAGATGAAGGAGTTTGTTAGTCTTCTCAGTGGGGTCATCTCACCACACTCGAGGAAGCCATCTGATGGAAAGAGTCTAGAATAATTGGAGCCATCCTGAGATAATGTGATTCTTATTGTTGGGAGGATGAAAAATCACATTGAAGGATTCCATCTTGTGACTTTCACGCTTGTTTCCCTTTCCTCTCCCTATGTTCAGTGTACGACTGTTGATAATCGAAAAGGAGAGTGAAGGCTGGAGAAAGTGGCTCAGTTAAAAGACCTGGGTGGCTCCCAAATGCCTGTAATTCCAGGACCAGAGGGGTTTAGCACCTTTCTTTGGTCAACAGAGGCACCTGCATACACGAAGTACATGCGCATAAACTTACTTACTTAAAAAGAGAGAGAAATTTCCTTCTAAAATAGAAAAATCCAAATTATTAGTTTCTGAAGCTGTATTTTTTTTCAAACTGGAAGACAGTCTAACTTTTATAGTACCATTTATAGAATTATATACCAGAAAGGTCTGAAATTTTCAAATTTCCACTAGTATAAAGAAGAGAGATCCAGTTAAAATGTCCTGGAATATAAAAATTAGAAGATGTGACACAGAGGGGTTCAGTGCCCTTGGCCCCTGATGAGGCTGAGACTGTGGTTGTGTGTGTGGTTGTGTGTGTGTGCCTGACATGCACTCCTTATGGCTCCGCTCTCCTTTTTTCACAGTGGCGTCCCTCGTGTCTTTTTGCTTCATAGTTTTCCTGATGTCACACTCATGTGTTCAGAGCACCAGCTGTGCCGGGGACCATGTTATTTTCTTCCCTCCTGTATGAAACTTCCCCATCATTCTTACAGGAGCTCACCCAAGTTTATTGAACTGAACTAAACTACAGGTTTTTTCTACAGGGCAGAAGTCAGAGCACAGAGACTCCTAATGGAGAATCTGAGAGGCAAGGAAACTAACATATCTATCTCTGTGTCCTGAAATGACCAGCTTCTCCTACTCAGATTAGGAAGGAGTGTCTGCCACAGTCTTCCTGTTGTGACAGGGTGTGGGGCTTTGGGAATTTGAAGGTCCAGTTTTGGCACATTTTAATGAAAGAAGAAAAGATCATCAGAGAAGGAACTTTAGTCCTTGGACTTAGTGCCAGCCTCCCTCCTGAGGGAGACGCTCTTCCGGACCAGGAAGTATCCACACAGAGAGCAAGTCAGATATACTGTCAAGTGCGACAGCAGGGCACATAAATGAAGACACTTGAGAGTCCCAGCTTACCAGTAGCCTGAAGCTTTCAAACCAGTCTAAAGGAAGGAGGGACTGATACTAAGGGCATACTTTGAGTGGTTGTCTATTTTGGTTGACATGTCTATATAATAATTTATGTGTTGTACATTTTCTTTTCCATAATGCATATCCAATTATATGTAGGCATACGATGGTAAATTAGGGACTTATCACTAAAAATTGACTTTGGGAATCCAGTGTTTGGTTTTGTTTTGGTTTAGTTTTGTTTTTTTTTAGGCAAGGTTTCTCTGTGAATTCCTGGCTGTCCTGGAACTTGCTCTGTAGACCAGACTGGTCTCAAACTCACAGAGATCTGCTTGCCTCTGCCTGCCAAGTGGTGGGGCTAAAGGTGTATGCCTCTACCTTTAATCCTCTGGGAATCCAGTTTTACTTTACTATGGATGCACCCCAAAGGAGCCTAGGCTGGACCAGTCTTTCTCCTTTTGTACTGGTCTTTTGAAGAGTATGATTGGGTAGAATCTGTCTGAGTTTGATAGTTGTTAAGGGGAGGAGGAACTTACTCTGTTGTTTGGAGTCGGGTGTATATACATAATACATTCAGGTAAGGGTCTCAGCCTATCAAGTGCATTAGTATTAGAAGCAGGTTGTGTATGTAGCCCAATCAAGGCAGACCCAGGTGGCTAAACTATTCCTGTTTGCCTCCCTCCTAATAGGAATAAAAAGGCACATCGATGCATATGTTTACAAATCTGTTAAATACCTCACTTCCTAAGAAACAGCTAGAGTTAGATCCCCAGTTGAAAGTAACTTTATACATAGTAATTTAAAAATATATTTGTGTGTGTGTGTGTGTGTGTGTGAGAGAGAGAGAGAGAAAGAGAGAGAAAGAGAGAGAGAGAGAGAGAGAGAGAGAGAGAGAGAGGACATCTTTGTGAAGTTGCTTCTCTATTTCTTCCTTATTTCTTCCTTAATATGAGTTCTGGGGATCAAACTCAGATTACCAGGCTTGTGTGGCATATGTTAACCACTGAGCCATCTCACTAGCCCTTTAAATAATCCTGTATATAAAATAAAAGTTTCATGGTATAGAATTTTCCACTTGTGCTATTATGACCATGCATTTTCAGATTAGGGATACCAAACTTGTATTGAAAGAACTTCTAACATCAAGCATCCCATGAAAGGATACCTTGGGGTTTTTTTTGGGGGGGTCACATTTTGGAACAACTATTGCCCAACTATTTATATATGGGAAAGAGAAACACAGGCATTATCACCATTAAGTACACCAGATTTTTCCAAGTGTTTAATCAATACAGGCTGTTTAACCTCATTAAGCAGTGTAGCATCCAGACTCCAGACTTGAAGTGGGTGGTGTAGCTGATCCCTCCAAGCTCTGAAGTGGGAGTTAGTCCTGGTTCATGTGCTTTTTAAAAGCATTGAGTTCAGCATTAAAAGTGGCTTTTCTAAACATTTATTTATTTCTGGGTGTGTGGGTGCATGTGTAACTCAGCTCATGTGTGCAAGTCAAAGGACAAATTGCAAGAGTGGATTCTCTTCCCCCCTCATGTGGGTCCTGATAGAACTCAGGTCATCATCAGGCTGGTCAGTAAGTATCTTTACCCATGGAGCCATCTCACCCCCTCACTTACCCCCACTTAGCAGTTTTTGTAGGCTGTGTGTATGTGGGTGTGCATGGCTCGTCTGGAGGTCAGAGGACAACTTTCAGGACTGGGTTCTGTTTTTCTCTCACGTGGGTCCCAGGGATACAACTCAAGTAGCCATCTCTCCAGCCCTTAAGTTATCTACACCAGATATATTTCTAGTATAATTAACATTGCTAGAAAATAGTTTGACATAATTTATGTACCATCAACACTCTCAGTGTGGGGGCTAAAGAAATGACTGCTCTTGCAAAGGACCCAAGTTAAGTTCTGAGCACCCACAGCAGACAGTTGCTAACTCCCTGTAACTCTAACTCCAGGGTGTCCAAATTCTGGACTCCAAGGGCACCTGCATCATATGTGCACATACTTAGACACACACACATACACACACACACACATACACACACACACACACACACTCTAAATGAAACACACAATAGAGGCCAAATATCAGAGGCATAAGGGCAAGCAGTAACCACAAGACATCTTTTTGCAATTCCCAAATATGTTTATATTTTAGCTATGAAGTCAGTTCCTACAATCCGATTTTTTTCTTTTTAAAGCTAAAAGAATTTGATAGACTTCTTTTTCAACAATAAGTTGTTAAAATTGTATTAGAACAGAGCAGTTAGAAATTTGGATTGTGAATAAAGTAAAAATAACTGTGATAAGGTTTTTTCTATCGTAAAATTTCTCTCACTTTTAAAATATAATGTGCATTGCTGACTTTCCTACATGTGTGTCTGTCTGAGGGTGTCAGGGTGTCCAGGGACTCCTGAACTGGAGTTACAGATAGCTGTAAGCTGCCATGTGGTTGGTGGAATTGAACTTGGGACCCTTGGAGAAGCAACCAGTGCTTTTAACTGCTGAGCCATCTCTCCTTAAAGAAATTTTTTTTTTTTTTTTGGCCGGGCGGTGGTGGTGCACGCCTTTAATCCCAGCACTTGGGAGGCAGAGGCAGGTGGATTTCTGAGTTTGAGACCAACCTGGTCTACAGAGTGAGTTCCAGGACAGCCAGGGCTACACAGAGAAACCCTGTCTCGAAAAACCAAAAAAAAAAAAAAAAAAGAAAGAAAGAAAGAAAGAAAGAAAAATTTTTTTAATTGAATTAGGATTATACCATTTTCCTTATCTTTCTTACCTCCATCCCCCTCTTAACTATCCTCCCTCAAGCCCCTCTCATGTCTCCCACTCTCAAATTGATAGCCCCTTTTCTTTGATTATTGTTGTTACATATATGATGTATATATCTATATATCTATGCACAAGTATATACAAATACAACCTACTTAGTTTATCTTAGTTGTTTGTTGCATATAGTTTCAGGGCTGACCACTTTGCACTGGACAGTCAGTAAAGGGGCTCATCCCTGGGAAAGGCTAATTCTGTCAGCAGTCTTTAGTCGTCTGTAGTTCTTTGTCTAGGGGTAGGACCCCATAAAACTTGCCCCCTTCCACATTAACATGTTCATTGATATTGCCATTGTTCCAGTCTTGCTTATGCAGCTGTTCCTAGGAGAGGCTGCTTAACAGCCAACTTCCTGGAATTCTGAGTTTTACGATCTTTCTGCCCCTTCTTCAGAGATGTTTCCTGAGCTATAGATGAAGGAGCTGTGATGTAGATATTTGTTGGGGTTTGGCTCGCATAATCTCTTAAATAAGAAGGACGGATGAGGGACAAATGATACCAAGGTTGTTTGATAAAGCTTTAAGGAATCATATTATTTTGTATTTACTAAAACTATACATAATGCATGTAAGTATTATTATGTACATATATGCATATATACATTATACACACACACACATACAAACACACAAACACACAAACACACACACACACTTAAGCCACTTGGGCTAACAGTGCTCTCCACAAGAACCACAAACTAACCAAAACCCCTGTTACTAAGCATGAGAAACTTCCTTCTGAATGACTGATCAGGGTAGTTCAAATGCTTCCCAAAACAATATATAGGCTATTAATGTAGCCTGTGGTTGCCTCTCAGGGGTTGAGGGTGGGCTCTTATTGCTGAAGTCACTGTACACATAGAACACAGAACCATTCTTAAGAAAATCGTTTTAGCTTTTATGTGCACAAATGTTTTGCCTGCTTGCATGTCGGCATGCCATGTGTATGCAGTGCCTGTGGAGGCCGGAAGAGGCCACTTGGATTCACTGATACTAGAGTTGCATACAGTTGTGAGCCGCCACGTGTGCTAGGAATCAACCCTGGTCCTCTGAGAGTAACCAGCACTTTCAAATGCTGAGCTATCTCTTCAGCTCCACAGCTTGTTCTTTTAAAAAGATTTATTTATTTTTATTTTATGTTTATAGATATTTTACCTGCATATATATATGTCTGTGTGTACTACATGTGTGCTGGGTGGCTTAGGAAGCCAGAAGAGGGTGTTGGATCTTCTGGAACTGGTGTTAAGGTTAAAGTGTGAGCCACAGTAGGTGCTGGGAATTGAACCTGGGTCCCCTGCTTGAGTAAGCAGCGCTTTTAACTGCTGAGTCATCTCCATATATTTCTGTTACCAACCTTGTTTTGAACAATTAGAATATTAGTGTACATTTGATTAGTCTTTGGGCCAATAATTTGAAGATAGGAGAAATTATAGCCAGGTTTTTCATATCGTACATTTGCATTTGACTTCCAACCTTCATATGCTGTCCAGTTTCTTTTAAGACAAATGGAGGGTCTCACAGTGTGTCCATGTAGATGAGGATGTTAGTGTGGAAGAAATGACATCCTCTCACCTCTTCTCTCTCATCTCCACATCCAGCTTCAGCATGAGGCCCTCCACTTAGAATATCAGGGTTCTGCTTTGCCATCTTTCAGTCGCTGCACCCTGGCCCCACCACAATTCCCTGGATTATAAAGTCAAGGGTTTTATAATTTCATCTGTAAACATACCACTTTATCTCTAACATCTATTCTATTATTACACTAAAAATTAATACTTCTTTAATAATATTGAAACAATGTATATAATTTCTCTAGTGCCATTCATAAATGTATATTTTTGGTGTATTTGAATCAGAATGCAAATGAATTTTAGTTATTTTGTTTTTCAGATTTTATGTTTATGTATATGAGTGATCTGTCTTCACGCACACCCAGAAGAGGGAATCCAATCCTGTTACAGGTGGTTGTGAGCCACTGTGTGGCTGCTGGGAATTGAACTCAGGACCTCTGGAAGAGCAGCCAGTACTATTAACTGCTGAGCCATCTCTCCAGCCCTGATTTATTTCTTTATACATTCCATTTCTTGTAAACTGGGTTATGTGCCTTGTAATTTCCCTAAGTCTAAGTTATACTAATATTTCTTTAGTGGTTTTTGTTTGTTTGCTTTGTTTTGTTTTAAACAAAAAATAGAACTTATATTTAGAAGTTTGCTTGGATTTCATAAGTGCTTTCTTCCATTAGAAAGTACATAACGTCTGCTGTCTCTTGTGATGTCAGCAGCATTGGTCTTTGCAGATACCCATTAAATCATTCACGTTATAAAATGCTAGTGTTCCGCTTATGTCCTCCTTTCTTTGCTTATAAGCCAAAATAGTTCTGTAAGGAGAATTCTCCTCCTACCTACTGTTTGAATATCCAGTGTACCAAATAGGCATGCCAAGTGAGTGCTTCCCTCTTTCTCCTTTTCAATGGTTTTCAAAATAGTTCACCAGCATTCTCCAGTGGTGACCAGTCAGCGTTGTTTCGTTTATTGGGGTTGAGTATCATGGTGCATTCCCAATTTCAATAACTTTGAGCATGTTTCAGTCCAGTGCTGTTGTATTTCACTTCTTACACTTTCGTGTCTGCTCTTCTAGTAGAGTGCGCTTGAAACTGAGGACATGTCTCACTGCCTTTGTGTCCCCGGAGCTTAGTCTTCAGTGTTTATCAAGTGAGTGAATTGATGCTCTCTGCGGCACTTCAAAGTGTGATTTCATTTTGAGGATATTAAAAACAATGGCAAGAGTAAGTCTTCCTGATTGATATTTTAAAAAGGGATTCTAAGTGAAGAAATCCTGCACAAATATAAAGAAAATTATTTTTTTTTTAAAGTGACTACTAGATAGGTGTAGTGGCACCTATAAACCCAGCTGCCTGGGACACTGAGCTGGGAGGATCACTGGTGTCCATTTGGTCTGAGACTCCAACCTTTGGAGGGTGTGGAAATGGTATTTAATTTCTAATACTGAGCAGGCATAGGGTGTTTGTTCTATTGTTTCCGATGGATCTTTTGTTGTAATTTTTCTCCCCCAAATCAGTAGGTGTTTTGTCTGTCTGTTTGTTTGTTTTACTAAATTTGTAGTGTTATAAGAAAAATAAGGCTAAGACGGGTATTTTTCATAGTACAGGGAATCAAATCCAGGCCTCATATTTTGCTCTGAGCAAGTGCTCTACCACTAAACAATCCCCAGCCCTTAGAACTACTACCTCTCTCCCTTTTTCTGCAACATTGAGATCAAACCTAGAGCCTCCTGTGTGCTAGGCAAGTGCTGGGCCACTGAGTCTTGTCCTACAGTTCTCCTAGATGTTTTATAGGTAGTGGTCAGGCAAGCAAGTGTGCAATCTTTGTTTTCTTTTTGCAGCGCTAGTGCTCTGAACCATTGAGTGACTTATGTCCCTGGCCCAAGACAGATCTTTTTGTTGTTTTATTTTGACACAGGGTCTCATCTAGCTAGTCTTGGTTCAAATTAGTAATATTCCTGATGAAAGAAATTCACCTACCAAGTGCTTAGGACTGCAGGTGTGTACTGCCATACATCACAGAACAATACTCTTAGGAACTTACTGCTGAACCTCATTTCTTGCATTATTTCCATCTGCTAGCATTTTTTTCTTTGTGAATCCCGACTTTCACCATTAGGAACTGTTTAAGGGTTTTGTTTTTAGACAGGCTCTCACTATGCAGCTCTGGCTGGCCTGGGACTTGCTATGTAGACCAGACTGCCATAGAACTTACAGAGATCTACCTGACTCTGCCTTCCAAGTGGTGGGGTTAAAGTTATATATTATTATGCTTGGCAGGAAGCTAAGTTTTAATTTTAATTTAATTTTATGTGTATGAATGTTTTGCCTGCGTGTATATCTATGTACTACTTTCATCCCTGGTGTCTACTGAAGCCAGAAGAGAGCATTTCCCCTGGAACTGGAGTTAGGGATGATCATGTGTTACTTTGTTGGTGCTGAGAATCAAACCCAAGTTGTCTCAAACCCAGGAAGAGCAGCCAGTGTTATTAACTGCTAAGCTGTGTAGTTATCTCTCTAGTCCCTAGTAAACTCAGTTTTAATGGTTGAGGAAAATTAATTAAAAAATAAGAAAGAGAGAAAGAGAGAGAAAAAGAAAGGAAGGAAGAAAGAAAGAATACCATTAAACTTATTATAATAAATAATATTTTGTTGATTTCTCCAGATTGAGAAGTTGAAAATACTGTTAAATACTGTTAAAGCAAATATAAATTACTTGGAAATATATGTATAAGCCTTCATCTACTGTTGGAGTCTGGCTATGTCATTGAGATGATCTAGGAGAAGTGGGAGTGATTATGAGCACATAAAACTTTTCCAAACAGAAAACTTAAGCAGCAACCACACATTATTTTTGTTTTTGAAATAGATTATTTTTGTTTGTTTGCTTGTGTTTTTTGTTTGTTTGTTTGTTTGTTTGTTTTTGAGACAGGGTTTCACTGTGTAGCCCTGGCTGTCTGGGAACTTGCTCTGTGGACCAGTCTAGCCTCAGACTCAGAGATCCTCCTGTGCCTCTGCCTCTCTAGTGCTGGGATTAAAGGCATGTGTCACAATCACATGACTTGACTCAGATTATTGTGAGATAGCCCATACAAGCTGTGTAGCCCACACTGGGCCCCAGCTCAAAGTCTTTCTGCCTTAGCCTCCAGAATTCTGAGATAATAGACATATGCCACACTCATAGCACAGTTATAAAGGCATGTGGTGCGTGTCTTAGTCCAGCATGTGGGAGGCAGACGGAGGGTGGTTAAGTTTAGGACCGACCTGATTTAGTGACTTACAGGCCAAAATCTAACTTTTTGAGCACTGTGTCAATGCTTTGAGATTTCAGGTCTTATTTGTAGGATTGCTCAGCCTGGCTATTCTAATCCCAGAAAAGACATCGTTTACTGTGAATTTTTATATGGTATTGAGATTATAACTCCAATGTGATTTCTTCACAATTAATTTAAGAGTATTAATTCACTTTTAGGAACTAAGCCATTGTCAGTATGACTCATCACTTGCTGCTTATGAAAAGTCCTGATCACATCGTGTTGTTGTAGTAATAGAGAAGGATCATTTCAGCTAACATGATTCTACATCGTATGGATCTAGCCAGTTATTTTGTAAGAAAAGAATGATTATTTCACCTATTTTTATTTTTGGGGAAACTGGAATAGTTTGTTCTAGCTGAATTCAAATAGATGTTCAGTTGGTAGAACAATTACTTTGTGTGCACATGGTTAAATGTTATTTACTTGGACACATTTGCCTTTTTCTATTTTATTCTTAATTGGTTTGACTGAATCCCTAAAAGCTGCTCTTTAGACTGGCAGCCAAAAAATCCCACATGTCTGAGAGAAGTGCCAAGAAAGTGTTTGTGCTCCAATTTCCCTAATCCTTAATTTTTAGAGGTCACTGAAATCACGATTCTTTAGAGGGTGGTAGTGTGTTTTGGACAGTGGCATGGGAAAAAAATTATCACTTCAGTGACTTATGTATTATGCTTTTAACATGTTTTAACTTACTTAATTATTAGAATTCTATGTGGTAGATGGCCTATCAGTTTTATACATAAAAAAATTGGGGTTAATTAGCCTGTCTCAAATTTTAAGTGGCAGGACTATGACTTGAAGCCATCTCCGCTCTCCAAGTCTCATTTTTTTCTATTATACCGCGTGTGTCTCTGTCTGTTATATTGCTGTAGCTGTTAAACAGAACAGGGTAAGTTTCTGTTAGTGTTTCAGTATGACGAGGCAGTTAATGGGATAAGTCGGCATACTAAGAAGATTGCACTTCATAGGACTTGGGTCAGCTAAGTTAGAGTGTAGAACTGTCAGTGTGTGTGTGTGTGTGTGTGTGTGTGTGTGTGTGACAAGTCTTATGTTGTAGTTTCCAAGTCTGTAAATGAAGATCACATCTGTTCCATGTTTCCAATGGTACATGTTTGTCTGTGTGAGCTTTGAAACTTAGAAAATTTACTAGTGTAAAAAATTATACATTATGATTATGGCACATCATGTGGCTTGGTGAATGATATTGTTCTTATACCAAGAAACACTTAGTTGATCTTGGCAGTGTGCCATTGAAATTCAAAGAAATAGCATCTGTCAATCACAGTCATTTCTTGGAAGGAAACATTGAAAAATGGCACAACAGTTATTCTCCTTGACCTCTTTCTCTGAAAGGGAATTGGATTAGGCAAGCTGGTTTCATAATAGAGTAGAGCTTCTCTCCTATCCCTGGGGAATTTAAGCCGAGCAGCCAGACTTGCTGTATGAAGCCAGTACAATCTGGTTTTCAAGGCTTTAACTAAATTCACTGTGATTAAGGTTTTATGAGGGATGCACATTGCAAAGCAGCAGCTTTAAAAATGCTACATATGAGTCAGTCCATGTCTTTAGATGGGAGAACAGAATAAGTAAGTTCAGGGAATGGTCCTCAACAGTTGCATAGTATCTTAAAGAGAAGCCTAAATGTCAAAGCTGAAAGCTAGGCAGAAGGGGGCATTATTTGGAGTATAGAACTGAGTCCTCATGTAGGCAGTGCTTGATATTTCTTCAGGTTTTAGTTTGTAAGCTGACTCAAGGTTTTTATTTCACTGTACAGAAAGAGAAAACCATGTTGAGCATAGTGGTATATGCCTGTATTCCCAGTAGTGAGCAGGCAAGAGCATTACTGCAGGTTTGAGATCAGCCTAGTCTACATAGTAGCTCCAGGCCAGTCAGGACTACATAGCATGACCCTGTTATGAAAAAATAAAGCCAATCTAAAGGTAAACACACAACACACAGTGGGAAAACAGTTAGTATATAAATATTAGTAGAAAATAGTCACAGACCAGATATAATGGCACCCACCTGCAGTCTCGGCTCTTGGGAAACAGAGGCAACTGGATCTCTGTTAGTTCAAAGCTAGCCTGGCTTATGTAGAAAATTTCAGCCCAGCCAAGAGTTATAGTGAAACTCTACTTTAAAAAAAAAAGTCACAGTATTTCAATTATTACCTTAAAAATGAAGGCAAAATACTGTCAGAAACTACTTGAAATGGTTATTGTAATTATGGGCATGCTGGGGAGGCCCCTGTACCCTGGTGGGACTTGATATTGTCTTTGATAAGGCTGATCTTGCTTCATTCTTTTTACAATGACTGGCTTTGCTAGGAGTTTTATGCAATACAAAGCCCTTGTGATCATTTTTAAATGGTTTTTAATTAGCCTGGCATCTTGGCGTAAACCTTAACTCTTAGTTTGCAGGAGGCTGAGGAAGGATGATTGAAGTGAATTTGAGGCCTACCTGACTACACAGGATGACCCTGTCTCAAGAAGAACAAACAAAATAGGTCTGGGGACATGGCTTAGTGGGTAAGCAAGAGGACCATGGTTTTCACACAGAAAGCTAGAGCATGGCTTCATATGCCTATGACCCTTCCTGGCATTATGGGGCAGAAACAGGCAGAACTGTAGAGCCAACCAGTTAGCTTAACCTAAAACTGAGCGTCCAGTTCAGTGAGAGACCCTATCTCAAGGCATTAGGGTATAGAATGATAGGGGAAAATTTTGACATTCTGCTCATGTTGGGGTTGGTGCCCCCTCACACTTTAAGGCACCACACAAACACATGCATACACACCCCTACACACAAATATACATAAACAATAGCAACAAAACACCAGCAGCAACAAGGAAAAAGGTCTGATTATCCTAAAATAGTTACTTAAAACCCTTTTTAGTGGTTTGCATTGTGTGCAGCCACAGAAAGCCAAGTCAATAGAATCTCAAAGTCAAGGCTATGTTAAGGCAATGGGCCTTCTTTCCAAAAAAGGTACATTAAATAAATAAATAAATAAATAAAATTTTATCACTTTACTTAGAAAAGTCAAGGCTATAATGAGAGGAGAGGCTATCAGGGAAGCAATGAGAAGGCACTGTACTCCTTAGCATCATTTTAAAACTTCGCTTTACATCCCAATATCAGCCCCACGTCCTCTCCTCCCAGTCCTACCCTCACATACTCTTTCTTCATTATCTCCTCATCTCCTCCAAGAAGGGGAAGACCCATGGGTACCAACCCACTCTGGCACATCAAGTTGTAGCAGGCCTGAGTGCAGCAGGCTAGACAAAGATCCGGCTAGGAGAAGAGGATCCAAAGGCAGGCAACAGAGTCAGACAGCCCTCCCTCCACCCCCACTCCAATTGTTAGGGAACCCACATGAAGACCAAGCTACACAACTGCTGTAAATGCTAGGGGCCTAGGTCTAGACCCTGTATGCTCTCTGGTTGGTGGTTTAGTTAGTCTCTGTGAGCCCTCATGGCCTTAGCACCATTATTATACCACCAGTCACAGACTTTCCCTCTCAGATTATTTCTCATAAAGTCAAAACATAGAAAGACAGATAAAATTACTCTCAAGTGTATGCTGGCTTTCATTGGATTTAAATATTTTGGCTCTCTAGAATAACTTTCTCAATAGATCAAAAGAAAATGTATAGGATTTATTACCATTTAAAGGATATCGGTCTTAATCCTCAATTTCACTGAAAAAGTTTAAGGCATTATAATACTAAGTGATTTAAAGGAATACTCAGATAGGTTTTGAAAATAAACTTACAGAAGAGATGAATATGTATTTTCTTACTTATCGAATATGCTCAGTTTGAGCTCGTACCCTTGCTTGGTGAGTTAAGAGTTGGATACATTGGTTTATGCTCTCGTCCCCAAGATTTAGTTATATTCAGTCTGACTGAAGTAGGTGATTAATGTGTCAAAGCTCTGTATATGTTTGTTTCCTGTCTTTCTCACCTGTTGCCTGTTACATCCTTACCACAAAGTGTGACTTTAAGTGAGGCAATTAGAGATGTACAAGGCAAGCAGCCTGTAGCCGTATAAAGATAGGACAGGACGGTAGCTGCTGCTAGGAGAGGGGCCCCTGGAGTGCAGTTGTTTATTTCCAGTTATAATTTGTTTTGTAGTGTACGTGTACCCTTGGTTGTGATGGAGTCAGCAGTTGCCTGTGAATCCTTTGTACTTAATATGCTAGACTTTGAAATGAGTTTGATCTTAAAACCTACCTGAGTTGTGCATGCTACTAACGTTAGAGGTACAGAAAGAAGTCAGGACAGATGAGACCTCAAAGCAGAAGCCCCAGTGTGGTGCTTTGGAAGCTGGTGAGCCACGCTGGATCATGAAGTGCTGACAGCAGTATTGGAAGTTGGGGTAGGAGGTTTCAATGCTCTTGCCTCAGCATCCTCTGTGCAGTGAGTGCTAGAACCTGCTGTGGAGCTCTGGACTGAGGGCTCCGGAGTTTAAGATGGAAGTAGTATTGCATGCCTGTAATCCCAACACTTGGGAGGTAGAGGCAGGTCAATCTCTGTGAATTCAAGGCCAGCCTAGTCTATAGAGAGAGTTCCAGGATAGCTAGATTGGCATAGTGAAACCCTGTCAAAAGAAAACAAAACAAACAAACAAAAAACCTAAAAACAATGACAACAACAACAAAATCTTAGACAGGATCCTGCTCCTATTGCTTACAATGGATTAAACCTCCACCTTCCTTTTTTTCCCTCCTTCCTTTCCTCCCCCCCCCCCCCCAAATGTATTTAGTTTACTTCTGAGATGGGATCTTCCTGTGTTTCCTAGGCTGGGCTCTAATTCTGGGCTTGGGCTACAGGTGTGGCATGCCATTACTTTTTTAAAAGATGAGAAAAATATTTAAGGAAGATGTTTATATGCATGAAAATATTTGGTCATTTCCAATACATAATTACATAGAGATGAGTAAGAAAAGAGCCTTTCGTTTTGATTTGTTGGGAAAGATGTTAATCTCACTGAGAGAATATAGTTGGAATCCATTCCTAGTGGCAAGAGAAGAAAAAAACTTGGATACACACATTTTCCTCTCTCTTTCTAAAGGGAATGGAGAGAGTTCACCAATAGTGTACCCTTTTTGTCTCTTGGTAAGTTCTGATTTAGGAAATCTAAGGTATTTTCTTTTTAATGTTTTTGTGAAGTAGGAGAAGGAAGAAACTATTTTGTTCTATTTATTTAACTAAATATTTCAAGAAAAGGATCATAAGTACAGGTTAAATTTCTACTAATCTATCTGATTTTTACCATTCTGGTTTAGTTAGGAGCTGTCTCCATCTACTGGTCACAGACGACTTGCTGTTTTATTCGGGTACATGTTTTCCCCACCTTTTTCCTTCAGTGTTTGACACTTGTGCAGCTGGGCTCTCTGTGACTAAGTATCATACCTTTATGTAGCTTTTCCTAGAAGTTGTAGACCAATAGAGAGTTCTTACTAACACTGGCTTGTGAGATGATTGCAGAGAGAGCAGTGCATAAGGGCTTCAAGAAATAACCCAAAAAGTTGAGCTCCAATGAGTGCCTCATTTGTGTTTGGTATTTGTCGAGTAAGTCTAATTTATATATTAAATGACTGAAATGTTGTCAATTCTGTTTGACTAAGGGGATCATTTCCCAAAGTGCTGTTGGTTTAATTTCTCATGCTTTCTTACAGAGGATTGTCATTATCATTATCAAATTACATAATTTGGAGAAAGAGGGACTTGGGCATGATAGCATGAACCTGTAATTCTAGCACTCCAGAGGTAGAGGCAGGAGGTAGAAGCTAGCGTTCAGCTACACAGTGAGTTTAAAGATAGCCAGGGTCATATAAGATCTTCTCAAAATTAAACAAACAAAACTGACTTTGGTCACAGGTTAGCAAAGTTATTTTAGGTTTCAGGCTATGTGGTTTTCATTGTAGCTGTTTCAACTAGTGTCATACAAATGTAGCTGTAGGTAATAGGATTAAGTGTAACTCTATTTAAAAAATACCTTTATTTATGGAATTTGATATTTGGGTTTGCCTTAATTGCCATGTTCCAGATACAGTATTTTTTTTTTTATTTTTCAGCCATTAAAAAAAAAAAAAGAAATCAAACCTATACCATCATCTTTCCTCTCTTGTCCTTTCCCCACCTCCTCCACACATACATACACATACATTAGTAGAAGCTTAGTTTGCAAGTTATAAAAACATTAGGTATTATGAGAAAAAAAAATCCAGGGGCTGGAGAGATGGCTCAGAAGTTAAGAGCACTGGCTGTTCTTTGAGATGACCCAGTTTGATTCTCAGCACTCACATGGCAGCTTGAAGCATTTCATAACTCCAGTTCCAAGGAAATTAAGAATCCTTTTCTAACTAAGGGCACCAGGCACACATGGTGCACAAACATGTATCCAGAATACCCATTCATAAAAACTAATGAAACAGTTAAAAGATTCACTAGGGTCAGGAAGATGGCTTTACAAGTATACAGGTGCTTTCTCTGGAAGCCCAAGTCTTGAATGTGACCCTCAGAACCCACAGTGGAAAAAGAAAACTGGAACATCAAAGTTGTCTTGACTTTCACACACTGAAAGAAAGATCAGCAGTTGTCATCAGAATTAAGGCAGCATAATTCCATTTTAAGAAATATTTGTATTTTCCCAATTTTAGTATCTCTAAAGTTGGGATGTCATTTTAATTGTGAACACCCTTCCCTACCATGTGGATTACGTGGACAAAATTTTTGCTTTTGTTTCTCCCAGATCCTTCTCTATGTTTAATTTACATTTCTTTCTTTAATCCTGTCCTTTGACCTACCATCATTATTTATGCATTAGCTTAGGGTTCAAGACATTTTTGGATCTTTCCTAATTTCCAGCATTAAGATCCTGCCATATCTCCTGGCCTTGCCCTTGTGCTTCGATGACATAATGTCACATGTTCCCAAGCATACTGGTCAACATTCTTTGCCTTTGCTCTGGAATCTCTACTTGACTTGGAATCTCTCCACTGGAGATTTACTGCAATACTCTTCTTCTTTTGGATCCCATCAGTTTCTATCCATTTTGAGAGTCACTACTATTCCCTACTATGGTATATTTTCTGTTCATTACTACACCATGTTCTAAGTATATATTTATAAGTCTCTGGCCAGTGTGATGGTTCAGTGGATAAAGGTACATTACCACCAACACCAGTGAGCTGAGTCCCATCCCTGAGAGTCACAAGATGCGAAGAGAGAACTGAGTCCTGCAAGTTGTTTTCTAATCTCCACATTCCCCCACTCCCCGCTCCTCTGTCTCTTTCCTCTTCCTCCTTCTCTCTCTCCCTATCTCCCCTTCCCTCTGTGTGTGTGTGTGTGTGTGTGTACAAACATGCACACTCTAAATAAAATGTAATAAATCAAAAGTCTTTCAGATAAAATTGTGAGTTGCCTGAGGGCATTTAATAAAAGTTTATTAAACTAAAGGAACTATGAAGGGTAATATTGTGTCTATTATTAGTATAGTTATGGAAGAAGGAGATAAGTTTGAAGGAAGGTTTAGCAAGGAAATATCTTAGGTAGCAGTCTAATGGGGTGGGGGGGAACACCTGTCAGCAATGAAAGGTATCAGCAAGCTATTTAAGTTCTTGCAGGCTAACACATGTACAATATTAATCTGTCTGGAAAATTAGCATTGGGACATAATTCTGTCTTTGTTTCAGAGTTTGAAGAGAAGATACAAGAGGTCTGACAGGAGAAAAATAAATAGATAAACAAGTGAAACCCCAGAGGGCAAGAAAAAGACAGTAATGGCAGGTAAACTTGGTTTGAGCTTGAAATGTGATCCGGCAGTCCAAGAAAAGCTAGTACTATTCTGAGCAGCTAACAAAGAGGAATTGTGTCACCGGTTAGGGAGCCTGCAGGAGCCCACTGGGAATATTACATTTAGCACTGTGTCAGCATGATAGAGGCAGAAGGTGATGGCTCTAAGGGTAGCTGCAGTGCCGAAGGAAGGGTATGTTAGAGATTGAAGCACACACTGTTGACTGAACTCTGGCAGGTCTTAAGGTCCAGGAGAGGATACTGCCAAATATCTGGAATGTTAACTAACATTAGTGCAGGAGAAGCAGTATTTAGCCTAGACTTTATTGTTGTTGTTGACACTGGGACTCACTATGCAGATGTGGCTGGCCTGGAACCCACTATGGTAGATTATTTTGTCCTTGAACGTGTAGAGGTGGACCTGCCTCAGCCTCTCAAGTGCTGGGGTTAAAGGTGTACACCACCATACATGGCTTATAGAACTTTACAAGAAGATGAAACTAAGGGCAGGTAAATGAATATCTCTGCGAGAGAAATGTTCTGCATCATTGTTGTTGGTAATCCTGCTGTCTTCACCTCTTTGGACACTTCACAGTGTGAAAGCGGTAAGGCTTCCTGCTAGGTGATGACGTGCTTTTCCTGGAGAAATGGTTGAGAAATATTTTGGTCTTGTGAACAGTTTTACTAGAAAGTAAGTTATAACCGTTCAGTTTATTATTTATAAACATTGTATTGAGCATTATATACAACAAAGCACATGGTTCTTAAGGTTCTGAAATAAAACCACTGGTCAGGTAGGTCATAGAGCCTATAGGCTCTATGCCTTTGAGTGTGCTTCAGTAGTTAAAGAACTTTAATGAATTTATAAGGACATTTGTAATAGTAGTAGACATAGGCCAAATATAAACTTTTAAAGAAAGAAAATGGATTCTATTTAAATAATTATTGCCTTTAATAAGAGACATAGCGTGTATATTTAGGTGAATTCATTCCTTGTTAATAGTGATAAAGAAACCCTTGAGCTGATACCATTTTCCAGAGTGGTTTTTTTTTTAAGATTTATTTATGTATTATATATGAATACACTGTGGCTGTCTTCAGACACACCAGAAGAGGGCATCAGATCTCATTACAGATGGTTGTGAGCCACCATGTGGTTGCTGGGATTTGAATTCAGGACCTCTGGAAGTGCAGTCAGTGAGTGCTCTTAACCACTGAGCCATCTCTCCAGCCCTTTCCAGAGTGTCTTACATGACAGAGAGAAGTGCTCTTGCCTTGATTGCTGGCCTGTTATCTTTGCTATTTCTGAATTGAGGATAAGATAAAGGAGTGGAGAGCTGAGCTGGCTCAGTGATTAAGAACATTTCCCTCTCACAAAGGCCCCAGATTTAGTCCAGGCAGTATTTTTTGTTTGTTTGTTTTAAATTATCTTTAATCTTTTTTAGTCTAGTTGTTATCCTCCTCCCAGTCCACCCTCTGACAGTTCCTCATCCCGTTTCTCCCACCCCCCAACCCCCCTTCAAGAGGATGTTCCAACCCCACCTCACCCTGCCAGGCCTTCCCACTCCCTAGGGCCCCAAGTCTGTCAAGGGTTAGGTGCATCTCTCACTGAGTCCAGACCAGGCAGTCCTCTGTGTTGGGGTTCTCAGACCTGCTGATGTATGCTGCCTGGTTGGTGGCTCAATGTCTGAGAGATCTCAGGGGCCAGGGTTAGTTGAGATTGCTGGTTTTCCTTTGGGGTCACCCTCCGTCTCAACTTCTTCCAACCTTTCCCTATTCAACCACAGGGGTCCCTGACTTCTGTCCATTGGGTATAAGTATCTGCATCTGTCTTATTTAGTTGCTTGTTGGCCCTCTCGGAGGGCAGCCATGCTAGGCTCCTGTCTGTAATCACACAATAGCATCAGTAATAGTGTCAGGCCTTGGAGCTTCTCCTTGAGATGGATCCCAAGTTGGGCCTATCACGGGACCTCCTTTCCAACTCAGTTTCTTCTCCATTTTTGTCCCTGCAGTTCTTTTAGACAGGAACAATTCTGGGTAAGAGTTTTTGACTGTGGATGGCAACCCTATCTCTTCACTTGATGCCCTGTCTTTCTACTGGAGGTGGACTCTACAAGTTCCCTCTCCCCACTGTTGGGCCTTTCAGCTAAGGTTCTTCCCTTTGAGTTCTGAGAGTCTGTCACCTTCCAGGTCTCTGGAACTCTTGTGGCAGCTCACAACCCTCTGTAACTCTAGTTCCAGGGGGATCTGACACCCTCTTCTGGCCTCCAAGGGCACTGCATACATGTGGTATACTTACATGCAGGCAAAACGTTCATACAAATAAAAATAAATAAGATACAATGAAGAAAACTGTAATTATTAACTCAAAGATAAGTTCTGTTTGCTGAGGAAAATCTCCTTGAGTTTTAAACCAAAGAAACTTACAACATACTTTTACATAGCAAAACAAAAAAAAATCTCTTGCTTTTTTTTTTACTTACTTATTTTTTATTTCTAGACTCCATGGTTTCTAACTACCTGTCTATAAGGAGCTATGTTGCAGCTCTGAAGACAGTGTCAGACATTAAGAACATGGTGCCAGGTACCATTTGAACAGGCATCTGAATATTTTCTCATTGAACTAAATTATGTACCTCCATCAATGTGGATCTTCCAAGTGTCAAATGTCAAGACAGACTGTGTGTTGCAAGATGAATTGGTTTACCATCTATGAAAAATAAAGGGGAAAGAAGCCAGAAGTAGCATTGTGAGCTTTCAGAATGTGACGTAATCCTCTTACCTGTGAGATTATCTTATCTCTTAGAGAGCTGAGAGTGGATAAGAGAGTTTTCCACAAGGTTCAGTTAAGAAAAATTCCAGATAGGCCCACACAGAGTCCCCAAGCAAAGTTTGCCTGTTCTGTGGAATCCTGTAGAGCAGTCGTTCTCAATGTTCCTAAAGCTGTGACCCACTTTCTCACTTTGTGGTGATTCCCCCAACCATAAAATTGTTTTCATTGCTACTTCATTATTGTATAATTTTGCTACTGTTACAAATCATAATGTAAATGTTTGTGAAAGGGTTGTGGGCAATGCTACCTCTGCCAAGGCTGGACACTTGCCTGAGTGTGGTTTAGAGAAAGAATGGTCTCAGTGTTCATGGGGGTGGCAATCAGTGGCTGGACTACACTCCATATGATAGTTGCTATTGAAGGAGATCTGAGTGACACACTACCGTGTCTGCCATACTTACCTAGCAAGTTTATTTGTGTCATAACATGATTTTCAAAGTCTTATGTGTTCTTCTAGATCAGTGATTCTCAACCTGTCAATTGTGATCTCCCCAGGGACCAGACAACCCTTTCATAGGGGTTGCCTAAGACTATTGGAAAACACATGTTTACATTACAATTCATAACAGTAGCAAAGTTATAGTTATGAAGTAGCAATGAAAATGATGTTGGGGGTCACCACAACATGAGGAACTGTATTAAAGGGTTACAGCATTAGGAAAGTTGAGAACCAGTGTTCTAGTGGACTTGTGTACTTTTACAACAGAGTAGAGTAGAATCTCTTTGTGCAGTACATTTCAAGACTATAAGTGAATATACAATCTCTCTCTCTCTCTCTCTCTCTCTCTCTCTCTCTCTCTTTCTCTCTCTCTCTGTGTTTAATAGCTTTTGTACATTAACTAAATGTGTATCACTCATTGGCTATAATTACTG
The DNA here is from genome assembly GCF_004785775.1 of Grammomys surdaster. Taxonomy (NCBI): domain Eukaryota; kingdom Metazoa; phylum Chordata; class Mammalia; order Rodentia; family Muridae; genus Grammomys; species Grammomys surdaster. The sequence goes on from NW_021604592.1 coordinate 9,135,350, forward strand.
TAGTTTGAGGTATGACAAGAAAATTATGTATTTCTTTTTTCTTTATATTGAATAACATATTTTAAAAGTAAGATCGTGAAAATGTTGAAAGAAGTCATTAGTAATGGCATAAAGTCCAGACTTTATAACTGAATCATAAAAGTTAACTAACCTCCAACTAGGAGATGAACAGGAGACTTGTTAGATCCCTATATTTAAAGTTTTAAAGATTTTAAAATTTTGTCTTATGGGCATGAATGTTTTGCCTGCTCATATATATGTACTCTGTGCATACCTAGTGCCTATAGAGGTTCCCTTGAAACTGGAGTCATTGCTGCTTGTGAGCTACCATGTGGTTGCTGGGAATTGAACTCGGATCCTCTGGAAGAGCAGCCAGTGCTCTTAACCACTGAGCCATCTCTCCAGCCTCTCAAGACATGCATATTTCTAAAATGTATAAAAGCTTATATAGACAAAGGAATGTAGAGATGAACATTTTTTATTCATGCTGATGGGAATATAAATTGGTACTTTTCTGGTATGCACATTGGCAATAGAGAGTATTCTTTCTTTTCTCTTAAAATTCTACTTCTTGGAATTTAAAGAAATCAGCCAGGTATGGTGGTACACATTTGTCTTGTCAGTTCATTTTGTTTTGTTTTATTTTACTTTGTCTTGCATAGCTGTGACCACAATACAAAAAAGAACAACTTAACGGGAATTAATTATTTTGGCTCTCTGTCTGAGATTTCAGCCCATGGTTCATTGGCTGTGTTTCTGGATCAGTGGCAAATCAGAGAATGTGTAAAGGACAAAGCTGTTCATGGAAAATGAGGAACAGGAAGTAGAAAAACTACTGGGACACAAGAGACAGCTCAAGAGGCTGTGCTCCCAGTGACCACTCCTCCAACTAAACCTCCCCCATTTTACCGTGTCTCAATAATGCCATGGGATTCTGAGTTTAATGAAGAGTAATTAACCAGGTCACTTATTTTATGGCTTAGAAGGCTGTGCTAGTTTGACCTCTGGGATTCAGAGGAGGAAGAAAACCAAATGCTAAAAGTTGTCTTCTGACCTCCATACACACAAGCATGTCTACACACACACACACACACACACACACACACACACACAAACTACTACTACTACTAATAATAATAATAATAATTAAAATAAACAAATGATCCTGAATACTTAAAAAAAAAGGATTAGTGTATTCAATTACTATATATAATATAAACTTAGAATCAGGTTAATATATGACAGTTGAGAATTTTTTGGAGAATAGGGATAATAATTTTTTGAATTCCACCTCTCCAGTACTGGAATTACAGGCATGTACCACCACAGTTTGTTTATACGGTGCCAGGTTTAGAACCCAGGGCTTTCTGTATACAAGGCAAGCATTTCTTCTTGAGACTGGCTGGCTTTTTATTTTAATTTCTTAGTTTTATGTGTATGAGTATTTTTTCTACATGTGTGCCTGTGCATTTAGGAGGCAGAAGCAGACAGATTTCTGTGAGTTCAAGGATGCCCTGGTTTACATCATAACTTTGAGGCTAGCTAGAGTTACAAAGTGAGACCCTGTCTCCAAAAAACAAAAGAAGAGGAAGAGCTAGAATTCAAGGCTTTTGTTTTTGTTTTTAGTATTAAATTTCTCTGTGTCTCTCTTCTTTATACACCCTCTCTGCATGTACCGTGGGCACGTGTGTGTGTGTGTGTCTGGGTGTGTGTGTATGTCTGTACATCTATGTATCTGCGTATATGTGTCTCTGTAGGGGTGTCTGTGACTGTGTGTATCTATCTGTGTGTATATCTATGTATCTGTATGAGTATGTCTGTGTGCTTATGTGTGTATGACTATATATATATATGTGTGTGTGTGTGTATGTGTGCGTGTATACATAGAGGTCAAAGGACAGTTTGGGTTCTACCATGTGGATCCCAGGGATTGAATGTAGGTTGTCAATCTGGTAAGCTTCTTTACCTGCTGAGCCATCTTGCTGGCTCTAGGACTTGTTTGTTGTTGTTGTTGTTTGAGACTGGGTCTCTCTGTGTAGATTTGGCTGTCCTGAAACTTCTATGTGGTCCAAGCTGACCTCAGAGATTCACTTTCCTATGTCTCCTGAGTGTATCATTTCTTTTTTGTATATAAAACTTCTCTATTAAAAAATATCATCAGTAGTAATTGTTGGGTGTTATTTTGATACAGTTTTGTCTTTTTAAATTATCTGCAGTAAACATGGATGACTTTTATAATTAAACTTTTTTTAAAGGATATTTATTTTATAACAGGCTGGCAGGTGGGTTAAAAAATGCACCCCCCCCACTGTGTTTCTGATTATGTTCTGAAGACATATTTCTTTGCTTGGATGTATTCACTCTTGATCCCTGAAACTTCCTCTTGGCACTAGTTTATAAAAGCCAGAATGTTGAAACAGCCCTGTTAGTTTGAGACCTGAAGGTGTGAAATGTTTCAGAAACATAATTGAAACCATTACTCAGTTCTGTAATTTGGGAGCACTCAGCGACAAGCTACAGAAGTGAGAGGCGCAACAGCACACACCAGTTCCTGGCTCCTCTCTTAGCTTTGTACTAGAAAATTCTCCTTATCTCATCTTTATCAAATTCCTGTCTGTTGATTTAAAGTCTTTTCTCCTGACTGGAAGAATTTGAACCAATTATAAGCAAATAGCTCTTTTTATGCCTTCCTTTATGTGTATTTCTGTTGCCATGTCAACAAAATATGGCTAACACTGAGTAAACCAGTGGGTGCTTGTGTTCTCCCTCCTTAGAGGAAGGTAAACGTGGAGAACTAGAAGTGGCCAAATGGAGAAGGAGGAATGTTTCTCCCCTTGGTTCGCCATTAGCTGGCTGTTTCGGTCCTTCCTCACCCCTTGTATCGGAGATACAGCTAATATGTCTTATTCTTTTTCATGCTGGAACCTTGTCACTGTTTGGGGTAAAATAACTGTTATAAGCTATCTTTCAGAACTAGGAAACCCAAAATGAATGGCAATATTTATAATTTAGGGGCTCAAAGGGATACATTGTGCATATTGGTGTTAAAAGTCATTCCTGAGTGACAAGTAACTGCTTAAGCAGTAATTTACAATCACAACCAACAAACAATGATGTCGGAGACCTAAAACACAGCATGCTTTTAATACATATATTTGGTATATCAATGGAGTGAATCCTAAAGGTGAAATCGTAAGGTCCAAAACTACCTAAATTTTTAAGTTTGAGAGAGTGATACCCAAACACCTCTTCACATTGACTGTATTTGCACCAGGAATGTCTGAAAAAGATCATTTTCCATACCAAGAAAGGGTCCTTTAAAACAGAATAGCTATTCGAACATCTGGCAGCCACTTGAGAAGTAGCAGCAGGAGGATTGGGATTGGCATTGAGTGTGAGGCCTGTCTGGGATGCATGATGCTTTTTGTAAACACAAAAACAAAACCCTAAAATTTGCTGCAGGATTGTGATAGGACTGGTAACAGTCCTTCTCGTGTCTTTTAGTGGCCATGAATCCCCCTGTCTGCACCTCTTCAATGCAGCTATTCAAATCCACACCATGTGGTGACTAATTTTTACTGTTTTGTCTTTTGAATCTCCTATTTCTTCATCCCCTCTTTCTTTTTTTTTATTGTTTTTAATCCTTAAAATTGTTAAAGCTTATCCTCTCATTCTTCAACCATAATATTTTTGTGGAGGGTGAATGAGAGCTGAATTTTGAGTTCTTCCATGTTTGAAAATAGCCATATTCTTTTCTTATGCACTTCTGGTTATGTAGCCTGTATTAGGAAGTCACTAATTGACTTCCCGAGTGTTGCTTGTAAAGCTTGGCTCCTCCGGTTCCTGTTGAGGAGCTCCTCTGCCAGCTGGTCATTGGGTTAATTTTCATTAAAATTTAGTATGGCTTGGTAAGAACTTTCTTAGATGTTGGCAATAAATTGGATGAAAATTTCCCCTCCCATTTCTGAGATATAGTACAAACTGGATGATTTTTCTTCTTTCTTGCTTCATCTTTTGTATATACTTTCACTTCCTTTGTGTGGCAGTTCACAGCGTTTAGCCAAAGACAGTGATCCAGCAGGCGCTTGCTCACATAGTCAGTTGTTCCAGTGGGAAGAAAGTTATGCATGCTTAATGCTTTATACTGTTACACATTGCACTTCCAGATAGTATAGGGAAGAGAATTTCCTCTGCCTATCTCAGGTTCACTGACTTGCCCTGCAATTTATATCAATAGAAGATATTAATGAAAGAGGAGTAAACAAAAGATTATTAACAAGCAGTAGTTTTTTTAATATGCACATGCTATGTGCATACAGATCTCAGTGATGAATACCCGAACAGGGAGTTAGAATTCAGACTTACAGCACACTTCATACCAACTGATGATTTAGTAGCCAAGTGACAAAAGAAAAGAAAAGCCTTAGAGCTACAAGGCTGAGTGGGTGCTGTGAGAAGACAGATGGGGAAACCGCTGGTAGAGAAGGGCTAGTTAGTAAGGTTTGCTTGTGTAGCCTCTTTTGTTAGTGTCCTCATGTCTACACTGTGACTATTCTCTGCTTATCCGGACAAGAGATGTGGTGGTGTGGGGAAGACTTTTAAAAAGGGACTTTATATTCTGTTCTCAGGTAATGGGAAGGAACATAGAAACCTCATGCTATGCTGCTTTGTTCAGTTGCTTTCAGCTTAAAATAATGCTTTGCCAGAGCATAAAGTATGCCAAGAATTTGCTAAAAGCAGAGCCGTGTACAGTGGCTCACATCCGTATTCCCAGCACTCGGGAAGCTGTGATGGTTAATATTTATAATCAACATGACAAGATCACCTAGAACAGTGGTTCTCAACCTTTCTTATGTTTTGATCCTTTAATACAGTTTCTCATCTTGTAGTGACCCCCAACCATAAAATTATTATTGTTGTTACTTCATAACTGTGATTTTGCTATTGTTATGCATCAGAATGTAAATATCTGATATGGAGGACATCTGATATGTGACCCCTGTAAAAGGGTCATTCAATCCCCAAAGAGGTCACAACCCACAGGTTGAGAATCACTGACCTTGAAGGTATGTCTGTTATGGGTCATCTAAGTTATCTAAGTCCCTGGATATGCGTGTAAGGGATTATTTAGATTAGGTTAACTAAGGTGAGAAGATTTACCTAAACTGTGGGTAGATGGCACATAGGCTCTAGTCCAGGACTGAATACAAGGGAGGTAAAATGAACAATAGTTTCTGCTGCTCTCTGCTTCCTGAAATAGTGTGACCAGCTGCCTCAAGTTCCTACTACCCTGACTTTCTTACCAAGAAAGACTATACCCCTGAACTGTGAGCTCAAATAAATCTACTCTTCCTTAAGTTACTTTTGTTGGTTATTTTATTTCAGCAGTAAGAGAAATTACTACTAAGAAGGTGGAGGCAGGAAGATTGCTGTAAATTTGAAGCATGCTTGGGACACCTAGTGAGCTTCAGGCCAGCCTGGGCTACAGTGTGAATACTCTGTAGATGGGGAGCAGTAGCTGTGTATAGGAGTGAGATAGAAAGGAAGAATTGAGTATATTCAAATCATGGATATCAATGAAAGTGATTGTTTGTCCTCAAAGCTTTCTTATGGGATCCTTATGAATTTCTAGGGTGAAAGCAACACCTAGTTATCAGGTGAAATTTATTTTGGGTCGGATAGTGTAAATAAAAGGAAATAGAAATATAAAATTACTTATGATTTTGAAAGTCTACCAATAGATTTTTTTAAGTGACAGATACTAGCATAAAGGAACATGATCTGTAAGTCACAAGGCAATAATTCTAGCCACCAGAGCTTTATGTAGGGAGCATCATGCTCTTAGGCATTACAAGAGAAAGGGTAGAAAGTAGGACATACAAAGGCATTTTTATTTCTGACTGAGGAAATTTTGTGCAAAAGTCTGGAGGCAAGGGAAAATAAGCAGCGTCCCAGTCCTAGCTAGCACCATTACTACCCACCACCTGGATACAGACTGCCAGAGACCAGAGTCTTCTTAGATTCCTGCACTCTGTTCAGTTAACTCAAAGGTAATGTCAAAAGAAATGGAACATGTAGGGCTAAAGACGTAGTACAGTAGTAAAGCATTTGCCTATCACACTCAGAGCTCCAGCTCAATCCCCAACATTGCTCCCCACTCCCCCCAAAAAAGCAGAACACATTTTGTAGTTGTGCTATTTCTTTTTTTAGTAAAAAAAAGAAATAACATTTTTAGGAAAAGAAAGAGCAACACTGACTCATGTCTGAAACCTGAGTGTCTGGAATAATAGTGAGATTTAAAAACGAGAAACTAAAGATGAAGCAGTTTGAAGATTAGTGAGGAGGCAGACTAGTTCCTTCAAAATAGGAATGAACACCAGGATTTGAGCCTATAATCTCAGCACTGGGGTAACTCAGGGCAGGAGGGTCAGAGTTTGAGTGTCGCTCGGGCTACAGAGTAAGAGCCTGCCTCTATAATAAATAAACATGAAATAGAAACAGAAAGGGCTTGTGAAAATACCAACAGGTTTTGATTAAAAGATGAAGGAATGTACAAACTTTACAAGGAATGTAAAAATAAATTAATGACTAAGAATGAGACTCCTGAGAGGAAAGATATATATAAATAGCAAAAGAGTCTTCAGGATGCACTGGACATTTATGATCTACCCTGGGAATGATGATACTAAAGGAGCTAGAACCTGCCCGTGAGTCAGTCATGCAGAAAGCAGGCATTTAGAGCTCCCACATTCACATGGAGACTTAGGGTATATGGAAATATTCAGAGAATTGAAATGTAGAGCAACATTGATAATGAAAGGCACTTTTAATTTATTGTATCCTTCTTTCTGTGTGTCTGAAAGTGTTACAGTGTGACTGTGTGCCCTGAGGGACCTAACAAAGGTTAGTTAATTATAATCAACTGTTAGAACACACTGTTCTGAGCGAAGTATCATTCACATGGTACCTATGTTTGTTGTTCATGTGTAAGCATATAAAATTACTATTTGACTTCTTTAAAATGACCTTCAATTTTAAAGGCTATTTATTATACATATTTAAAATATATAGCTCTATAAATTGTCCCTTTCTCCCTACTCACCCTAGCTCCAAAAGTAATCATTGTTGATCGTGTATGTAATATTATACATTGTATACTACATTGTATACACATATATTATTAGTTATATCTTCACAATGTGTACAGACTACATATTTTTAAACCACTTCATTTACAATTTTTCTTAATATTGTCTAAAATCTTGTTACTGTTCCTTTGGACTCTGGCTTCATTTCTTTGTATAGGAATGTATCCAAATACTGTTTTGTCTGTTTTACTCTATTTACATTGGATTAAAACACAAAAATGTTTCTTCCCTTTTTTTTGTTTTTTTTGTTTTTTTGTTTGTTTGTTTTTTTCTGAGACAGGGTTTAACAATGTATCCTGGCTGGCCTGTAACTCATTGTGTAGCCTGGGCTATCTCTAATTTGTGACACTCCTTTTGCTCCTGTAGTATCTCAGACAAGGACTGGGATTACAGGCCTTCATCATCACACCCAGCCTCCCCTGCCATCCTCACCTATTCTCCTTTCTCTCATATCCCTCCTTCTCTTCTACCTTCCTCCTTCCTCCTTTGTTGCAAGTAGTCTAAACCAGACTTGAATTTGCTAAGTGGCAAGAATGACCTTGACCTTCTGATCTTCCTGCCTTCCTTTCCTGAGTAGATTCACTCTCACACAGTGAGCAGGTCCTCAGGCTCAGAGCACTGTGTACTGTAGACAATCACTCTATCTATTGAGCTACATCCAGCCCAGCTTTATTTATCGTTATTGGTTATCGTCGTCATCGTCATTGTTGTCGTCATTATCATTATTGTTGTTGTTGTCTTTATTGTGTTTGTGTGCATGTAGAGATAGGACAACGACGTATGTGAAGTCTGTTCTCCCCTTGTATTTTTAAGTATTTTCTAGGGATTGAACAAAGGTTGTCACACTTGACCATCTCTTCCTGCATAGCTTTTAATGAAAAGTTTTTGTATTAAAAGAGTTGAAAAATGGGTGTGGTGGTGTAACGTCAGGACATGAGAGGCAGAGACAGGGGGATCAGGATTTCATGGAAATAACAATTATGTTATTGATGTATTAATTGTATTTGTGAACAGTGTTTTCTTTCTTGATTGGCAGGTTCCTACTATTTTCTGCCACTAGAGGGCACAAAGGTATTGATTGAGTTTAGTGCTCTGTTCTAGTGAATTCAGACTGACTTTCATATTGTTTTCTTTTTTGGCCTGTATCATATAATAAAATCTTTATTCATGGATAACTTAGTATTTGGGTATATATAGCATTAAGAAATTTTGACATCGAAGGCTATATTGTACCAAATTATAAAGAAGAAAAGGAAGGTGATGGCTTGGAGAAATGGCAAAGGATTGTGCAGTTTCTAAACTCATTCTCACATCACAATAGGTACTAAACCTAGAGGGAACGGGATGGGCATGTAGGTCAATGTTCCAAAATAGATAATGCAGACATAGACTCGCTGCTGTACAATGAATTGTGTTTGACAAAGGAGTCAGAGTTAGGTAGGAAAGGATACTATTCTCAGCAAATGGTGCTAAATATATTAAATATGTTCATTTTGGAGGAAAAGTGATCTTTGACTGTTATATCATTTTATGTGTAGGAATTAGCCAAAAAATAGATGATAGATTACACAAGGAAAGCAAAGGGAAAAAAATCTTGATAACCTTGGTATAGATGAGAATTTCTTAGTGCATGTGGAAACAAACAAACAAAAAACTGTGAAAGTGTCTGTGGCAATGGCTCAGTAGGTAGAGTGGTTGCAAGGGTTTGGATTCCTAGAACTCACTAGGTGGGAGGCTGGGAGAGTTCTCTGAACCTCACAGTCCAACTACCTGAAGTACACAGCAGAAAACAACTGACCCCCATATGTGTGGCATGCATACACTTAGACACACACATACACACACTACCACCACCACCACCACCACCACCACCACCAAACTCTGGAAAAGAAAAATCATGGTATAGAGCTGAGGATATAACTTAGAGGTAGAGTAAGTACTTGCCTAGCATGTGGAAGGCAGATGGCCAGAACCTTTCTAAAATAAAACAAGTTTATATAGTAGGTAAGTGAAAACAACACTTGATAAATAGAATTTCTCCAGATTAAAATTACTTTATATGCAGTTGAAACAAAAAGATAATCTATTAGCTATGAAGAAATATTTGTAATTTGTGTGCCACAAAACTGATATTTCCATATATAACATAAAAAGAAATCTTACAGAGTTGTTTTTGGTAGCATGTGCCTGTAACCTGAGCCATTAGGAAGGAGATAGAGGCAAGAGGGTCAGGAGTTCAGGGTCACCCTTGGCTACATGGCAAGTTCAATGTTAGCCTGTGCTATGTTAGATACTGTTTACAGAACAAAACAAAAAAACTCCTACAATTCAATAATAGCCTACGCAGTCTTTTTGTTTAGTGGTGATAGAGGTCCATCCCCTGGCCTTGTGCATGCTGGGCCATCTCACTGGCTCTCTTTTTGCTGTTTACTTGGGGGATTTTGAGACAAGGTCTCACTATGTAGCTCTCACTGCTTTAGGACATAGGGTGTGCTATAACACCACACCTGCCTATTACATTCTTTAGCTTGTACTTTTGTACCTAAGGACCATTTTGTGTACACACACACACACACATTTTTGCTGCGATGGGGGTCTCAGCAATATAGCCTAAGCTAGCCAAGAACTCCTGCTCTTCCTTAGGCTCCCATGTGCTGCGATTAAAGATAGGGGTCACCACACCACACCACACCTTGGAGATCCTGTATACTAATCCATTTTGTCTACCACAGCCCCCTTTCCCTGTGGATCCCAAACAGGTTCTGAGATGGTAGAGAAATCTTGGACTATAGCCTTGTGTATATTAGAGTGTGTAAAACTGGTAGGAACACACTGGTTAAATTCTGTGATTGATGAATCCTGTTCATTTCTAATTGCATGCAGATTTTTTTTTAAGTGAAAAAAAAACAAAGGAAAAAAATTTTTTTCTAAAGGGAAGAATGACATTTCTGGAGATGTGTGTTACAAAGGTTGTTATACATGATTCAGTGGATAAAAGAACCACCAAACCTGAAGATCTGAGATTGGTCCCTGGACTCCACATGGGAAAAGGAAAAAACTAACTCCTGCAAGTTGTTTCTGACCTCCATACATGTCATGGCGAGCATGTCCTTCCATAGACTTACATACACACACATCATGACAAGAGAGTATGCCTCTTCCATAGACACACAAGCAAGGCAAGACTGGCTGGATAGCCCTTAGTACAAACGAAATAGAGTGTGTGTCTCATTATGTAGCCATGGCTGTCCTGGAACTCACTATGGTAGAGCAAGCTGGCCTTAAACTCACAGTGATCTACATACCCCTGCCATCCAAGTGCTAAGATTAAAGGTGTGTGCCACCACACCTGACCAAAAATTCTCTTAAAAAAAGAATGTTATAGCATTATATCATAGTAACAGATTGTAAAAGATAATTGAACAATTGAAGTGTCTATTGCTTGGTGACTGGTTAAGTAAATATTGGATATATCTATAAAATGGAGAAACATACAGAAGTTAAAGACAGAAACTCTCTCTAGCTACTTAGAAGAAAGCTGAGAGTAGAGCTCTATGGTGAGATACTACCATTTGTGTAGGAAGAGAAACAACAGGCCTGTCCACACACAAATAAAGGAGTCTCTAGAAAGGAATACATAAACAAAACTTTCTTCCAGAGAGAATAATCAGATGTAGAAGGAAAGGGTTAGACATAGACTGACTATTGCTGTCATCAGACTTCTAAGGCAGATCCCTTGACTCCTACACAGGGATGAAGAGATAGCTCAGTGGTTAAGAATACCCCTGCTCTTCTGGAGGACCCATCCCCACATTAGGCAGATCACTGCCTGCAACTGCCTATAATTCCAGCTCCACGATCTACTGTCTCTTGCCTTCTCAGACATCTGTGCTCACATGCACATACCTTGTGCGCGCACACACACACCTACACATAAAGTAATACAATACATCTTCAAAGGTTGCAGCAGATTAAATTAAGCTGTTATGCTGGGTTTTTTTCCACTAAGAGTATTCTGCAACAGGTTGCTGGTTGCTTTTCTCTGTAGGTAGAAAAAGACCGTAACTCCATTGTGCTCCACATAACTTTTATCTCGAGGTTCCAAGTATTTTCTAATGATCTGGTGTTTGTGACAGGTAATATAAGCTATGGGCCTCAGTTTCTTATCTGTAAAATGAAGTGAAAAGGATGAACTTTGGGTTCTTTTTACATTTCTCTAATTAGAGCTATGGTTATAAACCAAGCAAAACCTTTATGCTTAGAATAACCATTAGACAAAGACCTAAGTCTGAACCAAGGAATGAAATTGCAGATTTTGTGTGTAGATATATGATAGCACTTTCTCACCAGCCCAACTTCATGCTGAATAGACATGAGTTATTTTCATGCTGGGAAAGAAGCCAGCTGTACAAGATGCTCCAGGTGGCTCTTCGAGGCAGAGGTGACATTCCATCAAACAAGCAAACAAACAAAGAAAACCTTTTTGCTCTGCTCTGTTTTGTGAGAGGAGGAAAGTGATATTCTACACAACTCAGCCTTGCCTTACTATCTCTCTCTCTCTGTTTCTCCTAAGTTTGAATTATGACCTACTTTACTTCAACACTAACTCAGTTGTATATTTAGTTATTTACACTGTTCCTCAACCCAGTTTCTCAGAATCTAATCACTAGCATTTTTACCTATTGCTTAAAAATGCTGTAGAAGAGGGATTCTTGGCACCAAGGTAGTTCAGGGTTAAAGGACTACACATGTTCAGCAAACATCTGAGGCTAGGGCACTTCAGATAAAGAGTGCAAAGGTACCTGGATTTGGGTCGTAGGACTGCCTCAAATTAGCCTCGATCTTGGGTTAATCACTTGACAGGCCTACTTGTTTCCTTAATTGTGAGACAGTGATAGCAAAAAGCGATTACCACACAGGTTGTTGCAAGGATTAAGTGAGGTAATACATGGCCAACTACCTTGTATTTGGAATGCCAAATGAACTCCATAAATAGACGCCCTTTTAGCATACTACCTTTCTTAAAGACATAGAGATGTAAAGCACCATGACATTTCTGGAGCTGTGAGGAGCTAGATATATCTCATGTCTTCAAAACCCCAACCTGGTGTTCTTTTCACAGTGCGCCCAGATGCCACAGATGTACAGTAGTATTCCCCAACTCTTGCCTTGTTAGTTTAATCTCCCTTGCTTCAGGACTGTTGGACTTTCCATGGCAGAAGCTGTATCATTTTCAGCAAATGTATATTATCTGAATATATGAGGCTCTACCCTGAGTAAGTAACGCAGGCAAGGTATCTGTCCTTGTGAGGCTTAGATTCTAGAAGGGAAAAGCAAAAGGTAAGTGTTTCTAAGCAGTGATGGGAAATTGAAGAAAACAAAGGAAATGGGTATAGAATGATGGGCCTACGCTCCATCAGGGGATATTAAAAGAAATGATGTTTGAGCCAGTACCTGCAGAATAGGTTCTTTGGATTAACTGTTAACTCCTTTTTTTAGACAGAGCCTCATTGATCCAGCTAATGTTGGGCTCCATATCCCACCTCCATCCCCTATGTGCTGGGATTTTAAGAGTGAACCACCGCTCCTGCCTCCGTGTATGTGTTTGTTCTTTGCTCATGAGCATGGCTGTGCACCACATGCCATGTGCACCCATAGCTCTCAGAGGCTAGAAGAGGATGTCAGGTCTCCTGGACCTGGAGTTAGATGGTTGAACTGCCATGGGAACTGGACCTAGGTCCTCTGGAAGCAGCCAGTGCTCCTAACCTCTGAGCCACTTCTCCAGTCTCTGGGTGTAGCACATATGTCTCAGTTCCACCTTCTTGAAATATTGTCTATGGCCATTCTTTCCAGTTCAACATAGAGTGTTACTCACTGAGTTTAGTTTGAACGTAGTCTACATTTGTTTGTATTCAGATAAAGCTCTGCCTTCCCTCTTCATCTGAATAAGCTTGAGTGGAGTTTTTAAAATTTGGATTTTATTTACTAATTTTATATTTTTATTCTTTATGTCCATGTTTGGCTTCAACATTTAGGAATTTATAAGCAGAGGACTTTAATCTGTAGGCATTTCTTTTTAGTGTGTGTCATTCATTTCATTTTACTGCCTTGATATATAAAAATTCTAGATTGACTTCATCGTAATCACTAAGCATATGTTAGTCACCATACTAGATGATCTGAAAAGTCTGAGCAATAGGACGTTTGAACATTAGAGAGTCTTGGATATTGTAACAGAAGTGACTTTACTGGGGAGAAAACTAGCCTCCTAAAGTGAGACTGAGCCTGGATACACTGTGTTATTACTTTCGTTGCTGTGGCCAAATATCTGACAAGAAGGAACTTAAGGAGGAAGGGTTTAATTTGGTTTACAGTTTTGGGGATACAGTTCAGTATAAAGAGGAGAACACAGCCATGGTGGCAAGGGTGTGCGACAGACCCCCTCCTTACACCTTGGCAGATCAGGAAGTAAAGCATGACCATAAAAACCAAGGCTCACTCCCAGTGACTAACTTCTAGCAAGGCTCCACCTTCTAAAGGATCCACAGTCTTAGAAAATAGTGCCAGCAGCTGGAGAGCAAGTGTTCACACCTCAGCCCATGAGGGACATTGCACATAGAAACCTCAGCACTTCTGTAATCTCTTTTTGTTATGTTCTTGGTGGCACATTGATGACCTGTAAGTAAGCTTTGAGAGTTCATCAAATCAATTATCCCTAGAGCAAAATGTCTTCAACGATTTTGCGGTATGGACGGCTTCTACTGCATGTTTTCAAGCTGGGACTCGTGTTTCTTGAAGGGCCTCATTGGATGTAGAGGATTAGAACACACTTTTCTGTAGAGATTTGGGTTCTTTAGATTATACAGTGTGGTATGGAATATGCAGATAATGGGTAAATGCTGACCAGAATTAAGCACTAGGGGCTAAGAGATGGTTCATTAGTTAAGAGCAGAGCATGGACTACTGTTTTAGCAGAGTTTCTGAGCTTGGTTCCTAGTTCCATATCAGGTGGCTCACAACCACCAGTAATTCCAGTTCTGAGGGACCTTCTGTCTTATTTGTTGTTTTGTTTTTGTTTTTTTTGTTTGTTTGTTTTGTTTTTTTTTATTGTATATGAGTGCTCTATCTGCATGTACATCTGTATGCCAGAAGAGGGCATCAGATCCCAGTATAGATGGTTGTGAGCCACTATGTAGTTGCTGGGACTTGAACTCAGGGCCTCTGAAACAGAGCGGACAGTGCTGTTAACCATTGAGCCATCTCTCTAATCGATCTTCTGTGGACTCCTACACACACTCATACACACTTTCTTTCTCAAAATCAAAATCTTTAAAAAAGAAATAAGAGTAAGTTTTATTAAGAACAAGATTACTTTGTTGTACAAATTCCGTAACAATTACTTATTTCTAATTCCTTATGTCTCAGTTGGTTTTTTGGTGGTAAAGGGGAAGGACTAGGTGAGAGTACTTATTCTCTATGCATGAGGACCTGAATATGAGTTCTCGGCACCTCTGTGGAAAGCCAGGCCTGACTGGCACACCTGTATGTAACGTTAGCACTGGGTGGCAGAGACACATAGACCCTGAGGACTCTCTTGCTGGCCAGCTAACCTAGCCAGAATGGTGAGCTTCCAGTTCAGTGACCCTAACTCAGGGCAGTCATGTAGAGCACTACAGAGGAAGGTGGTCTGCCTCCTGCTGTGGCACCACAGTCACAAGTTCAGTGAGAGACAGCATCTCAGGGGAGTAAGGTGGAAAGCAGTAGAGAAGATGCTCTAATTTCTACTTTGTCTTCTGCGTTACCATGCATGGGTGCCAGCACTTGAATACACCAAGTGGGTATACCACACACGGAGAGAGATAGAGGGAGGGAACCAAGAAAAGACAAAAAGAACAGAGCCAGAAATGGAAACATGTCTGCACTTAGAGAGCCTAGACTGCAGGTTCCAGGCCAACTTGGAATCACAGAGTCATAGAGAAACTGTAGATTGTATATTGTCATTATAAATTTTGTTTCTTTGGAGTAGATTCTTGTATCAGTCATAAAATTCACCATATATGTTAGTCTACTCTTTTTTGGTGTCTTTCTTTTTTAAAAAGTACTACTTTTTGTTTTGTTTTTGTTTTTGTTTTGTGAGACAGGGTCTCTCTGTAGCCCTGGCTGTCTTGGAACTCACTGTAGTCCAGTATAGCCTCAGACTTAAGAGATCTACTTGTGTCCGCCTCCTAAGTGCTAGGATTAAAGCCATGTGCCACCGCAGCCCAACAAAACAAAAAACAAAACAACAACAGACAATAACTGTATCTTTTAAGATGTCAAAAAACAATATACTCTTCTTATTTTAGGATATTATTAAATTCTAAAATAGTAACAATTTAAGGGAAATATTAAATTTATAAAAGTTACATACATTTAAGTCATCACTATGTGCTAATTTTTTGTTTCATTTAGGTTGAGAAACTATTGGGTTGAAAGCAACAAGTTATTAGGTACAGCTACAGGGGTTGTAGTGGTTGTGGCCAAAGATGGTAAGAGCACTGCAGTAGTGGTGAGAGCATTTATACACGATAGTAATGACATTATCAAATATCCTACAGCTTCTAGAAAGCCCATCTGTATTAGTGAGAGAATGGAAAGTGAAAAAAGACAAATGACATTTTAGTATTTTGTGAAAACTCTTTTGACTTTGAAAAGCCCCAGAAATAGGAGGGGAAGGTGGAATGGAAATCCCCTTGCAGTGGTAGATTATGAATGGTTAGGGTATACACTTGTAAGAATGAGCCGACCTTTCTAACATATCAATTTGCAGGTGACAATCAGTCATGCCCACTTCCTTCAAAGAGCCTTGTTTTAGTTAACAGGCCTCACAATGAGACTCTCCAAGTGTGGTCTTGTGATTTCCTGGTGTGTGTGTGATTCCCAATACCTTTTCACACATGAGCAATGATAAATCAAACTTCCAGCACGTTAGTGTAAAGGCAAGGCAGTGGGACTAGACTAACTGCCTATCAATACACAGGTGAGAGTTTGTTTTGGAGAGATGGCTCATCAGTTAAGAGTACATACTGCTCTCTCAGAGGACCCTTCTGTTCCCAGCATCCGCGATGTCTCTGGCCTTTGAAGGCCCTTGTATTCACATTTACATATCATGTGCATAGTTCACATGCACAATTAAAGATAATATAGATTGTAGGAGCACTGTAAACATGATGAGATGAAAATATTTAAAATTTGAAATCTAAAAAAAATTAAAGACAATGTTTTCCAATTTCTTTTAGACGGTCTCTGATGAATTAAAAGTATTAAATATCAATTCTGGCTCAAAATTCTTTGCTTTTTTGTTTTTATTTCTTGTTGTTTGAGATAGGCTCTCACTATGTAGCCCAGGTTGAACTGGTGATCCTCCTGCCTCTGCCTCCCAAGTTACATGAGGTGGAATTACAAAGTAAACTAGCCTCCATTGTCTTTCCCTCCTTCCCTCCCTCCCCCCTTTATCTCTTGGAAATGGAATATCAGTTTTACTGGAGAAAGTTGACAGGACAGATCATGGACAGTTGAGCATTGGTGGACATTTTCTAGAGAATGAACAAAGTGAGTCTGTTATCTCAGTGACTGACTGTAAGTGGTAGGGGCAGAGGGTAAAAAGGAATCCTGAAAGAACCTGGTTTGTACAATACAAGTTGAAGCTCTCAGGTGAGAACTAGAATATAAGGACTTAATCTGTCACTGGAATGGGTCATCTTAGTGTTGTGCTGTTTCCACTGAGGCCTCTTCCTGAGCTCTGCGCTCACACCTGCCTGTATTCTGTGTCCATGTAAATGTTTCACAGGGAGCAGAGTGTGATGGTGCAGGCCCATAATTCTAGTACTCAGGAGGGTTGCCACAGCTCTGAGGGATCAGCCTCGTTTCCAGGGGGATATCCAGACCATCCTAGGCTATACAGTGAGACCTTGCCTCAGAACAACAGAAGTGTTATAGAGATATCCTAGACCTCACATGTCCACAGTGGAACTTTTGACTTCATCTGTTGTATCAGCTTCTGACCAAGCTTCTCTTCTTGCCTATCTCTAATCCATTTTCCATACAGTAGGATATGTTAAGTATAAATTGTTCTATGTCACTCCCTCTAGCACCTGCTAAATTTAGTATAAAACCAAGTTCCTCTAGTCTAGACTGGCATGGAATTCCCTGTGTTCCCGAGATAACCTTGAACTTCTGACCCTCCTCCTCTTCCTCTTTCTCTTCCTCCTCTTCTTCTTCTTCATCCTCCTTCTTCCTCTCAAGTGTTTGGATTATAGGCACGTGCCCCTATACCACTCTGCCTACTTTATGTGGTGCTGTGAATCTAACCTAGAGCCACCTGCACTCCAGAGAAGCACTCTACCAACCAAGTAACAATCAAAGGTCAAAAATCCAAGTTCTTTATTTTTTAAAGAAAAGATTTTTTTGTGTGTTTTATGTATCTATACATGCACATGCATACTAATGTCCTCAGAGGACTGAAGCAGAGACCATGGGGAAATGCTACTTAATATCTTGTTCTCTTTACTTTTTTACAGCTCAAGTCCACCTGTCCAGAGATGGCACTGGGAACACGTCCATAGGCCAAGCTAATGGATACAATTCCTCAATTGAGTTGCCTTTCTCTCAGGATTCTAGTTGTTTCAAGTTGGCAGAAACTAACCAACACAATTGACCTCTTTTGAGCTTAATACACAAACATACTACTATTCAATCATAACCTTTTTTTGTTTGTCTCCAAGAGCTCATGTTAACTTCATAATATAAAACACAGTCCAACTTAGAAAGTCCAACAGTCTTTAAATTTTTTCAACACTCTAAAAATCCAAGATCTCTTTAAAAATCCAATATCCCTATTGTGGGCTCCTATAAATTCTAAAATAAGTTACATTCTTTCTAATTCCAAGAGAATAGCAGAACCAGGGAACACTTAGAATAAAATCAAAGCAAAACCAACATCCTCGAGTGTAAAGAATATCCTGTAGTTCATTGTTCACCATCTGGAACTGTCTTCTGGACTTCAGAGACCTTAGGCAGCTCTGCCATCTGCCCCACACACTAGTTTATCTGTAGGCTCAGGCTGCCACTACTGCCACTGTCCTTGATCGTCTCCAGTATGCTGGGGTCTCCACAGCAACTAAGATTGCACCTTTACCAATGGCCTCCTGGCCTTTCTTCAGGGACTTCAACTTGGCCACATGGTTCCAGGCCTCAGTTTCTCTCCATAACCCCTCAATTCTGAGGTCTTCACTGAAACCGGGGCTGCACCTTCACCTATAGCCTTTGCCAAGTCTCAGTTCCTCTCAATGATCTTCTCAATCTTGAGCCCTCGTGCCACAAAAACTAGTACCACATGGGAGAAAACACTTAGACATTACCAAGTTTATTTGCCAGCTTGAGATACAGCCATGCCCCCCTCTGAACCATAGCTTCTGTGTACTAACCCTGAGGAAATACTTCCCAGGGAAGTATTTTTACATAAATGATGCTGGTCTTTTCTTAATCATTGGTGATTTTTCAACCCCAGCTATCCTGCATCAGTCATCCCAGTAAAGCAAAGGCTTCACTTCTACAGATTTTGGTTTTGTTTGGTTTGGTTTGGCTTGGCTTGGCTTGGCTTGGCTTGGCTTGGCTTGGCTTGGCTTGGCTTGGCTTGGCTTGGCTTGGCTTGGCTTGGCTTGGTTTGGTTTTTGAGATAGGGTTTCTCTGTGTATTCTTAGCTATTCTGGAACTTGCTCTTCCTTAGATTCTTAATCCAAAATTGCATGCTTAAAACCTTGATAGAGTCCTTGATGTACTCTCAAAACTTCCTTCCGAAACTTCACTAACCAGGCTTTCTAGTTCTATATTTCTGTCAACAAAAGTAGCTTAGCAAGAGGCTAGAGAGATGCCTCAGTGGTTAAGAGCATTGACTAGTCTTCCAAAGGGCCTGGGTTCAATTCCCAGTGCTCACATGATAATTCACAACCATCTGTAAGTCTGTTAGTTCTAGAGCATCTGACATTTTCTTCTGGCCTTTGTGTGCATAAGGCATGTACATAGTGCATATACATATAGGCACAACACCTATGCACATAAAATAAAGTTTAAAAATTTTTTTTGATTAGCTGAGCAAACCAGAGGGAACAAGCCAATAAGCAACATTCCTCCATAGTCTCTGCTCCAGTCTGTCTCTGGGTTCCTACCTTGAGTTCCTTGCCTTGGTTTTTTTCAGTGATGCAGTTGTAACTTGTTAAGCTAAACAAACCCTTTCCTTTCCATGGTGATTTTGGTCAGTATGTTATCACAGCAACAGAACTAAACTAGGACACACCTGCTGACTAAAATGTATGTGTAACTTCCAAATTCCCATAGTTCTTTTGTTTTTCTTCATGGATATGTATAAGTTAAAAAAAATTTGAGTCATCTGGCATGCATGTCCTCAGTTGAGGTCAAACAAGATAATTCTTTGTGTTCTTAATCGCTTCTCATACAATAAATGTCTAGTAATTTCATGATCTAGTTAGTGGTTGTTGTTTGAGAGTTTGGTGGCATTTTTGTTTGTTTTGTTTTGTTTTTGTATTTTATTGTTTAAAATGACTGCCAGAACTGGATAGATGGCTCAGTGGTAAGAACACTGGCTGTTCTTCCAGAGGATACAGATTCAAATCCCATCACCTATATGGCAGTTCACAGTGATCTGTAATTCCAGTTGGGGGGGGGGGTTCTGACACCCTCACACAGACATACAGGGAGGCAGAACACTGAAGTAAATAAAATTTAAAAATAAATGACAGCCAGTACTAAAGTGCTGTCTCATGTTCCTAAACAAAATAGGCCTATACTGTGTGTTACCCAGAAAACACTGGGGCTGGGCAGACAGATGTCTCAGTGGTTAAGAGCACTTGCTACTCTTGCAGAGGACCTAGATGCAATCTCTAACACCCATGTGGTGGTTTACAACCATCTATAACTCCAGGGGATTCAATGCTTCTAGCCTCCATGGGACCAGGCATGCACATTGTGTGTGTGTGTGTGTGTGTGTGTGTGTGTGTGTGTGTGTGTAATATGCAGGCAAAACATAAAAACATACACATTAAATAAATCTAAAGAACATTTTTAAAAGAAAACATGTTAGTTACGTATATAGTGCTACTGACTGTGGGTTTGAACTTATGAATTTAATATATATTAAATAAGATGTCTTTAAACACTTTCGGAGCTGTGAATGTGTCCTGTGACAGTACATAGAAGTTTAGCATGCCCAATGGCCTTGGTTCAATCTCTAGTATAGAAACAAACGAAAGTCCCCAGTAATTAGAAGTACTTCTAAAACAAGGTTATCTATTAGTTGATCACATGTGCCTAACCCTGTATATTTCCTAGAAGCAGTTTTTCATTATTGGGAAGTTCAGTGTTCATGCCAGCTTCTTTTAAATTTTTGTTTTAGTTTTTGTTTTTTATTTTTTTTTAAGGGTTGTTTGTTTTTCAAGACAGGGTTTCTCTGTGTAGTTCTGGCTGTCCTAGAACTCACTCTGTAGACCAGGCTGGCCTCGAAATCAGAGATTCATCTGTCTCTGCCTCCCAAGTGCTGAGATTAAAGGTGTGAGCTAGCCAGGTGGTCGTGGCACACGCCTTTAATCCCAGCACTTGGGAGGCAGAGGCAGGTGGATTTCTGAGTTCGAGGCCAGCCTGGTGGTCTACAGAGTGAGTTCCAGGACAGCCAGGGCTATACAGAGAAACCCTGTCTCGAAAAACAAAAACAAAAAAATAAATAAATAAATTAAATAAAAGGAAAGAATATAGTAAAAACTCTGCATTTGACACTTAATAAACACACACTTCAGTATTTTACCTGCCCAATATTTTCAATGCCCAATTCCATAATAAAATTGAGAGTCCTGAGTGTAAATTGTTTCTCATTCTGTTTTTTACGGTTTCAGAAGTTTTAAGGTAAACCGTGGCTTTTCTTTGAGGCAGGTTTGAGGCAAACTGAACCCTGACCTAAGTAGGTCTGTGCTTGCTCTGTCAGGAGAATTGTGGGTTTAAGTCCACACTCCACTCCCAAGTTAAAGGACTGAACAGGAAGGGAAGACAGTAGCTTGGTGCTCAAGTATACTGCAGTCTCTAATTGCTTAATTGCTTATCTAAGAAACCTGGTTGGATTAGCAAGTGGCAGGAAGGTACACAGAGCTGCCTGGTCACAGCTTGGTTACGTTTGTTTCTGTTTGTCTTGTCACGTCCTGATCACACCTGTCTCCTTTCCTTTCCTCTTCTCTTTGCGGTCCCTGTCTTAGAGTCATCTTCTCTCAGCTAGCCGCTTACTCTGAGCAGCTCGAAATCACTGTCTGGTTGCTAAATGTTAGCCACTTGAAATACAGGAATAAAAAACTAATCTCAGAGAGTCTTAAAGTCTAGTGTAGAGATAGGAAAACAACCAACTACCATAGCAACATTAATATGTACTGTGGCAGGGGTTATTCAGAAATGTGCAGAGTTGAGTCTTTGTTTAACCTTTTTATTAGTGTATGTGTATGGTATGTGAGTGCACACATATGCTTGCCATGACATGTGTGGGGAGGTCAAAGAACAACTTTCCAGAATCAGTTCTTGCCTTAAATGTTTGTTTTGAGACAAGAATTCCCTTGTGTCTTGCTGCTGTACTGATGCGTCCAGGTGAGTGAGTTTCTGGGATTCTCCTGTCTCTGATTCAAGTTTTTCTGTAGTAGCATTAGGATTGCAAGTGCTCACCACTGCACCCAGCTTTTTATAGGGGTTCCAGGAATGCAAACTAAGGTTCAGGCTTGCATTGCAAGTCTTTTATCCACTAAGCTATCTTCTTAACACTATTGGTTTAATGTTTTGGGACAAGTTTTCTTGTAACCCAGATTGACTGTGTAGCTAAGGCTGCTGAGAATTCATTCTTAACCTAGACTGGGAACTGGAATTCATACTGAAGGAATTTACAACCATGCTGTAAAATTTAAGAGACAAATTTATGTTCTGTGAACATTTGCTCACTGTGAGGAGGTAGGAGAATATGGAGACCAGAGGCAAAGCATGCTGAGGACTTGAGACTTTGAGTATAGTAGGGCAGTTTTGGAGCATTATAAAGAAAAAAATGACATAGTCAGATTTAAAATAAAGAAGCTACTGATAGTCATGTATGTATAAGTGAATTCAGCATCCCTGCAGGCCTCCATGAGTGGAATGATCTCAAAGCCTCTTCTCAGCATTCTGGACATCAGCTGAGACTAAGCCAGAGTGAGATTCTAATAACTTCTTTAAAATGTCTATGTACATTTCTCTTCAGATGGACATGACCGTGGTCAACTTCAAGTAGTTGCTATTAGGAAGAAAGGAGCTGTAGCAAGCAGTATTGTAGAGTGTCTTCCTTCTATTAGCCCCACTCCCCTCCACATACCAAGAACTTCTGTACCTCCTTTTCCTCTCTACTTAAATATACCTTCTCTGCTGCTACACCCCTAACCGATGTCATATCCTGTACTGAGTTTTGTCTTTGATAAAAAATTTTCTTACATTGATTGACTGCAGTAGTGATGAGGATTGAACCCAGGGCCCTGTCCGTGGTAGACAATCATTCTTCTTAGATAGCTCCATCTTTATTTTTTTCCCTCTGGTGCTAGAGATTGAACCTACATCTCTCTTCCTAGGCTGTAGTCATCTTGAAGTCAAAGACTGTCTCTAGGGTGCTAGCACATTGTAGACACCAGTGACTATTCATGGTTTGATTAAATAGATGAAATTACTATATGTAAGAAGAAAAGATAGGCTTGAGGCTGAGGATGTAGTTGGTAGAATACTTGCCTAAAGGTCCTGGGTTTGATTCCTAGCCACTTAAAACTGGGTTTCGTGTTACAGCCTAAAATCCCAGTGCTTGGGAGGTAGAAACAGGAGGATCAGAAGTAGAAGGTCATATATATGTGTTTCATATATATGTGTTTGTGTGTCTGTGAATAGTCACACACACACACACACACACACACACACACACAATTTGAAGCCAGTCTGAGTTACATGAGACCCTGTCTCAAAACAGAACAACAAAAATTCAAAACTGGATTTGGGTATGTTGGAAACAAATTGTACGTGTTATTAGCAATAATAGTAAAGTTCACATAGCCCTGGCAGTGTCCAGCTGTCCTTGCTCTTTTAAGTACTTTTTTTTACCAATGTTTGTTTGTTTTAATACAAGGTCTCATGCAGTTCAGACTAGCTTTGAGCTTCTTATTCTCCAGCTTCTGCCTCCTGAGTGGGATTACTAATGTGGGTCACTATGTCTGCCTCTGCTTTTCTGTTTTGTTTTTATTTATCTTTTTGTTTGTTTGTTTGTTTGGTGTGTGTGTGTGTGTGTGTGTGTGTGTAAAACATGTGCAATGGTACTTGTATGGAGGTCAGAGGACAGCTTCCTGGAGTTAGTCCTCTCCTTGCACCATTTGGATTGCAGACATCGAACTGAGGTTGTGTGGATTGCCAGGAAGCTCACTACCCAGTGAGCCATCGGCCCAGCACCCTACTATGCTGCTTACTTATTAACTTACGAGATCCACTCAAAAGTTCCCTTTAACAGATGAGTAAACAGGCACAAGGAAAATAGGTAATTTGTTCAAGTTACACAGCAAGTGGAGAGGTTTTGCCAGGCAGACAATCTAATGCTATTCTGCTATACCTAGTTAAGGGCAGTGTAGCTTCCTGGTACTGGATTTATGTAAACATATATTTTAATCTTTATTTTAAAAATATAAGACTGGAAAGATGGCTCAACAGTTAACAACACTTACTACTTTCTCAAGTACCTAGGTTTGGTTACCAGTACCAAGATGGCAGCTTACTGTAATTTTAGTTCTAGAGGGTCTGATGGCCTCTCTGGCTTCTGCAGGCACTGGACACACACAGTGCATATACATATATGCAAACAAATACTCACACATATAAAAATATTTTTAAAACCAACAATATAAGAATAGTATTATTATCATGTTTTAACAAATGAGGAAACAAAGTCTTAAAAAACAGTATTTGGTTTGCCTGAGGATAGCCCAGTAAGAGTTGGAGCTAACCTAAAGCCTATTAAGTCTTTTATCTTGTTGAATCTTCAGAACATGGGAGGACTGAGAGGTGAGAGTCCTCCCATGAGTGAGGATGTGAGCCAGGAGGGAGGGCTCAACTCCTACTATCCTATTAGCATTGGCATTTCAAGCTTGAAGAGGTATTGTAGCATTCTGTTCTGACAAGATGTCTGATGTAAACAGCTTATAAAGAGAAGATCATTTTGTGTCAAGGTTTCAAATTTTCATCCATGGTCAAATGACCACTTTGCTGGTCACCACAATCTGGTCACCAAGTCTTCAACACATTCAAACAATAACCAGGTATGGGAAATCTGAGGCCTGCCAATTCAAACCAACCTCATAACTAAGTAGATTGATCTTTGAACTCAGGTGGCTGAGAACTTTAACCTTTAATAACCAATAGCTTCTGTGACTAAAGAGTCATGACTGCTTTTTCTTATGGCCTCAGAGACACTAAGTGGATCAGAAATACTGAATGTTAATGTTTGGATCTTTCACAGTCCATTCTTCCCCTCAGTTTGTCTTTAGAGTCATCAGGTGATTTGCCCAAGACATAGTAAGTCATAGTAATAATCTCAGAAGATTTTCTAATTCATTGCCCTGTGCCTTATGACTCTAGGTTTCAGATGCTTGAAACTTGTACCACATAGTGACTTCTCTGTGTGTGTGTGTGCGCGCACTTTTCTGGCTTTGACCTCAAGAAGTCTTAACTTTATGTCTTTTCCACTCTGAGCATGTGCTTGCTCATTGGGTTATCTGGCATAGCCTCAGAGGGTTATGATCGTACTATCAAGTCACCACTGCTAGGGACACAGCTGGCATACAGGACATTTAGCTGTTTTTGGAGTTAAAGCAAGCTTCTTCTAAGTTGTTTTGATGTGGGTGGCTTCCAGAGTTAGTATAGTTTGTTGAGCTTGCTAGCACATCACCTAAATGCTGTTGTAGTATAATCATGTGTGGTTGCATCACTCCTGCTCTGGCTGTGGACGGATCTTGTAGGACACATTATAGTGAAGTGTAGTTATATTGGGGATCAAGTTTCTAACTGGAACATATACCTGTCTCTTATGTCTTACAGAATTCAGATGTGTTAATATCCCCTAAGTTCTCAGATGAAATAGCTATTGTTTTATTATAGAGACAGTACAGAAAGGGGCAGAATATTGTAGCTTTTAAGTGAAGTCTGTTTTAGTTAAAACCTACACTAAGAAAACAAAAGTTATGTCCGTCTCTGTTTACTCAGTCATTATGCGAGGAATATAAACAACAGTGTTTGGTAATTTGCCAGTCATTGACATATGTAATTCTAAGGGTTAGGCTCTTCTTCGGCAGTAACACAGACTTTTGACCTTGCTTTGTTCTTAAAGGCTCCATTATTGTTAGATCACAATAGTTTATAATTGATTCACACCAGGCAATGGCGAGTACATCATACATCCTTGCAGAGTTAATATAATTAAGGATTAAATAAATGCCTTCAAAACCTCACCATGAAGTAAGTCAGTAATATTAATCCTTGTAGATATAAGATAATGTACCATATCTTATAAAATGGACATAAACATTTTGAATATATTGACTTATATAAGTTGTCCCTAGAGTGTTGTAAGATACCCATACAGCACACAGAATTTTAGAACTTACATTATCATTTCTTAGGCTCCTCCTGCAAGCCAGGCACTATAGTCAAATCAAAGTTGGCTAAGCCCCTAAGAAGCCTACAGCCTCTGAGGCATGTGCACACGGTGCAGCAGCTGTGGTGAAGAGAGCTAGGCTTGGTGCTGCGGCCAAAGAGCAATAGGAAATGAAGGAGAAGCTCCTAATTTTAGGCGAGGTTTCATGATGACACTTATTTCGGTCAAATCTTGGAGAATTTGAATACGTGAGGGTGAAGGGGGTAAAGGTACTAAATACATTTTGCTTGAGAAAACACCTTGAGCAAAGGCCTGAGGTGGGAAAGGACGTAGCACAGTAATGATGTTACTAAAGAGTTAGGCTTCAGTGTGTTCATTCTTCCTAAAGCCTCCGCCAGACTGGGAGACGGCAGTTTTGTTTTCATTTCTAGATTGGAAAGCTGGTGGGATAGTGAGGGTAAGTCAGTGGCAGCATCTCACCCAAGGCTACCTGATTACAAAACCAGCTTGCTCATGGCTGCCACCCATGTGGTCTTCACCTCAGGAAACAGCAGGTAGTACAGCTCACCTGCTCTAGGCCACTAGTCAGTCGTTAATATCCTACCTTGTCTGGAATCTCCCAGCAGGTATTACAGCCCTTCCCTGGATTCCATACCCAAAGGATTTGTTCTTTTAAACTGTGAAGCCCAAAGGGGAAAAAACTGTAATCATAATTGTAGTATGATTATTAGCTTCAGAGAAATGAGCCTCTGCATCAGAGATTAGCATAGTGCTGGGCCGGCAAGGTAGCTCACCAGGCAGAGCTATTTCTTGCACAAGCCTAATGATGTCAGTTGAGAAGTTGTCCTCTGACCTCCATACATGTGCTTTGGCACATGCTCCCCTACACACATATCATGTACACTCATAACAACACTAATGGATATTTTCCTTCAGACGGGGTCTCACTATGTGTCCCCAGCTGGTTTGGAACTCACTCTGTAGGTAGATCAGACTGGCCTCACACTCAGAGATCTGCCTGCCTCTGCCTCCTGAGTGCTAAGATTATAAGAATGTTGTCACCATGCCTAGCAGTAATTTTTTTAGGAGTCCCTGGTATTTCAGGTCTATGTTATTGGGCTTCCTATGGTAGGGACTGAACCTAGGGCCTTGCACATGTTGGACAACTGCTTTACTCCTTAGCAACTCCTTGGCTATTTGTGGTCCTCTTGTTTTCTGGAATCTGGCCTCATACTCACTATGTAGCTGAGAATAAATAACCTTGAACTCATGATCATCTTGCCTTCATCTCCTAACTCTGGGATTGTAGGAATGTACCACTAGGTCTGACATCTCTATGGTCTCCTCCTCCTCCTTCTCCTCTTTTCGTCTTCTTCTTCCTCCTCCTCCTCCTTCTCCTCTTCTTTGTCAAGACAGAATCTCACTGTGTAGACCAAGGTGGCCTGAAAGTCATAGAGATCTGTCTGCCTTTGTTTCCACGCCCTGTGTTCCCAGCCTCTACAGTACTCTTATTGGATAACATCCTCTAGGAATAAACTAAGCAGATATATCTCCTATATATATAGAGATAGAGATAGATATCAATCACATTTTTCAAGTTACGCTTTATTTCCAAATTCAGAAATGTGCAGAAAGGAGGACGTTTATATGGGGGCCCTTAATGCAGAAATAACTGAAGTCCTTTCTAATTGGATGGTTTACACAGGAAGGGATACTGTGTTGACATCCTAGTTCATCCTGACCCCAGACCTATGAAGGAAAATCAGCATTGGACCCATTGGGGCACTTGTCTG
Source organism: Grammomys surdaster (assembly GCF_004785775.1). Taxonomy (NCBI): domain Eukaryota; kingdom Metazoa; phylum Chordata; class Mammalia; order Rodentia; family Muridae; genus Grammomys; species Grammomys surdaster. The sequence goes on from NW_021604592.1 coordinate 9,163,018, forward strand.
GGACCCCTGGGTCTCCTGTACACCCTTACTGGGACCCAGATTTGGAGAGGGGGCATATGGCGGGAGGGGTGGCAAGCAGTTCTGTCTAACCTCTGAGAAACATTCCAGTCAGCATTGTGCTGTTTCTATAACAAAGGCCCCTTAGACCTTCCTGCGCCATCCCTGAGGGAGCCAGCAGAGGGAGCTGTGGTCCCAGAACTTATTTTCAGCCTTAAAAGTTTCAGCTTTGCAAAAAATCATCTTCCCTGACTTCATCTGAACTCCGATGCACTAAGAATTTAATTTGAGATAGGTGATGGTGCCAGCCCCCTGGCGGGAGCAGACAAAAACTTCTGTAGCTGCTTGAACTTGAAAGCCATAAGGAACTCTGATTTCAAGGAAACGCCTGTTTACTGTACTGATCTAGATCAGCAGCTCTCAAGAAAGGGGAGTGCCTACTTGACCTCGATCTTTATTGATCTTGGTATCAGCACTTCCAGTGACGTGTCCTGAAGGGGCGGGAGAAAGTTAACTAGGGCCTTATACTCAGAGAAGAAAGCCAGCCTGTTGCTGAAGAAAGTCGGCACAGAGGAGGTGGGCTAGAGTGCCCTGTAGGAACTGCAAGGCATCCGCTCTGATTTTGAGTAACAAGCAGAGGTTTTGAGGTTGGCTGGTAAGAGATTCGCCAGGCTGTTGGCTCATGATCTTGATTTGAACAGGAAGCTTCTGTGAAAAGAGATAAGAGCTTCTTTTAACCCCTGACCTTCCGAGTCACTAGGTCTGTGGTGTTCTCTGGGGTTCTCAGGTAACCCTGGCCTTTGCAAACCAGCTTTCCGTTTTGCTTCAGGACATCCCTTAGGCAAGCCCGCACTATGGAGAAGTGGGACGGTAATGAGGGCACCTCCGCTTTCCACATGCCCGAGTGGATGGTGAGTTCTGCCGCTTTCTCCTTACACTGCTTCTAATAGGACAAGGACAGATGTAAGGAGCCACTGCTGGGATCTAGGCTGGGAAAGCAGTTACTCCCTTTTGATGATCTCCTATGCACTGGGTCCATTCTGTGTGGTAATGGCCAGTGAAGCTAGGGAAAGGCAGAGCAGCAGATTGCCTGGGTGGGGTGCTGACCTCCTGTGCTGGTGTACTGCACAGACGGATTATTCTTTGATTGTTTTGTATTCTTTTTCAAGTTAATGTTAAGTTGTGCTTCATGGGTATAAAATAAAAAAAGAATATGGGGAAAGGAAGACACAAAACTAGAACTCATAAAAATGTTACATTCTCCAGTATCTGGAAAAATTTAAACATTTCTCTCTTACCTGTCTTTTTTTTTTCTTCCAGTCAGCTCCTTGTGTGTGTATTGCTCCAACCAAGACCTTTACTTCTCTTCATACCGTTTTCTCAGATACCATATTTGCCTGATAGTTTTAGTAAAATATTTTTAATTTGATATTTGTTAATAAGAACTAGCACATAAAACCAATCTTGTGGAGCATGGGGGCACAGGCCTGTCATACCAGCACTTGCAGGGTAGCAGCAGGAAAATCAGGAGTTCAGGCCCAGCCTCAGCTACATAGTGAGTCTGAAGCCAGCCTGGGCTCTAACTGGTCCTATCTGAAAAACAAATAATGACAATAAATTAAGCCGGGCAGTGGCGGCACACACCTTTAATCCCAGCACTTGGGAGGCAGAGACAGGTGGATTTCTGATTTCGAGGCCAGCCTGGTCTACAGAGTGAGTTCCAGGACAGCCAGGGCTACACAAAGAAACCCTGTCTCCAAAAACAAAGACAATAAATTATAACTTTTTAAATTCCATTTCAGGTATTTAAAAACCCTTTTAATTACACTTTACTATGGGGGAGGTGGTTCACGTGCCACAACACACATGTGTAAGTCAGGTGACAACTGGCAGGAGTCACTTCTCCCTTCTGGGGACTAAATCAGGTTTGGCTGCTGGTGTTTCTATCCGATGATCCATCGCTAGTCCTTTAACACTTAAGTCTGACTGCTTGGACCCTGTCTATATACTTCCCTTTTATAAACTTGTTACACTTTTATAGTGCATTCTAAGTTCTCTGTAGTTTATAGCGTTAAGGACTTAAAGAGATAACTATTAAAATAATGAGATTAAATATATACCAGATCTAACAAAGTCCCAGTAGAAAATTCTACCTGTACATTGTAAATGTGAGGCCAACCTGGGTTCTAGCTGGTCCTATCTCAAAACAAATGGTGAAAATAAACTAACTTTTTGTTATTTAAAAAAAAAGATTTGTTTATTTTACATGTATGTGTGTGCCTGGTTGTCTGTATGCTTACCACAGGCTTACAGGTGCCGAGCAAGTCAAAGAGAGGATGGACAGATCCCCAGGAACTAGAGGTACAGGCTGTTGTGAGCCAACCTGTGTGAGTGTTAGAAACTGAATCCAGGGCTCTTGCAAGAGCAGCGGGTACTCTTAACCACTGAGCCGTCTCTCTAGCCTTTGTATGTCATTTTTATAGAAGCTATTGGTATTGTTTTTTATAATTTTATAACATTGTGATCATTTAAAAGATATCCGAAGGAAAGCAATTGCATTCGTAAGATGATTTCAAATGCAGTGGCTTGGACTAGTGGAAACAACTCACTTTATTACTCTGGCTAGCTTCTTAACTCTTGTTTTGATTTTGTTTCTTTGTTTTTGAATCTCCAGCAACTTAGTAATAACCAAGACAGTAGGAAATTTGGTTTCCTTACAGGAGGGACCTCAGTGAGGCACTAAATTTTGTTTCTGAAAAGAATTACTACAGGAGAACCCTACTTGGACACAGCTGTGTCACTCCAAAGCAAAACAAAGGTTCTCGTAATTTACATTCTGTAAAGTCAATCTTCATTGTCCCCAGATAGCATGTCTTCACAAAAAGAGATGCTCTTGAGTCTGCTCCTTTTGCTTTTCTATTTATGAGGACAGGAAAGCTGTCCTAAGGGACTTGGGACTGTTGCTTAAGACATGGGACTGAGGGCTTCCTACTGTGCAAAGGACATTTTCAATATTTTGATGTATCTCTCTCATTTAGCCTTTACTTTAAAAATGAGGAAAATGCCTTTAATGAGTAGAAAAGCAGTGAGGATCAGTAGGGAGAGGCTTGCTTTTAGGAACACCATGAGCTCAGTTGCTATCTTTCATCGACTTTTGAGGCTTTCAGATACTGCCCAAGTCATTAACTTCTAGTCTGGTCTGAAGGTGACACTGATAACTGCTTAGCCAGCAGCTAGTCCTATGCACCTCTAGTGCATTGCCTATAGATTTTCAGATCTCACCTGCAAACTGTAGAGGTGCCTTTTAATCTCCAATAGAAAACTCGAGCCAGAGCCAACATATGGACAAAATGTCAAGAACGTTTTAACAAATGTCTGCCTTACTTTTCAGTGTATAGATTAGTGTAATGAATTCACCAGTGCAATGGCTCTGCTACCAGGGGACACAGAGGCCTCTCACAAGCCTTTCCTGGAGGAACATAGGGCAGAGTTGTACCCTCCCACCCAATGTCCATTGTTAGTAATCACCAGCAAACGGGTCATTTGTGCTCTGAGATTAGTGGAGGGTTCAGGCCATACTCTTTGCTGATATGTCTTGAGCCTTTGTAGGAATATAAGTCAGGACAGAGTATGGAGAACCCCAAGCTCAGTAAATGACAAGGTAGACCTCACAGGTGACAGTCCCATCAGTCACTGGGCATTCCTGCTGAAACCTCCACTCCTCAGCAGTTTCCACATAAAGGAATTTCTTAGCCTCATCCAGGCAGTTAAAGTACTGGGGCATTAGAGGGCTCATTCTGTAGATGGACTGCCATCGTTCATCCTCAGGCCCTCCTGTCAGGTAAAGTATCTTTCGTTGGACCTGTGTAGATAACAGTAAGTGTTGTTGTTTTCACATTTCAATGTTTTTCCTCCTACCACTCTCTGCAGTACTTGGGAGTTGTCCATGTGAAATCTGGTTGCTTAACCTTGAGCACAGAGCCAGCTTGCTGGCGTATTCTTTGGGCTAAAAGTAATCCTTTTTGTAGGTAAAGAATTCATTTAGACTGCTCATTTGGTTTGAAAACCAAATACTCTTTAGGAATATTTGAACTGTCTCTGCTTGGCAATAAAACCTAAACTTTATGCTACCTCTTTTAGGGATTATAGGCACCTGTGTATAATAGATTATGAATTTCTGCTTTAAAAGAATAGAAATATTAATATTTTTAGATTTCTATATCATTATGTAGCCCTCAGAACCCTCTTGTACTCTTATTTCGTCAGGGCACAGTTTTCCGTGTGGTACTGTGTATATAGATGCTGGAGGACAACTTGGCTGTTGTCCCTTAGCACTGGCTACCTTTGTTTTTTAGACAGAGCCTCACTAACCTTGAACTCATCAAGTAAGCGAGGCTGTCTGGCCAGCAAGCCAGGATCTGCTTGTCTTTGCCTCTCACGTGCTGGGATTAAAAACTTGGGCCACCAAGATGGCTCTCTTTACATGAGTTCTGGAGACTGAATTGACGTCAAACTGAGGCAGGAATTTTGGCCTACAATACCAGAGGCTCTAAGTCCAGTTCCCAGCATCACTACTTAAATAATAACAAAAGCACCTTGCTTTTTGTCAAATTAAGATAATAATGCCCACTTCTTAGATTATTGTACATAGTCCAGCAAGGTGGCTCAGCAGATAAAGATGCTTGCTGTCAAGGTGATAGACCTCTGTGCAATCCTCAGAGCCCAAGTAGGAGGAAAGAACTGGCTCCCACAAGTTGTCCTCTGACCACCTCCCCACATAAATACATGTAATAAGAAATCTTTTTAAAAGATACTTGCATACGCTAATAGAAGTAACGTGGGCATGTGATACTCATTAGCACACCACCTCTCCCAGAGGAATCAGAGAACACTCTGCAATATGATCTTTTCCCTGGAAAGAAAGATTATCTTTGCAAAACAAGCTCTCATTTTGGCCTTTCTTCCACTCAACAAGCAATTTGTCCTGTCCTCCTCTCGCCTCCCTTCTCCTCTTCTTTCTTCCTCTCCTCCTCTTCCTTCCCTTTCCCTTCTCTCCTATTTTCTTTCTCTTCTCACTATCAAATCATATCCCCACCCAAATCTGTAGCAGGCATAGCAGGCATCTAGTGTAGCATTTCTTGGGTTCCTTTCAGAAATCAGAGTCAATAAGACAGTTTTGCTTCTATTTGGTTGAGTCTTTATTTGGCACATAATAAAGTCACTATGATTCTGGGAACTCGGTGATAAATTATCCCTTGTGATCACACCGTCCAGGGAACAATTTTTTTTTAAATTTTGTGTTGGGGGGGTTGTATGTGTGTGATGTATGCATGTGTGTGCTCATAAATGTATAGATATGTATACTCAACATATGTGCATATGCACACTGTGTGTACAAGCGGAAGTTAGAGGAGGATGTTGGATATCTTTTATTACTGTCTGCCGTACTGCTTTAAGACAAGGTCTTTCACTGACCCAGAAGCTTGGAAGCTCGCCATTTCCACTAGGCCGGCTGGCCTGTGAGCTCCCAGGATCTGACTGCACACCAAAGTGCTAAGGTAAAAGTGTACCAGCCATGCCCAGCATTTTACAGTGGTACTGAGGATTCCACCGTTTTTCCCCATGCTTGCAAGACAAGGGCTCTTGACCCGTGGAGCTGTCTCTCCAGCCCCTAAACATGATTTTTCTATCTTTTCTTTCTTTCTTTCTTTCTTTCTTTCTTTCTTTCTTTCTTTCTTTCTTTCTTTTTTTTTTTTTTTAAGTAAAAAGTGAATGGGATCACTCAGTACTAAATAAGCTTCAATCTTGAGATAAAACTAGATACTGAATGTAAAAACTTTCATAGAAAATAAGCAAACCCAGTCATCAGGTGGTACTTTTGGAAAACTGAGGCAGAAAGATATTGAGCTCCAGACCAACATGTGCTGCATTGTGGGACTCTGTGTCTAAATAAGTATACAGATAAGTTTTTTTTTGTTTTTGTTTTTCGAGATAGGATTTCTCTGTGTAGCCCTGGCTGTCCTGGAACTCACTCTGTAGACCAGGCTAGCCTCGAACTCTAGAACTCAGAAATCCGCCTGCCTCTGCCTCCCAAGTGCTGGGATTAAAGGCGTGCGCCACCACCGCCCAGCTACAGGTAAGTTTTAAGGAAATAATTGAGAGAGAAAAAAAAAGAGTGAGAAATTTGATTTCCTTGGTGATAGAGCTGAATCTAGTGTCCCCTGCCTGGCTAACCCAAGGGCAGAGTGTAGCATGGGGCTTCCTGACCACTTGATATCATTCATGGTTTTTCTTCTTTTTATAAATTCCCTCATTGTTTCAGTGGCTCTGTAGTTAATTTTTTTCTAATGAGGCGAGGTTAGCTAAAATCATCTGACATAGAAAAGGAGGAGGTAAAGTTAAAAGGGAACCTAATTAGCAAGTTAATTATATCAGGAAAAAGTGCACTGGTTATATAAATAAGCCATTGATGTATGCATGTAGTTGGGCCTTACCTAGGGACTTGTTAAGGTCTAGAGGTCAGAGGAGCTGTGTAATGATGTGTTAGGAAAAAATAATAAGCAAAACATCCCGGGTTAGGAATGGCCGATGAGAGGCTAACAGGGCTGCCTGATTATTAAATCCTGTTGTACGGCTGAAAGGGTTGTTGGAGCTGCTTCAGAGATAGCCACCTCCCTCAAAAGGGGAAGAAAAAAAAAAAAAAAGAAGCAAGCTGGAACCAGAGCCAACAGAACTGCTGATGAGGAAAGTTTAAAAGCCTTACCACAAGGGTCCTTGGACCAAAGAGGTGGCCTGCCGCCGGTAATGTCACTGTCCACTGGCTGGCATCGTCACTATGCTGAGCAGCAAGAAGAAATACATTGTCAATAGCAACTCTGGGATTAAAGCCCAGGTGAGGCTAAGCTCCTGTTTGCCAGTCTTGCGGCGGCGGCCATTACCATCCAAGGCAAGCTGCTTATACCCTCCTTCCCCTCCTGTCCAGCCTTCATCCTTCCCTCTGGCCTGTGGTGAGCTACCCATTTCTACCAGCTTCTTTATTCCCTTGCCTTGGTGTTAGACAGTGCTGAAGTGGAAGAGGAGGGGTGCCTGGAAGAACTCTGGTTTCTGACAAGGTAGGAAAGTTAGGTAAATCTTAGTAAATTCTGCCAATGTTCTGTAGCTCACTGGTCAGATCGTTGTTTTACAGAATGGACTGTGTGAGAGAACAGTATAATGGTACTGATGCAGTCACCAGAGATGCCCCACTTAACTCATGTTTGGTTATCAGGGAAAAGTAAACACTCGTTATTGGGAAATTGTATAACTTACTATATTAAGTGGTTTCTCATTAATATTCTTGTATATTATAAAGATGAAGGGGGCTTGAATTTAGTGAGAACTTAAGAGCCATTCTCAGCCTGTTTCCTTAGAAAGAGCCAACATCAGCGCAGGGACAACTGAAAGACTATAGGACAAGGAGCTCAGCCTCATGACACTACCTTGCAGTGACAGTGCATCTGGGTCTCTGCATGACAGTGTTACTAAGCTAAATAGGGGCAACTCAGAGGGAGTGACTGGCCCCCTCTAGTGGTCAGTATGTACACATGCCTGTCTGTGTGCACACACATGTGGCTATTATGGCTATATTATACTAGTGTATATGGTTGGAATAGGAAGGCAGTGTTGCATATCTGAGGTAAGATTTATCTTTTAAGCATTTTTTTTAATAAAAAAGGGACACTCTACTGAGGATATGACTTTATTGTGTTCTTTTGAAACGTGTTCATTCCTTTTCCTTGATGGGTCTCTGAGAAAGAATGAAGGCATGTGATTATCTTGAACCACTTCAGTAACCTGACCTGAGTTCTGTGCACCTTCTACCTTCCCCTTGCCTGTTTTATCAACCCTTAAAAAGTACTTCATGCAGACTTAATGCTTACTATGCTTATTAATATTCCGTCAAATACAGACAATGAAGATAGAATAAACTCCAGGGTTCTTGATTCAGCACATGATTGGATGCCTAGGATATGACAGGTACCCATCTGTGCCCAGAATTTAAGGGTTAATTAAAAATCAGGCCAAATGGAGCCTATAATTCATAGAGAGTACAGAAAGGAAGGCATTATGTCAAATGCTGTGCTAGAAGTACATAAAGATTCATGGGCCTCCTGTTGGAGTACATAGAAAAGGCACTTTATCCTTTTTGGAGTAAATCGGTACCTTAGCAAAATAATCAGACTTGTCACTTTCCATTCTGCAATGAGCACCTAATACAATGAATAGCTCTGTTACTAAAAACAATTTGTGAACTCTCAAGCACTGTGCAGTCTTTGTTGTTGTTATTGTTGTTGTTACAGCTATGGAAATGCCAGGAATTCCCTGAGGTATGAGTGCTTTCATTTTGGCATTAGTCCCCTTGTCTCAGTGCTCAGTCCCTGATTTCATTCTGACTTCTGCCCATGGAGAATCCATCTGTTTATCATTAAAGGTAGAATCAGTTGTCAGATCTTTAATTCTTTTCTGTAAACTTTTGTCTATACCTCTAATCATCTAAACAATTGCCTAAATGTTTGGTTAGGAGAAACTTATTAATAAAATAAGAGGTAGGAGCTTTGATCAGTAAAGCACCAGCAGCAACCTTCAGCTGTAGGAGACATAGGTAAAATTAACAAGAAAGTCACTATTAGGTACTTCAACTATAACTGCAGAGTGTAATTTGAGTATGCAATCAGTCCAGTTGTTTACTCCTTCTACATCTGTAGCCATGGCAAATAATCAAGCATTTGGCTTTTTAAAATATTTTATGATATTAAACATTAAAAATTAACTTATTTACTACTATCTAAAAAGCTAACACATTTTAGAAAATCTTAAGCAAATTGCAGTGGTTGCCTGCTGTAGGTGGGAGGAATTAACCCTCTCTAAAAGCTGTAGTGGAAGTGCTTTTATTTCTGTTGTTCTTATGCGAAAATTAGATTCACAAAATCATCCTGACCAGCATCACAAAGCGTATGAATGGCACAGCCGAGATTTCAGTGAAATGTAGAATGTTCTGTCGGAATGAAAAACCTTCCTCAAAATTAGCATGCCATACTGAGGAGCTCACAGCTTCAGGCAAGGGTCTCTTTGTACCCTGCTGTTTTTTCATCTAGACATATTGGTGTACAGGGAATTGCAGAGATTTCTTTGTCCAGCTTGCATTTTCAGTGAAACAATAGAAAGTGTTTCTAAATATGACTTACTTTCCTAAAAATTTATTAATCATAATACTGCTCTCTGTGTCACAGTTATAATATACACAGCATATAAGCTCTCTAAGTAGTTGAACATGACGTTGAAGTTCAGAGTCTCCTGCCTCTACCTCCAGAGTGCTGGGATTACAGGGTGCGCCACCACTCCCAGTTTATGTGGTGCTAGGGACTATACCAAGAGTTTAGTGCATACAAGGAAAGCATACTATCTACTGAGCCATATCCTCAGCCCCAAAGAGTTGTCCTATTCAAACATGGGTTTGTTCAAGCAAATAAACTGCATGGGAAGGTAACAATCTGTGATAATGCACTCTGTGAATGAATTGCTTCCTCAAAATACAGGTGTGTTTTCTTCATATAAGGTGTTGGTTTGAATGAGAATAGCCTTGAAAGGCTTAGTCAACAGGGAGTGGCACTATTTGAGAAGGATTAGGAGGTGTGGCCTTGCTGGAGGAAGTATGTCACTGTAGGTGAACTTTGAGGTTTCAAAACCCCATTCCAAGGTTTCAAAAACCTGTTCTCTCTTTTTTTAGTCCTATGAATCCAGATGTAGCCCTCAGCTAATACTCCAGTGCCTACCTGCATGCTGCCATGCTCCCCTGTATGATAATGAACTAAACCTCTGACACTGAAAGCAAGCCCCCAATTAAATGCTTTCTTTGATAAGAGTTGTCTTGGCATTGGCCATGGTGTCTCTTCATAGCAACAGAGCAGTGACTAAGATATATAACTAGAGTTCTTTTTCTCTCTACAATGAGGGTTCTTTTTCTTAGCAGATTCAGTTTGCTGACCAGAAGCAAGAATTCAACAAACGTCCCACCAAAATTGGCCGTCGCTCTTTGTCTCGGTCCATCTCTCAGTCATCTACTGACAGCTATAGCTCAGGTGAGTACTAAGCTGCTATAGACCCACCTGTCAAAATTAATTGGTATCTGCAGCAGACCTTCCAGCTACCCAAGACCAATCCTTTTTTTTTCCTTTTTCTTTTTGTTTGTTTTTGTTTTTCAAGACAGGATTTCTCTGTGCAGCCCTGGCTGTCCTGAATCTCACTCTGTAGACCAGGCTGGCCTCGAACTCAGAAATCCGCCTGCCTCTGCCTCCCAAGTGCTGAGATTAAAGGCGTGCACCACCACTGCCCAACAAGACCAATCATTCTTGATAAATAAACTTGAAAAAAATATTTGAAATTAAAATTTAAACCAAAATTCTAGATAGAATCTCTGAATTTAATCTCTGGATTTCGTGGGACCTTGGAGTAGAGTTTTATTGAGGCCTCAGTCTCTGACAGAGGCAGACTAGGATGAGGAAGAAAAGTGAGCTCTTTGATTTACTCAGGGGCAAGTAGTTTACAGTGGCCTCTATTCAATGACATGTACAAAGACATACATTTTTTTTCATTCTTTAAGTGGGGGACGGGGAATCTTGTCCCTCTAGATGGTACTTACAGAGTAAGTAGCAGGACTAGGGACCCATCCCAGGGCTTTGTGCATACTAAGAAAGCACTCCATACTTCAGCTATACATCCAACTTCTTTTACAGTGAAAGGTGGGGACAGGGTCTCAGCTCCCCTGTGTCGTACAGGTCCCTATGTAGTTAAAGATGATTTTGAAGTTCTAATTCTCTTAATTACCCACAAGAAACAAGATGCTGTAGTTATTTGATGTAAATGGGTGCTTTGCCTTCTCCTCAAAGCTGTGACATCATCACATTACTTATTACTCCTTCCTTCTTTTATAGGGCTAAGTTATCACTTAATGTCCCATGAGATACAGCGTTGTAGGGCCCCTGAGAGCAATAGCTGTTAGCAAACACAGTAAGAGTCTGATCTAATGCGAGGCTATTTTACTTTGTCCTTCCTGTTAGAAAGTGATGGGGATCCAGGAGTTTGCCCTGCTTACCTCTTAAACATTATAATAGTAATACTCAGTAGAAAATGTTTGTTTGTTTTTTATTTTTTTGTTTTTTCCAGACAGAGTTTCTCTGTATAACCCTGGTCGTTCTGGACTTACTCTGTAGACCAGGCTGGCCTTGAACTGTTAGAGATTCGCCCATCTCTGCCTTCCAAGTGCTGGAATTAAAGATGTGTACCACCACAACCTGCTAGAAAACTTTTTTTTTTTAAAAGATTTATTTATTTATTATGTATGCAGCAGTCTCCTGCATGTATGCTTGAAGACCAGAAGAGGGCACCAGATCTCATTAAAGATAGTTATGAGCCACCATGTGGTTGCTGGGAATTGAACTCAGGACCTCTGGAAGAGCAACCAGTATTCTTAATCTCTGAGCCATCTCTCCAGCCCCCCTCCCCCTTTTTAAGGTTTATTTATTGATCTTATGTATATGAGTACACTGTAGCTGTCTTCAGACACACCAGAAGAGGCCATCAGATTCCATTACAGATAGATGGTTGTGAGCTACTATGTGGTTGCTGGGAATTGAACTCAGGACCTCTGAAAGAGCAGTCAGTGCTCTTAACCACTGAACCATCTCTCCAGAAAAACTTTTATTGTGTCTAAAATTGTATTCATTTTCCACATAACTAAAAAAGGAATTCTTATTATGTACAGTTAATGAATGGTTGGTTGGGAAACATAGCTTTTTGGTTGGGTAGGTTGTTATTACACATTATTTACATGTCTGTGTTTATTTTCTATAATTGGAAATGAGGAACACTGTGTAATATTAATGTCTATGGCTTTTATCTAAAGATGGGGAAATTGGGTCTCATTTTATTCTACTGAAGTAACTGTTGAAAATTTATGAACTGGATGATTGAACTCTAGAAGCCATAATGTGAGAATGAATTGTCGAATAGTCTGTAACATTTTAAGATATGTGTTTGGCCTGTTGTCTAAAGATCAGTACTAAATAATAATGATTTAAAATTTTGACTCAAGCCTAGTCTTTTCCCTGCACAGCCAGAGCCATACATCTGTGTTCTTGAGACCAATGCCTACCTTCCCACCCAAGCACCTCATGTCGGGAGGATACTTTAAAAACACTATGCCTAGAGGAATGTGGGCGATCCCTTGGTCTCCAAGTAAGCCTGCAGTGCTTGTATATAGCTCATTGATTAATAATGGTAACTGGTCTCATCCTGAGAAGTCTAGAAGTTTATAGATTGAACTATATGAAATTGCCATCTGTGCTAGCTAAATTTATGTCAACTTGTCACAGGCTAGAATCATCAGAGGAGGGAACCACAGTTGAGAAAATGTCTCCATAAGATAGGACAGTAGGCAAGTCTGTAGGACATTTTTTAAATTAATGATTGATGTGAGAGGGCTCAGCTCATTTATGGCTGGGGCTATCCCTGGGCTGGTGGTCCTGGGTGTAGAAGAAAGGAAGCCATAGCAGAACCCTTTCCTCTCCGACTTGGTTTTTTTTTTGTTTTGTTTTGTTTTTGTTTTTGGAGACAGGGTTTCTCTGTGTAGCCTGAGCTGTCCTGGAACTCACTCTGTGGACCAGGCTGGCCTCGAACTCTCGAACTCAGAAATCCGCCTGCCTCTGCCTCCCAAGTGCTGGGATTAAAGGTGTGCGCCACCACCGCCCGGCTCCAACTTGGTTTTAATCGTGGTGTTTCATCTCAGCAATAGTGACCCTAAGACACCATCTTTACTTTTTAAAATCATCACATGTTTGTTTTATGCCCCATACATGCAGGTACAAATACAAATCCATATTCCATGAGCATGAGCCTTGCTTGTCTCTATCTCAGGTGTGTCTGTATCACAGGTGTGTGTCTTAACACAGCAACAGTATTTGGATTATAGCAGATGCTAATATTTGCTGTAAGGTTGAGAAAACTGAGGAAAGAGATGACTCTTGTAACCCAATCTACATTACTCTAATCTTCAGTCCACAATGAGAAGAACATTGTACAGAGAGGATCTCCTGTCAGAACGAGTGTCTGCACAGCAGGCTTATGCTGGGGAAACAAAGCTGTCAGCCTGATGTAGCCACTGAAGGATAGTAAATCCAGGAGCAGGGGAATCACAACACTTGGTTTTGGAGCAAAAAGTAGAGCTATCTGGTGGATGTTGAACTTGTCATCTGTGTGACAGTAGCATCCATGGCAAATGTCCATCTGGCCTCATAAAGAGCATTTAAATGACAGGGTCACCTGGCTTATCTGCTTATTTATTTCTTGGTCAGTTTAAGCCCTTACATAATCTCTAGTACTTCAATATTTTGCTTAGAAACAAAATTCAACATTTTTATTCCCTATCTTTTTAGGATAGTACTAACCTGGGTATGCTCATCTGGATACATTCTAGATTGTTTTCAAAATATTGTCTATACATGTCTATTCATGATATTTTCTGGCATAATCTCTAGGAAGTATTATTTCCATGAGCTCAGTACTTTTCATTTATTTATCGTTAATTTTTTTTGAGGCAGTCTCTCTACATGCCTTGCTGTCTTAGAACTTGTTATATATACAAGACTTTCTTCAAGCTCCAAGAGATCTGCCCATCTTTGCCTTCTGGTAGCATTTTTTAATATAAGACTCTTTTCCTAAGCAATAAACCTTAGAAGCAAATGAACAAAATAACCTTTTCTTCATTTTTAGATCAAGATCAGCATTAACATTTATGAAAATGTTACCTTTACAATGAGTGAATTGGTTACAGATGAGAAAGAACTGAGTACTTTACTTTTCAGATGAGAAAGAGTGAAGTACTTTACTTTTAATTAGCACTTAGAAATTTTGAGAGACTTTTAGATTTTTTTTTTCAAATTTTGTTTGTTTGCATTGGGCAGCTAACATAACTTCTCACATACTACTGGAGTCATTCATTAGTACAATCCATTCACAGTCAAACATGGGTCCCTACTGTTATTTCCACTAACATGTAAATAGATTGGGCCCAAGGGGAGCTGTCTGGTTGTAATTAATTTAATAGGACTAATTCAATCAGAATTCTGACTGCTAGCTTCCTAACAAGCTCCCACAGTCTCACAGGTGCTCGGAGATAACAAGAAATCAGTCGCAGCTGGGGCTGTGTGTATACGTGTGTGTGTGTGTGTGTGTGTGTGCGCGCGCGCGCGCGTGTGCATGCGCGCATATGCATATGCATATGCGTGAGCCTGTGCGTGTACATGTGTGCATGTGTGCAATGGGATGAGCTATGGATTAGTGATTCATCAAGTTATGCTTTGGTTCTTGTTTTTTTGTTTTCTTATTTTTGACTTTTTGAGATAGGGTTTCTCTGTGTAGCTCTGGCTGTCCTGGAACTCACTCTGTAGACCAGGCTGGCCTCGAACTCAGAAATCCGCCTGCCTCTGACTCCCGAGTGCTGGGACTAAAGGCGTGTGCCACTACTGCCCGGCAGTTCTTGAAAATCAAAGGAGAACATTCCATTGTAAAATTTATTGTACTTTATAGATTGTAATCTCTTCTGCCTAAACACTGAAACATTTTAGATATTATCTCATTTCCCTGTAAGATTTTTTTACTAGTGGTAGTTTAGAGAAAGGGTGAGCCTATGGAGGAGGGTATCTATTATATCCCCGGTTTTACATTAGGGTAACTGAAACTTGGTCATTCAGTGACTTGGGGATGAAGCTAGACCCTCCAGTAGGTAATGGATTTCTTCCTTTTTGAAAGGCAGCTGTGCTCAGCCCTGTACCACCAACACTGCACCACTGTTCACTGTCAGTGACTGAGCTGCAGAATATGCTGATAATTACAGATATTTTTAGAAGCTTCAAAATGCAGTAGCAGGCAAATTGAAGGCCAGTCTGTGCCACATAGAGAGTTCCAGGTCAATCTGGACAGCATAGCATGAATTATCAAAAAAAAAAGTAAAAGTGGCAAGCATGAGTGTGTTCAAAACTAAATGGATCCATGCCATATTAGGTGAATAAAATTTCTACCATGTTCACAAAAATTCTTCTCTTGGTCTGGGCCCGACACTGTTGCAGCCACATACTACAGCCGTGTAGATACTTGCCGCCTTTTGTACTTGCCAACCATAGCTCTGGATAAAAGGCTTTGGAAAAAACCCTTTGAGGGAAAAAAGCATACCCAACTAGTGTTAAGGTGAAGCCGGATGGCTCATGGTGGCACACATGCCACCAGCACCTGAAGGCAGAGGCAGGCCAAGCTTTGTGAGCTTGAGACCAACAGTCTACATAGCAAGCTCTAAGAGAGCTATGGCTGCATAGTGAGACTGTTTAAAAAGAAAGTCAAATATTAGTTTTCTCAGCTTTAAAATAAGGAAATGATGTAACCATTTTATTCTTTAAATTGGAAACAAAAGATCAACAACAGAAACTGGAGACAAGGTGTTGTGGTACTCATCTTTAATCCCAGCCTGGGAGACAGAGGCAGGAAAGTGTGGCACTCATCTTTAATCCCAGCCTTGGGAGACAGAGGCAGGAAAGTGTGGCACTCATCTTTAATCCCAGCCTTGGGAGACAGAGGCAGGAAAGTCTCTGTTAGTGTAAGGTCAGCCTGGTGTGCATAGCTAGTTCCAGGATTGCCAGGGGTACACACAGAGATCCTGTTTAAAAACCAAACAAAACAGAACAAAACATGAAACAGTTAAAATTGGAGTGCTTCTCTTAAAAGAGTATTGCTTTTTTTGTTGTTGTTGTTTCAGTTTGCTTTCTTCCCACTCCTGATTCATCCTTGAGAGCTGAAGAGGTTTAGGAAGGGGGAACTATTCTGGGTTAGAGGAAGGGCTCCAATCTCACATCACTTCCCAAGAGCTGGGATTAAAGGTGTCCACCATCACACCTGGCTGTACTATTTTCTTTATTTTTCAGACTTTGAGACATGGTTCCATCTGTAGCCCAAGCTGGCCTTGAACTCCCGATCCTCCTGCTCTGTAACCTGAGTGCATGCCTTCCTTGCCTTGCTGATCAGTGTTTGCTCCTAGTGGCACAAAATCCATCATGATTCTAGAAAAAAGATTTGAAACTTCAAATTATTCTAATTTTAAACCCTTTTAAATTGTTTCCTCATAAATTTGGATCAGGATTGGGGAAGCTGTTATCATTTTTCTCTCATGATCCCCTAACCCTGTCATTCCTATATCAGAGTATTGACTGATGAAACAGACAATGTCCAGAAAGCTATTTCTGGCTCTGTTGCCAAAAGTACTTTGAGCTCTCTTACCCTAGGAGAGGAACCAAAAAGTTTTTGTACAGATTAGTTCCTTGTAAGAACAAAAGTCCTTTTGGGGGTTTATTAATTCCTTTGCCTCCCCTAGTGCACACATTCATTCCTGTGACCTCATGTTAGGACTTTGCTCTAAGGCAATTTTCCAGATCAAGAGAGATCCTCAAGCCCCTGCTGACCCCACAGTGTGCAGTACTATGCCTGATTAGCTGGGCAAGGTTGGACTTGCCTTTTACAGTCTACCTTCCAACCCCTACCCAGACAGTCCCTGTGCTAAGAAATCCCAGAAATGCTTTAATGCTCTAGATGTAAGTAGATCAGAACACCAGGCCCTCAGGAACTCTGAGCTTCTGCAGCTTTCTTCCCCTTAAAGTTATGGCATTGCTAACTGCACTAAGAGATGTAAACATTCTGTAGACCATGTTTTATATCCTCTATTCTCCCCAAAACTGCCAGGATTAGAAAGAACTACCTTCTAGTACAAAGATCAAGAAAGAAATAGCTTCAGATCATCTAGCAAATGATTAGCAAATATGAAGACTAAGACAACCTTGACTAAGGCTGTGTGAATTAAGTGTCAGTAACTGTCTGTTGGCCACAATCAAGTGTGGCCCTTTCACCCTTTAGTGCAGTAGTTCTCAACCTGTGGGTCAAGACCTCTTTGGAGGTCAAACAACTCTTTCACTGGGTTCACCTGATACCATTGAAAAGATCAGATATTTACATTATAATTCATAACAGTGAAGTAGCAATGAAATAATTTTATGGTTGGGGTTCTCCACAACATGAGGGACTGTATTAAAGGGCTGCAGCATTAGGAAGGGTGAGAACCGCTGCTCTGGTATATATTGCTAGTTGGTTAGTCACCAGAGCATTGAGCGTGCCAAAAGCGGGTATTTTCCTTCTTTCTTACAGAGGCCAGTAAGGAGGATAACACAATGAATAGTTCATTTTCAGGGTCTAATTGGGTCTTCAAGAATAGTTCTGTCTCCTCAGAGCCAGTCCTAAGAAGCACAGCTTTGTTATGTCAGACAAACTCCTTCTGTGTAGTTCTTAATTACTTTTCCATGAGTTCCTTGTTTGTTAGGTTTTATCTGTTCAGTTAGTGTAATACAAAGCAAGTTACTTCAAGCGTTTAAGCAGCAGGCAGAGGGAGTTGGTGGGGAGGGTTAGTGATTGGCTTGCTTAGGAACTTAACTGTGACTTTCGTGGGTCCCACTTCCCTCTACATATTCAAGCATTATACCTCTCTATGTTCAGAAAGAAAAGTCAGTAATAGATTCTTAGTGAGTGCTACAGAGAGAAAAAGCCTTTTGCAGGTCTTGGGCTTGCCCTTTCTGGACTGTGGAGAGTACCTTGCATAGGCAATGCGCAGTACAACTCCATGTTTCATTAAGGAGCTTCCTAGAGTTGTTAATTTGGGTGATGCTGATGACTAGTGAAGCCCCACTGGTCTGCAATTGTGGAAGAAACCAGTCTTTTTCCTGATTGATTTTGTCATTTGTGTTTCAGCTGCCTCATATACAGATAGCTCTGATGATGAGACGTCCCCCAGGGACAAGCAGCAAAAGAACTCTAAGGGAAGTAGTGACTTCTGTGTCAAGAACATCAAACAAGCAGAGTTTGGACGCAGAGAAATTGAAATTGCTGAGCAAGGTAAAGAAATAAATGCCCTTTCATTTGTCTGTGTCATTGTGTTGTGTTAATACTCCTGGGTCAGCTGGCTTGTCAAATTTCAGTGCAATACTAAACTACATTCTCATTTATTAATCTATCTGAGATCAGTGCCTTTCTGGAACCTAGGCTGACCTTGAACTCAAGACAATTCTCTTGTCTCAGCCTCCCAAGTGCTGAGATTATAGATGTGAGTCTTTGTGTCCACCTCCAGAAGAACACTTCAAAGAATCTGAGCTTGGGGAACCCTTTGGGGAGGGAGTGAAGTCCGATAGTTCTGGAGGAACCCCCTGGATAAGGATTGGCATATAAAAGATAAAACTGGGCAGCGTTTGTCTCTGAAGGCCTCTCAGAGAACATTCAGGAATACTATCTAACAGAAGCCAACCAAGGGAACTTAAATGAGTATTTTTTTTATGTTTTTTTCTTTCATCTCTTATTTCCTCTGTTTAATATTCTGTGTTTGTATTGGACCTTTTCAGAGATGCCTGCCTTGATGGCTTTAAGGAAGAGAGCCCAAGGAGAAAAGCCTTTGGCTGGAGCCAAAATCGTGGGTTGTACGCACATCACTGCTCAGACGGCTGTGAGTCCCTTTCCTCTTAATAACAGTTCATAATTGCACCAGTTATTGAATGCTTGCAACCTGCCAGCACCAGGCTAACAATATTACTTCATTAATCTACATAATGCTATGTAGGCAGGTATTCCTTTTTCCATTTTATAAACAAGGAAACAGAGGCTCAGAATGCTTAAGTAATTTGTCCAGGGTTGTACAGCCAGGAAGGCACAGCTAAGCTTGAGCATGAGTATGCAAGTGAGCATGTGAGTGCTTTCTCCCTGTCTCCTTCTTCTTCCCCATCACCCTTCCCAGTGTCCTCTCTCTGAGGCTGTGTACGTGAGAGCATATAGATCTGGCTTCAGCAGCAAATAAGAGAAAACTGGTCAACCTGTCCTCAACATACAGGAACTTACTACATTAACTACATTATGTTGTCAAAATTCCATCTGGAAGGCAGGCTGTGGCCTGGAGTTGAGGAGTAATTTTACCTCCTTGAGATTTTTTTTTTTTTGAACTGTCTCCACAGTTTGCCTACTTCATACAGGCTGACAGAAAGGTGCTTACAGCTACTTAGTTACCATGAACACTATGGAAAGGAAGGACTGTTTCTTCTGCTCTCCTCAAAGGAAGGAAACCTTTGCTGAGGTCCTGCAGGATACTCCAGCCTGTCACCCTGAGCAGGACTGGTTACATGCCCTTGCTGTACTAGTTCTAAGAAGGGACTAGAATCCTCATATTGGCTGAGACCAGAGATTCCTACACTCAGTAGAGTTATATCTTCTATTTATAAGCAAGGTACTTTCAGTGCCCCTGAATTATTCCAAAGTAGAATTTAGATATACCATAATATATATGTTATATGAAAAATTTAATTTTAATGTAAAACCAGAACTATAATAGGGAAAAAATAAAAAGAAAGTAATTTATAATAAAAATATATTTCAATATATAAATGCTTAAGCAACACTGTGATAGACTAGTCTGATGTCTGTTCTAACTAATATAGATGGAAATGTGGGGTTATCTTATGTGAATGGGTGTTTTGCTTGTGAGTATGTAGGTGCGCCACATGCTGTGGTGCCTCCAGAGGCCAGAAGAGAACACTAGACACTCTAGAAATGGGATTGCAGACTGTGGGTGCTGAGACCCAAACTCTGCTCTCAGCTGCTGAGCCATCTCTCCAGCTCCTGTGTTTTGCAATTTATTTTGTTTGTTTGTTTGTTTGAAGCAGTATCTCATGTAGCCTGTATTGGTCTCTAACTTGATATTGTAGCTAAATCTAGTTTTGAATTTTTTTATCCTTCTGTCTCCCAAGTGCTGGAATTATGAGCATGCATCACCATGGCTGGCTGGCAATTTGGCATTATGTCCAGGGCATTAGAACAACATTTTCAATTGATTTTATAAAAGAAAAAAGCAACTCTTTCCAACTCCTCAACAACCACAGTGAAAAGTCAGCATTCTCTCTTCACTGATAAAATTGTTGCATTCCTAGAAGGACTGTTACCGAAACTATAAAAGATACTTTTTCAGTACTTAAGGTGGAATTAGTCTCCAAGACCAAATAATTTTAAGTTAGGGTTTTCACCCACATGAACTTTTATTGGGACAAATAAATACTGGGACAAATAGTATCTGAATTCCCTGAGACTGCTGAGTTAAATGTCTCTGAGGAAAAGAATACCCTGAATTCCTAAAATTAATACAATAAATTAAAAAGTAATTTCTTCTTGGGGCTACAGACTAATGAATTGAGGCAAAATATACTTAAAACCTTCCCTAGGCCTCTCACCTGGGAACTCAGTGTGGTCACTTAAAATAGGAAGTTGCTTACTTACTGGCTCATGTTGCTGAGTTATATCTAGTTTGTTTTAGACTAGCTAAACATTACCGCCCTTCGGACCTCCCTCTCTATTTTTCTGAATTATTATTATTAATTTATCAACTTAATGTCATTTTATTATTTCTACCCTAAACTTTTTTCTTTATCCTTACTGGAGTCTTTTTTCCTTTTGTTTTTGATCTCTGCAATTTTTATAATTAGGTTTGTGTTAATTATATAATATTCTAATATTACCTCTATATAGTATAGAAATATAAAGACTGAGGGCTAGAGATGTAGCTTACTTAATGGGGCGCCTGCCTAACACCACAGAACCCAACATGGTAGTGCATGCCTGTGATCCCAGCTCCAGGACAGCTGGCAAGAAGAATACAAGTTCAGAGTTATCCTCCACTACATAGTGAACTAGCTTGTGGCCAACCCGGGCTATTGGGTTACACAAGACCCAGCCCCTCCCAAAAGAAACAAGGAGGGAAGGAGGAGGCTCCTATGCCCGTTCTAGTATGTAGTTAATTGTTTCTTAGTTAGGTCTTCTAACCTAATTTCATTGCTATTGCTACTAAATTATAATAAAATTAAAGTTGAAGAACTGGAGAGGTATGGCTCAGCAGTTAAGAGTGTTTGCTACTCTTGCAAAAGACAAGTCTGTTTCTCAGCAGCACCCACGTTGGAGGCTCACAATAGCCTGTAACTCCAGTTTCAGAGTATCGAACACCATCTTCAGGCTTAGCAACAAAGGAATTTACCTCAGAGCAATCTTGCTGGTACCTTGTTTTTAATTTTTTAGATGGCCTCCCTATGTATGTAACCCAAAGTAGCCTGGAATTGTCTGTGTATCCCAGGCTATCCTTAAGCTAACCATCTTCCTGCCTCCAGAAAGCAAGATTATAAGTATATACCACACCACACTTGGAAATTGTTGAATGCATGTTCTTAGTCTCATTATAGATGAAAGTTGTGCTGGAGTTTATTTGACATTCTTTCAGCATTTTTTCCATGCCTAACTCACTGCTTCCTGATCTTATTTAATAAGTTATAATCTATTATTTTCAATATTTTGATGCTTATTTTATCCTGTTTGGCCAAAAGAAGCTCCAAATGTGGCTTCTGTGGCTTACTTTTAAAAATTGTTTAAATCAATATGTCTCTGTCTCTGTCTCCCTCCCTCTCCCTCTCCCTCTCTCTCTCCCTCTCCCTCTCCCTCTCCCCCTCTCCCTCCCTCTGTCTCTCCCTCTCTCTCTCCCTCTCCCTCTCCGTCTCCCCCTCTCCCTCCCTCTGTCTCTCCCTCTCCCTCTCCCTCTCCCTCTCCCCCTCTCCCTCCCTCTGTCTCTCCCTCTCCCTCTCCCTCTCCCTCTCCCCCTCTCCCTCCCTCTGTCTCTCCCTCTCCCTCTCCCTCTCCCTCTCCCCCTCTCCCTCCCTCTGTCTCTCCCTCTCCCTCTCCCTCTCCCTCTCCCCCTCTCCCTCCCTCT
>NW_021604592.1:9185321-9225506 GCF_004785775.1 Grammomys surdaster
TCCCTCCCTCCCTCCCTCCCTCCCTCCCTCCCTCTCCCCCTCCCTGTGCCTGTGTGGCGGGCAGGGAGGGGGTCTATGTATGTGTATGTATGTGTGTGTGTAGAGTCTAGACGTCAACCTCAGTTGTCTTCCTCAGTCACCTTTCATCTTAGTTTTTGAGGCAGACTCCAACTGAATCTAGAGCTAGATTTGTCTGGAGTAGCTGGCTGTCTGGCCGGCAAGCCTCAGGTCCTCCCATCAACACCTCTCAGTGCAGGAATACAGGAATACAGGCAGACACCACTGGGATTACAGGCACAGTCCTCTGTGCCAGCTTTTTACATGCATGCTGGGCATCCATACTCAGGTCCTCCTTGCACTTTACCTAATGAGATATCTCTCTAGCCCACTTTAAAATTTGTCTGTGTGTCCGAGTCTGTGTGTGCACACGTGTCTGTGTGTACATGGGTATGGAGGTCAGAGAATAACATCAGGTGCCATTTTCCTAGTAGTTATCCACTTTGTTTTTTGAAACAGGGTCTCTTCACTAGCCTGGTGCTCTTCAAGCAGCCAACGGTAAAAAAGGCGTCAGCCTTTTTTTTCCCCTTTAATTTTGTTTTCCATGAAGATTCTAGAGACCAAACTCTTGTCCTCATGCTCGCAAGGCAAGCACTTTACTGACGGAGTTACTCTCAGCTGTTGTCTTTGTCTTTCGGCCCTTTGTTTTCATCTCTCGAGTATTTCCTTGCTTCGGTCGGGTACATGGTGATCTACTCCTATCCACTCTTCCCCATACACACCTTGGAATAAGACATAAGGAATTCACAAGGGCTACTTTCAGTGGATCTTGGCACTGCTCAGCTATTGTTCCTGGATCCTCTTTCGTTAATTTTGGAAAATGACTGCTCACTAACTCTAAATGGATTTGCTTTGCCCTGTTGTTTCCATTTTTGCTTTTGGGGACTTCAGTGACACTTGTCAGATCATGTGATAAGACCCCAGTCACCTTGGGTGGTCTGTTGTGTTTATTTGTTTGTTTTTCATACTCTCCTTTTCTCTTTGTGTTTGTGATGTCTGTCCTGCTCTCTGTAAGGTGACTGGCTCTGTCCTTGAAAGTGCCCAGTCTGGAAAGACTGTTTGTAGGGATTCTCAGAACCTTACACAGTTTTTCATTACGTTGTGATTTTGTTTGTTTCTGACATTGTATTCGACCTGTTTTATAGTTATCATCTCTCTTTATTAACTTCCCTCTTTGTGAATATTGTTATCTTTTTTTATTGACCTAAACATTTGTTATTAATCATAGTTTTTATTTGTTTTGCTTTTTGAGACAGCCTCACTTAAACCAAGCTGTCCTTGAATTTGAACTCACCATGTAGCTAAGGATGGCCTTGAACTTCTAGTTCTTTTTTCTCTTGAGTGCTGGGGTTGCAGGCAGGTGCCATCACACCTAACCTAGGCAGTGCTGACAAACAAATCCAACACTTCAAGCATGCTAGGCAAATGAACTTCCAACTTTTGTTTTCACATCTTGGAAAACTTTGATTAGTTTTTCATTTCCATCAGAGTCATGAACTGTCTGGAATTTCAGCTGGATTGAGCACTATAAGGCTTCACATCTCTTCAGCAGTGGGCTGAAGATTATAGGTTACTCAGACTGACTATAGGTTGTTGAAGGGCTTTCCCTGGTGTTTTCTGCTTTGCCCTCAGCTTTCAGCTACTTGAACACCAGTCTGCCACAGAAGAGTCCCCTTAGGGGCCTTCCCTACCTGTATCCATAGACTGCTGATTTGTGGTAGGGCTAGTGAGAGTCTTGAATCTTCTGATCCAGTCAGTACTAAGCAAGCATCTGTGAGGGGAGGGCTTTTCTGGTGTCCCTATTGCTTTCTATAACATCCAGTTTTGTTTTGTTTTTTTCCTTAGTTGGTAGGTCTGGCAGAAGATATTTTCTTGTCTTTTGTGGAGAAAGAGAGAAGTAATGTATCTTAGTGACCTACCCTGGGCTCAGGACAGTCCCTGCGAATCTCCCCGTTTTGCTTTCCTCTCTCCCCATGAAGAGTCTTTGCATGGCTCTTTTTGCAGACATGATTGCTAAACTTCTGTTACTTAAGGCTTTTGCTTCCTGTGAGAGCAACTACTGTATTGGCAATCAGCCCCTTGACTCTAGCTTTCCTTGTGAGTACTGGGCAGCTCCTCCTGGAAAGGACCTTGCCTGTGAGTACAAAAGCTTGTGTCTAGTTGGAGAAACGCAAAATTCCAAATTACACACTTTCTTTCTACATTTAGCCTTTAATTTAAATTTTAGCAAATTTTTCTTACCCTTGTATATTCAACCAACATTTCCTTCCATGTTTTGCCAGAAATGAAAGAGTCCCAGTCAACATGAGGGGCTTTCAGGGATGACCTTGAACATCTGGTTATCTTCCCTCCACTTAATCAGGGTTGGACTCCAGGCCTGTGCACTGCACTGTGCCTGGTTCTGTTCGGTGCTGGGAATCTGAACTAGGGTTTCTTGTGTATGAGGCAAACACTCTGCATCCCCAACTCTATGTAGTCTTTTCATGTTGGAACTGTCTTGTCTTATGTATCTGAAACAGAACCAAAAACTGTATGTCTGTATTCTGTTAAAAAATTTTTTTCTCTGAAATTCTTAATTCTTACTGGGGAAAGTATAGTCTTACTGGAGCCTGCTCCTCTGCCCTGTGTTGAAAATACTGAAGATGTTCTATAAAATACAACTTGAAAAACTTGGCCTAGTTTACTCTTGATGTATCATTAAAGATACAAACATAGCCAGGAGTAGTGCACATGCCTGTAATCACAGCACTTGAGAAATGGAAGGAGGGAACAAGAGTGCAGGCTCCCCGAGACTGTCTTTAGCAGAGGTAAACTCAGTCTCGAGCAGCTGTCTGATGCATGCTTGGTTGTCTCCCCACTCTTTACTGCAGGTGCTTATGGAGACTCTGGGTGCTCTGGGGGCACAGTGCCGATGGGCTGCCTGCAACATCTACTCCACTCTCAATGAAGTGGCTGCTGCTCTTGCAGAAAGTGGTAAGAGCTGGGCTTTGTTGTGTCTTTATCTAAGATAAGTCTTCAAGAAGTTCCAGTGTTTCAATGTAAATCTTTAAGGAAGATTGACCGTAAGGCAGCTTGCCTTTGAAGAAATGGATCCTGTCAATGAATTTGTTCTCTTTGAGGGCTTCTTTAGTCAAACATGATTTAGTTAACTGGTTATTACAGTTGACAAATAGCTGCCTGTGTCTCATGTTCTATTAGTCATACTGCTTCAACTCATGAAGAGCCTACCAGTGAGCACTACTCACCCACCACTAAGGTAATATATAATATCTGAGCCACAGTTTGTGGCCCTACGGGTTTTCCAGTAAATGGCTAGCCCTGCTTTAATGTTTAGTTTGTCTACTTAAGCAGTAAAAAAGATTTGACCTGGCAGATTAATTGATTGCAGTGTCCACTAATACTTGAGGACAAAAGAAAGAAAAATTTGGATTCTGTCAGCTTTCTCTTTTCCCTTTGTGTAATATACAGTTTGGTACCAGAACTACTTCTGAGCTCTTGGGAGATACCTCAGGAAAAGCCTACAGAACACCCATCTCTCTCCTGCTGCTAGCACTCTTGGCATGTTATTAGTTCTTGAATTAATTTACAAAAATTTACTCCTTATATATAATAAAAAATTATAAAAGTATTAAGTATATATCCACTTAATTGTAAGTAGACATTCATTTCTTTGACCTTTCCTAACAAATGACTATTGCCTCTAAGAGATAATTAGAAGTATCTTTGCTTTCACAATGCTATATTGTGGTAGAGAAGATAACATACTTACATAAATGATAATTTAAAAAACTGGTTTGATAAAAATCCATAACTACTTAAAAACCCATATTCCAGACCAGGCATGGTGACATATTCCTGTCATTCCCAGCTACTAGGAAGGTTGAGGCCAAAGGTTCATAGTTCAGGACTTGCTTGGGAAACTTAGTAAATCTTGTCTCAAAATAAAAGTTTTCAAAAAGAAAGTTGGGGATCATGGCCCATACCTGCAATCCTAGCCATGGCTCACACCTGCAGTCACAGCCCTCAGAAGGCTGAGACATGAGAATGGCCAGAGGTTTAAGGCTGGCCTGGACTTCATGGTGAGATGTTGTCTCAAAACTACCTACATGAATAAATAATGAGTGAATGAATGAATGAATAAGTAGAGCTAGGAATGAAGGTCAGTGGTAGAGCACTGGCTTAGTGGATTAAATGGATTAGAAACTTGAGATTCATTTGGTTCTCACCCAGCTAAGTTAAGCCGCCTGCACAGTGGACTTGACTGGGCTGTGATGTGGAACAAGCACTTTAGTAGGTAAGAATACGAAAGTTTCCCAGTGAGGCTTGTGGAGTTCCTGACAGAAGAAAAACAAGTGGGCTTGGGAGATGCTGAGACTACCAGCTTTAATGGACCAAGAACATATTTCTGGTTCCTTCTTGACCCTCCAATAGTCCTATTTTTAGCAGCTCTCACATTCTTACTACTTGTCCTTTGAGCCAAGAAGAGATGAATAGCTACTACAGGGAAATGTATGGATAAGGGGACTTGAAGGCTATATTAACCAGTGAAAGAAGTTAATCCAAAGAATACAGCAAAATGAAAAAGGTTGTAATTGGCCGAAGTCAGCACTCCTTGTTAAAATTTGGGATTGTCCCTTTTGTAGCATTTAATAGTTTTCCTTTGTTCTTTTGATTATTTTTAGGGTTTCCCGTCTTTGCCTGGAAAGGAGAGTCAGAAGATGACTTTTGGTGGTGCATTGACAGATGTGTGAATGTGGAGGGCTGGCAGCCAAACATGGTGGGTCCGATTCTGTGATTGCAATTCATGAGGAGAGGGCTAATGGTGGGGAAGACTGGATCTGGGTTTCCCAGTAAAGAAAGGAAAGTGGATCCATTTCTGTCCAGTGTGCCCAAGTGTCCAGCTTCTGCTGATGCCTGTGGTCCAGGTCACATGGCACCAAGTGCTGGCTTGAGGAGGGAGGGGATGATGTAAGATGAGTCAGTTCATTCCAGCAATTTTGGGTGACAAGGAGGGAGTCTGACTGACAGATAATAAGGATGATAGGAGGCAGGGTGCATGTCTCTTGGGTATAAAGCTAATTTTATAGTCATGAACACAGAGTCTGTGGCATCATACCCAGAGCCTTTACAGTCTATGGAGCCAGCACAGCTGCTAGAAAAGTTAGTAAAGACAGTACAAGGATCAGAGTAGCTGTTGCCTCACAGAACAGGACTCATCAGAACAAGACCCATGACTTTTCCTTATGTTATAGCCTCGGGAAGAAGAGGATTATCTGAGGTCAAGAATTTTCTGCAGTAGGACAGCACAGGGAGTTTATAGGCTGCAGTCTTTAAATAAATACTATAAATAGCAGCTCCTCACCCATGTCAGATACCTTTGTTTAAAGGGGAAAGTAGGCGCTGGGGTATAGCTCAGTTGGTGGAGTATTTGCCTGGCCTGTATGAAGTCCTGGATTTTATCCCCAGCACTGTGTAAGCCAGGAGTAATAATGCATGCCTATAATCAGTCCTAGCAGGAGGATCAAGAGTTACAGGTCAGGCGGGAGAGATGGTTCATTGGATGAAGGCTTGCTGCCCAAACATGAGGAGCTGAGTTAGGGTCCGTAGCATTCACATAAAAGTACATCACAGCACCAAGGGGCAGGGGGAGGGTCACAGATTAAGAAAAAGAGAGAGCCCTGGGGCTTGGTGGTCAGCCAGTGTAACCCAAATAGCAAGCTCCAGGTTAGGATACTGTCTCAAAAGATAAGGTAGAAAGTAGGGCTAGAGGGGGAATAACAGTGGGATTGAATGCCAGGCAGTGGTGGCGCACACCTTTAATCCCAGCACTTGGGAGGCAGAGGCAGGTGGATTTCTGAGTTTGAGACCAGCCTGGTCTACAGAGTGAGTTCCAGGACAGCCAGGGCTACACAGAGAAACCCTGTCTCAAAAAAAACAAAAAACAAACAAACAAAAAAAAAAAAACAGTGGGATTGAAACTGGGGTCTCTACCCTTGATCTGTATCCCTCTTTTGGGTTTCTTGGGAATATGGGTTCTTAGGGGTTCCATTTGTAGGTGTGTAGCAAGGCTGAGTTCTAATGAGAGTTCTGCCTTGGTCCCTACCCTCAATCAAGATTTGATTGAGTCAGACAAAGTATATTATAATAGTAGGAGCAGAAGCAAAGATCAAATGATAGACCTGAGGCTGGGTGTTTTGTGTGCCCTGGGATTCAGGATGGCATTTTGATACTTTAGTGTTGATATCCTGGAAGTTTAAAGAAGATGCGTGCCAACAGAGGATGACTAAGTTCTGCGGCGACGTTCCAGGAGAGGTGTAACAATTTGGAAAAGTCCTGATGAGCCCTTTTAACATTCCTGGAGGGCTGATATTCCACCGCCTTATGCCTGACTTACAACTCAGAAACCTTCCGCTGCTGAGGGAAGCTCCAGTGGGCACAGCATTGTATTTATCTTTAATCCCCACTTGAAGTGGTGACGAGCTGTTCAGAGGCATGCTTATACACCTACATGCTGCACGGCTCCCTGGTTATTTTTAATTTGGCTTATACAGCGTGTGAGGTTGAGCTAGGCAAAACCTCAGCACTGCCTGAGACATTGGGTGGGAGAGTGCCTGTGCTTTGGGAGAAGTAAAGGCTTAACAACTCAGGTTTAAAAGCCATTGTTCTGAGAGAGAGACTAATTATCTGTCCTTTTATTTAAACTAAACCTTAGCTGAATGCATTTAAAGTACTAAAATCAGCAGCTAGTATTGAGTTTTCTAAAGATCTGCAGTATATTCGAGAACTAGAGGTCTCGATGGCCTCCTGATCTGATTATCCATAAGATAATCATATATTGCAATGTGGTTTAATAATGTAGGATCTTCTGACAGAGAGACTTAGAGTTGGTCTTTCTCCTCTTCTCTTTTCTTAGAGTACAATGACTCTTTTATTTGTAGGTTATTATATTTACTCAGGCTTTAAGGTACTTTTCATAACTGTATGGAAATTTATAAGTGCCTGTACATTGGTAATTAGGAATTGGGGTACAGTACCCTGAGAGACCCTGAAGCCTACGCCTTCAGCAAGACAAATGACAGTCCTGATGCTTCTGTTGCAGATATTGGATGATGGAGGAGATCTTACTCACTGGATTTATAAAAAGTATCCCAACATGTTTAAGAAAATCAAAGGCATAGTCGAGGAGAGTGTTACTGGAGTCCATAGGTAAGATTTAACAGTCATCCCTAACTTATATATAGAATCTTATGATCACATGTCTGTAGAACACATTACATTATGCTGAAAATTGGAGCTTTTCTATAAGGTAACAAGTCTAAGGCTAGGCACGTATTTTAATTAACAACACAAATTGCAAACCTAAAATGGTGAGCAGCTCAGGTGGAGAGGCAGGTGGGGTCCTCATGCTTTCTTGTCGCTGTGGTGCGTGACTGCTTGCTCTTTTTGGACATGTTTATTTCATTCAGTAAATATTTATTGAACTACTACAATAAGGCAGGCACTGTTCTGTGCTAGAGACCCACAATAGATAACAACCTTTGTCCTCTCTCACGGACTACAAGCAAGGGCTTTGGGCCCCATCACAACGTAGCAGTAATTCCTTGGATAAAACTAGAATCATTTCTGTTAGTCTTATTCACCAATAAAGACTTAAATGCATTAAAATAAAAACTTTCACTCAACATGCCACCATGACTGCTTTAATGTTTTCTAATCTTTTTGAACATATAAAACTATAGCTTGGGGGACTGGTGAGATGGCTCAATGGTTAAGAGCACTGACTGCTCTTCCGAAGGTCATGAGTTCAAATCCCAGCAACCACATGGTGGCTCACAACCATCTGTAATGGGATCTGATTCTCTTTTACGGTGTGTCTAAAGACAGCTACCGTGTACTTACATATAATAAATAAAATAAAAACCTTTGGGCCAGAGCGAGCAGGGCCAGAGTGAGAGGGAGGAGGGAAAGGGGAAAAAAAGGAAACTATAGCTTGGGACTGGAGAGATGGCTTAGTGGCTAGGAGCACTGGCTGCTCTTCCAAATGACCCAGGTTCAATTCCCAGTACACACATGGCAGCTCACAACTGTCAATGCCTTCACACAGGCACACATGCAGGGAAAGCACCAATGCATATAAAAGTAAAAAAACTAACAAAAAACTATAGTTTACAACAACCTTTTGATTCTTAAAGTGGGCTACATTTAAATTTATATATGTGTACATGCATTCTCACATACTTGCATGTCACAAATAGATACCACAAGAAAAGACAACTTGTGGAAATTAGTTCGTTCTTTCCACCATAATGGTACCACAAATTGAGCTCAGAATGTCAGATTTGGCAGAGCCCTTACCCTCTGAGCCTCATCACTAGCTCCAAGAGGTGAAGTTTTAATAAAATAAATACTTCTCCTTTTTAATGGACTTAGTTTTTAAACTCATGCATGTATAGCTATGCATTTTACGGGTTTGTGTATTGTTACAAATTAGAAACTACTAATAATAGTAGGATTATGCTAGATTTTAAAGTATTGTTTAAAATTAGTTCTTTATTATTTTTAAGATTTATTTGTTTTTATTTATGTGTATGTATGTGTTTGTGTGAATGTATGCTATGTTTGTGGGTGACCATGGAGGTCAGAAGAGGGCATTAGATTTCCTGAAGCTGGAGTGACAGGTGATCCAAGCCTCTTGATAGGATCAACATGGGCCTTTGGAAGAGCAGGAAACACTCTCAACCACTGAGCCACTTCTCCAGCCCCCACATTACTTGTTTCTTTATTAAAAGGGATATAAAACTTATGTGAAGGTTGGAAGAGATTGCTCAGTGGTTTAAGAGCTCTTCCTACATTTGCGGAGGACTCAGGTTTGGTTCCCAGGATCCACCTGGCACCTCACCACATTTGTCACTGAGTTCCAGAAGATCTCACATTCTCTTCAGGCCTCCACAGGCACCAGGCACCCATGCCTTTAACATGCATCCATTCAAGTAAACACTCACACACACAAAACAAAGCTAGGAACCTTTCTAAAGTCTCAGTCTTGCAATGAGCATGGTAGTGCATGCCTTTGATGCCATAACAGGCCAGTGGATCTCTGTGAGTTCCAGGCCAGCCAGGACTCCACAGTGAGACCCTGTCTCAGAATTTTTTAAGATCTTGAAACATAGTTGGACCAAAGATTTTCTCTATATGGTTTTTTGAATATGAGCTTTGTTGCCAAGATGTATACAGCCTCTTTAAACATTATCTGTTTCTCTGTATCTGTCATGTAGGGTGGAATTAGTTATATCTTTGCTTTCATACTCAGTCCATCAATATATTTCAGAGAGCAGACATAAAATCAATAGTAGATTGTAATGTCTGGTTGTTTTGTGCTCTTCTTGCCTCTTTCCTTCCCAGGCTGTACCAACTGTCCAAAGCTGGGAAGCTGTGTGTTCCAGCCATGAACGTCAATGACTCAGTCACTAAACAGAAATTTGATAACCTCTACTGTTGCCGTGAATCTATTCTTGACGGGTAATGTCTGTTATCTTTGAGGTGATCTTGGGTTATTGCCTTATGGTTCCAGCATCTTTGGTTTTAGTTATTTCTGGAACGTTTCATGTTTCACCGCATCACACCCAGGCCTGTGTAACCCAGAGCTCGGTTACTATCACTCACCGTTACAAGAAAATCTCTTTCACTTAGAATATTAGACTAGGGCTGGAGACTTGGCTCAGTGATTAAGAGTCCTGGCTCCTTTTCCTGCAGGCCTGTGTTTGGTTCCCAGTATCTGCATGACAGCTCACAGCTGTCTATAATTCCAGACCCAGGAGATCTGGAGCCCAGTGTTGGTCTCCTCAGGTACCAGGCACCCACAGTACACAAACATGCAGACAAAGCACTCATAACATAAGAGTAAACAAAATTTTATAAAAGAAATGGGATTAGCTGCTATTGGTAAGCAGAGTTCGTAGTTTGTGCTATTAAAATAGCATAACAATGATTTTGAAAGAGATTTCACATAGTCCTATTTCAGATCATGGTTCCCATACCATATAATTCTCATGTTATTACTGTTGTAGAATTTCTTGACTATCTAAAAACTTGTGGGAGGAAAGAATGAACTCCCAGAGGCATTTCTGCTTTCTGCTCTGTGAGAGTTACAGGTCTGACAGTCCTCGCCCTTTCTCCACCTTGTGTTCTGGCATCCCTTCGTTACTGTCAGGAAGACCCATGTGCAGTCAGCATTCCATTAGTGTAGCTAATACCTGAGATACTCAACTTTTGAAAATCAAAGCTTGATTTTGGCTCAGAGTTTT
Organism: Grammomys surdaster; assembly: GCF_004785775.1. Taxonomy (NCBI): domain Eukaryota; kingdom Metazoa; phylum Chordata; class Mammalia; order Rodentia; family Muridae; genus Grammomys; species Grammomys surdaster. Next base: position 9,195,683 of record NW_021604592.1, read on the forward strand.
AGAGGTGTTGGTCTGTGGGCAGGTGGCCATGTTTGCTTTGGGGCATGCAGTGAAGCAGTGTGTGGTTAGTCAGGATCATGTGATGAAGCAAAGTCGACTGCTTCTGAGATGTAAGAAAAGAGCAAGGAAGGTGCAGGTCCTCTCTACCCCTTCAGGAACGTGTTGCCAATTTCTAGAACACCTCCCACAAGACTTGACCTCTTATAGTTTTCAACTCATTTTAGTAAAGTGAGCTGGGGGACCATGCCTTTTATCATATGACCCTTTGGGAACATTCTAGATCCAAATCACAGCCCTCAAGTAAGTATCTAAGTAAAACTATCAGACAGCTTAGAATATGCCAAGTTCAGTGTTCCTATCACAGATGGGTTAATAAAGAAAATGAGGAGAGGTCCTGTGGATGGCATTCGTAACTGTTCAGTGTGTGCAGTGACACCACCGCACTGGATCCAGAAAGACCTCAGTGTAAACGCTGCTCCCATTACCTATTCATTAACTGTAGCCCCTTGCTTACCCTCCGTACATATTCCCTCATCTGTAAAAGAGTAACTTTATGACCTACTTCATGAGTTATTGTGAGAGTTAATAAGACAGGGTAAGTTGTTCAGTGTTGTTACCTCTCTCCTTTAAAAAAAAAAAGTCAGGATGGTATTTCACTGTGTACGCACAGCTGACCTGGAACTTGATACATAGCCCAGTCTGGCCTCAATAGCGCAGTTCTGCTTTCATCATGCTTTAAAACAGTCATGTGCAACCAAACCCAGCACCTTGATTGTCTGTCTAGAACTTCATGTATAGTAAGTGTTAGGATTCAGTAAGAATCTAGGGAAGGTTTTGCTGAGTTCTCTTTCTTCTTTTCTTTCTTTTCTTTCTTTGTTTGGTGGAATGTACGATGTACATTGTAACTATTGTTACCTACTGAATTACTATGGAATCAGAAGTATCAAATAGACTAAACATTTTCATAAATTCTTAGCTCAGTAGTCAGCCATGGAGTGTCCTCATGTAAGGGTCATTGTGACAGATACCTCAATTCTGACCACAGTAATAGTAACTTGTATATATTTCATTAAAATACTTATCTACCCACAACTATCCTTTAGACTTTTCAAGTACCAGATATGTGAACCTAAAGTTGGCCTATACCAGGATAAGTAAAAGATGCATGAAGAGAACTCTACTGTTTCATAAAAATGGATAGAGTCCCTCCCAACCATAGTTTACTCCCTCGATAAGGAAGAATCTTAAGCTTGTACTGTGGTGTACATGAGTATACAAGAGTGTACAAGCAGCAGAGTGAGGGTTACAGTGAGATTCTACAGTGAGGAGCAGGGACCTGGACTGTTTATCTAAACCTGCTAAGCAGTACGAGCTCATTGGTACCTGCAGACAGTGCCAAACTGCAACTGGATCAAGGGCAGTTGTTCTCTCAGTAGAGATGAGAGCAAGAGAGACAAAAAACTGCTCTAGAGAAACCTGTGATAGAAACTGGGCATGGTGGCTCACATCCGTAATCCCAGCACTCAGAGGCTAAGGAGGTGAATTGAGTTTTCTAGACTATTCTTTCTTATATAATAAATTTGAGGCCAGGTAGTGCTATATAAGATCCTGTCTCACAGAACCAGAAAGAAAAGGAGGGGCAGCAGAGCGGACAGGCACTTGGACTAAGAGAGCATCCACATGAGAAAGGTATTAATATTTAATCTTCTATAGTTCTGAGATAGTTACTTCCTGTATTCGTCCCTTTACATGTTGCTAGGACCAAGTAGCTGACAAAAGCAACATAGGGAAGGTTATTTAGGGCATAATCATGACAGGAAGTAATGCCAGCAGGAGCTGGAAGCTGCTGATCACATTGCATCCATAGTCAGAAAGCAAAGATGAATGCTGGTGAAAGAGGTGAAGATGACGCTTTCTCCTTTTATTTGGTCCAGGACTTCTATCCTGAGTGGTACTGCCTATGCTGAGGTTCTTCCTACATCAGTTAACCTAGTCTAGAAACTCCCTCAAAGACATGTCCAGAAGTTTGGTACCATGGTGATTCTAAGTCCCCTCAAGTTGTCAGTCAAAATTTACCATCACACAGGCATCAGGAAGCCCTGCCAGCTCCTCCTTGTGTATTGCTGACTAAGATTCCACTTGAGGAAGAAGAAAAATTTCCTCGAAGCTCCTAAGGAGCTCAGCTAGGATTTTCACATTGTAGAATAGTGTTTTAGCTCTCCTAGGGCCGTGGAGCTAGAAGAACCAAAGAGAAGTTCAAAGAGTTGCCATGACTCCTAAATAGCACCAGGTAGCTTGCCATTGCCCCCAGTCCTTCCTTGAGTGAAGTCTCTTTTGTCCTTTATCCTTGAGGAAAATCCTGAGAACACAGGAAAATCACTGCCTAACCGTGTCTGCAGCCTGGTTGTCATTTGCAGAGGAGCAGTGTGAAGGAAGCTTCCAGACCACCACAGCTATGTGTAGTTACAAAGAGAGAGATGAGGAAAAGCTTCAGAAAAGTAGTCAAAGGAAAGGAGACCTAGAAATAAATCCTTTGATTCTCCTTGCTGTGCTAGCCATTGCAAGACCACTCTGCTAACCCATGACTTCTGAGTGTGGTGGTCCTCACCAGGCTTAGCTCTTCAGTGAGAAAGAAGCATCCTCACACCTAATAGTGTTAAATGAGCTTCGTCAAGGTACATGCAGCTGTATCAGTGCTGTGGAGTTACCAAACCATTTATTAAAAATAGGATTCTTACTTTCTTGTGGGCATTTATAGACCCTTTGCACCAGAAGGGGTAAGTAAATGGATACATAAGTAGGAAGTTTTGCACGTATTTGGAGAGACCTTGTATCTCAAAATCGGCTGGATTTTAGTTGAAACTCTTATTTTGTCTTGACTGAGATTCTCAGAAAAAGTAATCTCATTATACCCAAAGAGAAACCAGAACTCATTCCTACACATTCTTGCCAGAAATCCTGGAGACAGAAAGGATCAGTTTCATAGAGAACAAGATCCAAAAGTAGAACATTTCTACTCCAAATGAACCCAGAAAGCTTATTGTCTATAAAGTCAGCATCAGCAGACTTCACAGCCTCTCTGCACCGTTGTCCACTACTCTCCCTATTGAATCATGTAAGACCAGACTGGCCACTCTGATACTGCTAAGTACAGTACTTATATTCCTAAACATATTCCTAGGTGTATTCCTAAAACAGCAGGGCAAAGTAATATTTCCATTCAGTCAGAACTGTCACTTCCTAAATTAAAATTACTGTTTCCTTATTTGTGTCATTTCTTTTTTCCCCATAGCTATTCAAAATATAAAAGTGTACATTGCTTTATTGTTTACAAGCTACTGTGTATTCTACATCCTTTTGCACCACTCCCAAGAACGAGCGAGAGGTTAAAGTGGGAGGCTGCACACACCCATTTACCTAGAGCTCGTTAGAAGTACAAAATACAGACTGTATTGCTTTCCCTCAAAATGAAAGAACTTTAAAACAAAAGCACGAGCCTCATGTAGAAAGTTTTTTCTAAGTGAATGGTATGGTTTTGATTTTGTTTCCCTCAGACTTAAAAGGACAACAGATATGATGTTTGGTGGAAAGCAGGTGGTGGTCTGTGGCTATGGAGAGGTAAAGTTCAACCTTTTACTTGTTGGATGTTTAAATGTGTTTGAATTAAAATGTTCTAGAGTTTTATGTACAGACAGAATATATTCATGGACCATGTTAGATGGGAACACGTAACTTTATAGAGGGCCTTGAATTAAGTGCCTTTCTTTTTCCCTTTGTATTTTTTCTTGAGTTGATTTTCTGACTTGTTCCAACATCGCTGTCTGTGATGTTCTTTTAGCTTGTGTTTTGATTATAAATCGTGCGTGTGGGTGTTCTCATGCATGTGAATGTGCTAAGCAGGGCCAGGGTTTGTTTATGGACTGATTTGTTTTTCTTAATTTTCCCCAAGCATGAATCTATTCAGCAAACTTACTTTGAGGAGAAGATAGAGGGTGCCCTTCCAAAGCTTCCAGAAGCTTCGAGAAGTGAGCTTTCACTGACTCTCTTCATTGTGTGTGTTCTTTGCCTGCTCAGGTGGGAAAGGGATGCTGTGCTGCTCTGAAAGCCATGGGTTCCATCGTGTATGTAACTGAAATTGACCCCATCTGTGCCCTGCAAGCCTGGTAAGCATGACAGGATGCCTGCTCCTCCTCTGCATGGCTGGCTGCAGTGCCACCGTGGAGCTGCCATGCCACCTCTTACACCCACATGCCCAGGGAAGCTGCTGAAGGAACGCTAAGCTTCTGTCTTGCAAAAGTCAAGGAGTTCTGCTCTGAGAGAAGTGGGAATTTGGAATTCCTGTTGAAATAGTAACAAGGAATGCTTTGGTTTGAAGGACAAATATCTCATTAATGTCTCTCTTCATGTGTAACCCCCACACCATTGGAAGTTATGATCAAAAAAGAAAAGGCAGGACAGAATGATGGTTTACTAGACTAAGTGGTTACTGTGCAATCCTGATGACCTAAATTCAGTCTCTAACAAAGTTGTCCTCTGACCTCCATGGGTGTACCTTGGCCTGTGCTTACCTTCGCGTGCGTGCGCGCGCGCGCGCACACACACACACACACACACACACACACACACACACATAGTATTTTGTTTTTAAGGTTCAGACTTATAATCTTAGCATTCCTGAGTCTGAGGCAAATAGATTGTGACTTCCTAGCCTTGGTTACAGAGTAAGACCTTGGCTACAGATCCTGCCAGGAAGAGAGAGTAGTGGTAGAGCACTAGATTAGATGAGGAAGAGCACGTTAGTGGTAGAGCATGTGCTTAGGTTGGACATGGGTTCAGTCTTCAGCAGGAAGGAAAAGAGGGGAGGGAAGTGCAATAGGCTGTGTCAGAGATTTCTGATATAATAGACCTGATATTTCTGATATAATATATATAATATCTATGTATAGTATAGATAATATATTATAATATCTATATTATATATAATAATAATATAATATTTCTGATATAATAGACACTGCAAAGACCTGTGGTAGTCCTCCCAAAAATGTATAATGTAGATCTAACTAGGAGAAAATACTAAACTAATGGAAACTGAGTGAAATCCACTCACTCCTGTGTGAAGAACGTGTGGGAAACTGTTTGTGGTATTCTTATCATTCTTAAGGCTAGAATCTAAACTGAAAATTTTTAAGTTTCTTTTTCCTCTTTCAAATGTGGATCCTAGCAGGGCACAGCTTTAACCCCAGAAGACAGAGACAAAAGGATCTCTGAGTTCAAGTCCAGTCTGGTCTATATAGTAAGTTCCAGGCCAGCCAGGGCTACATAGTCAGACTCTGACTAAAACTATAATAGTCAAATAAAGCAAATAAAATATAGATAATCATCCTTACCTCAAAGTATTGTGAGAATTAAGTCACAAAATGGACCCTCACTAAGTGGTAACTGTCACTAAGATTATTTCCATCATCCACAGAATGAGAAACACCATGGTCACTAAAAGCTACTATAAGTCCAAGTTTCTGTGGTATATATCTACATTTTTTACTTTCTGTGCAGTGTTTACTGCTAAACCTCTGGAAGAAGGACACTGAGCTAGACTAAGGTTGGAATAAGGCCTGTTCCTTCTGTCCTGCCACTCATAGAGCCCAGCCGTAAGCTGCCAAAGCCGAGTTCCCCAGTAGAGTCAATGGCTTTCTCTAGTTGGCTTCAGTACACAGGGACCACCCCTCTTCTGGTACTGTCTCTTCAATATAGAAACCGGAACAAGACACTGATGACAGTTCATTCACATTGTCTCACAGCCACAAACCAGTAACTTACCGTGTATGCCGTATGTGCCGTACAAGCTATATGCTGAGGGTAAATGAGAAGAGTAGGTGGAGGGGCAAGGCTCTGCTGTGAAGAGAACACAGATAGCCCCTGCGCTGTGTCGGAAGCACTGTAAACAGCATGCAGTGCTGTAAGGGCACAGAACACCTGTCTTAACAGAAGACTGAGGCACTGTAGACAGGAATGTCAGCAAGGCTGTATTCAAACTTGGGCAGAGTTTTTGGCTTATTTGTTTGTTTGTTTGTTTGTTGGGTTTTTTTATTCTTTTTTTCTCTCTCAGTTTGAAAGTATGTATCCAATGCAAGGAGCAAGAGCATAGCCTCCAAACAAAGGATAGCATAGCATATTTCAGGAGCTCACAGACTGGGTAAATTTGGGGAATGGTATTATCTGAGGTTAGAATCAAATGGAAATATAATCATTTATCAGTATAAGAATTTAGGTCTTAACCTGGAGTATTTTAAACATGTAAATAAAATGTTCCAAATTGCACTTAGGGAAATCACTCTGCAAAATGATTTTGAGAGATGTAACCTGGAGACAATGAGATTGGGCCATGCAATGCTGACCTGACCTTACCAAAGCCAGCAGATAGGGATAAAAGGGAGCAAACTAGGCAAAGTGGCCCACAAATCTATAATCCCAGCACCTTAAGAGAATTACCTCGCTGGGCGGTGGTGGTGCACACCTTTAATCCCAGCACTTGGGAGGCAGAGGCAGGCGGATTTCTGAGTTCAAGGCCAGCCTGGTCTACAGAGTGAGTTCCAGGACAGCCAGGACTACACAGCAAAACCCTGTCTGGAAAAACCAAAAAAAAAAGAAAAAAGAAAAAAGAAAAGAAAAACAAGCCGGGCGGTGGTGGTGCACGCCTTTAATCCCAGCACTTGGGAGGCAGAGGCAGGCAAATTTCTGAGTTCCAGGCTAGCCTGGTCTACAGAGTGAGTTCCAGGACAGCCAGGACTACACAGAGAAACCCTGTCTCGAAAAACCAAAAAAACAAAACAAGAAAAGAAAAACAAGAGAATTACCTCAAATTTAAGGCTAGCTTGTTCCACAAAGTAAGTTCAGACCCTGTCTCAAAACCACCAAAAATGTTCTGTGAGGCCATAAATTCAAGAGACTTTGAAGGAATTAAGAAAAGGAATCAAAAAGATTTGGTTACAGTTTCAATTAGGAAGAAACAACTACTTGGCTCCTAGAGTTGGGTTTGACAGTAATGCTGTTGCTCAGGGTAGACAGAAAGTAGATTAGACTGTAGAGAAGATAGTGATTTATAGCCAATGGCAGAATAAACAGAGAAGGGTCCAGTGAAGAATCCCACACTACTTAAATATGGGACACGGCTTAGAATGTAGCCAAGTGGGGTACAGTTGCCTAGCATGTACAAGGTCCTGGTTTCAATCCTCAGCACTATACCAAAGTGTGGAATTAGGCTTTAAAGAAGGCAAGTTATGCTTAATGTGGCATAGAAATCAAATATAAGGCACTAAGAAAAAAACCTGTGTGTGTGTGTGTTTTCCAGAATGTAATAAATGATCTTAGAGGAACAGATTCAGTGAGAATAGTTCCAATGGCTGTGTGTCACTTTCTATAAATTCGGTTTGGAAATCTCATGGTAGCCCTTGCTTGACTCCCTATTATTAGGAAGAAATAGCTCAAAAGATGCAAAGGGAGCTTTTACATTTCTCCTGTATAAACTAGGGAAATGATTTGAATTTTCACTGAAGAATAGCCCAAACCAGATGTGGTGACACATACCTGTCATTCCAGCAAAAGGCTGGAGGGAAAGGCTAGAGGATCCTGAGTTTGAGGGCAGCCTAGACTATACAGTGACACTGTGTTAAAAAACCAAACAAAATAAACAGACTGGAAGCATTCCAGCTGTCCAGGAAGTGACACCGTAATTACCTGAAGAGCTCCGTGCAGGCGTGTAAGGGAGGCTCCCCATAGCTGGCTGAGTTAACTGTTCCTGCTTTATTTCTGCAGCATGGATGGATTTCGACTAGTGAAGCTAAATGAAGTCATCCGACAGGTGGACATTGTTATCACTTGTACAGGTATGGTTGTGGTGTAGCCAGTGGAGTGGGGCACGGGAATGCCTTCATGGAGCAAATGAGGGGGGATGAAAAATATTCTGGATGAACCCAAACTATCAAAGTGCGAGACAAGGGTTGAAGAAGTAGGATTGGCTCATTTGGTAAAATACTTGCCTTACTAAACATGAGTACCTGCATTTGATTCCAAGAACCCATGGACAAAGGTCAGGCATGGGTGACTGGAGAGTTGGCTCAGTGGCTGAAGAACACTTGTTGCTCTTGCAAAGGACCCAGGTTCTATTCCTAGAACTCACATGGTAGCTCACAACCATCAATAACTCCAGTTCCAGGTAATCTGACATCCTCTTCTAACTGTGAGAATAAGGCATATAGGCAGTATGCATGTATCAGGCAAGCAAAACACTCATACACATGAACTAACTGATCTTTTTAAAAAGTAGGCATGGTGGTGTACACTTATAATTTTAGTACTGTGGAGTCACAGTACTGAGGAATACACAGAGAGACACACTTTAGTACTGAGGAATACACAGAGAGAGACACACTTGTGTGCACCAGAAATAGTAGACAAAAAAAAATCTATCTCTTTCACATTTTCCTGTTTAGAGCTCTGAATAGACCTTCAGGTCATCCCTAAATCAAAGTTTCTCTCCATCCTTTATTGCTATTATGTCTCTGCCTTCCTTAACCTCTCAGGACGTAGCTACAAGGTAGAGGAGTATGTGCCTGTGATCATTACAGAAGCATGCTGAATACATACTCTACCACTGAGCTCCATTCTCAGCCCTCATTGTTTGTTTCATCCTAAAAGCAAATATGTGGCTGGGTATGGTGGCACATGCCATCAGTCCTAGTACTAGTGTTGTAGAGGCAGGAGGATTTCTTTGAGTTTGAGGTCAGCCTACTCTACTTAGTGAGTTCCAGGACAGCCAGAGCTACATAATGAGACCCTGTCCCCCAAAACAAAAAAAAGAACAAAAAGCAAACATGCTTCTGTATAGTTCCTATAAATTAAGACATAGCTAGAAAAAATGAGAGTTGTTTCATTAATTTTAAAACAGGTAGAATTTTAATTTTAGGGGTAGATTTTTAATTTTAGGGAGAAATGTTGAAAATGGCTAGTTTTCTCAGATTAAGAAACTTATTATAATTGTATATTAAAACCATAACCACAGGCATTTTGGTTTTCTTTTATAATTCTCTTAGAGAGAGGAAATAAAACTGTTTCTAGCTTTGGCAAGAACAGGGAGCAGAGGACAGGGACAATGAGGAACTGTTCTTGCTTTACCCATCAGCCCCATGGGTCCTCCCCTCCTCCTCATGGAGGGACTGAATGGACTTATTTTTAGTAGCTTAACTTTGCTGAGTCCCATGTTGTGCCTTTCGCCCATATGTGTGCAGTTTTATCTTTAGGTATAGCTCAGGGGGCCTAGGGGTGATCCCAACACCAAATTCAGTACTTAATAAGAAATTCACAGGATTGTACAGCTGTTACAACTTTTTGAGATAATTTATATGGCAGGCACATTGTTCACTGTTGAAGAGTGCACACTGTAGTGGTCTTTACTGAAGGACTAGAGCACACCATCATCTAATTCTAGAACACTTTTCATGCCCACAAGAAGTCCTTTATCATAAATGGTCACTCTTTACTACATTCTTCACACACCTGTAACCCCATGCAACCACGGATCTTTCTGCCTGTACATATTTGCTTTTTCTGTGTATTCCATGTAAAATGAAGTCATACACTGTGTAGTCCTTTGCGACTGGCCTCCTTTACTTAACATGATGCTTCCAGGTTCCATCCATATAAAAACATGTTAATATTTCACTCTTTTGTATGTGGCAGTACCACACTTTGTCTTTCTTGATGAACATACATAGATATTTGGGTTGGTTTCACTTTGGGATGGTCATGAAGGATGCTGCTGCAAACATTGAATCCGTGTCTTCCTGTAGACATGTTTCCATTTCTCTTGTCGGTATAACCAGGAATAAAATTATTGTCATGTAGTAACTCTATATGACAATAATATGAATAGTAACTCTACTTTTAAGGAGTTACCAAACTATTTTTCAAAGCAACAGAACTATTGTACAATTGTACCAGCAGTGCTTGAGGGTTTCAGGTTTTCTACATCCTCAACAACACTTTTATTAGTGTGTTTTTTATTATTGCCATCCCAGTGAACATAAAAAGGTATATGATTTAGATGGTTAGTGATAGTCTCCATTCTTCCCTGACTTTTTTTGGTTTTTGCCATTGATGTCTTCTCTAGAGAAACATCCTTTTGGATCCTTTGTTCATTTTTTAATTAGATTATTTGACTCTATTGTTGAGTTGTAAGTTTTTTCAATACATTTCTAATAGAAATCCCATTTTAGTGTTTGATTTTGTTCCATTCACTAAGTTGTCTTTTAAACACTTCCTTAGTGGGGTCATTTACAGCAAGGACTTGTATGTTTTTGATGTAGTCCAATCTGGTTTTCTTCTGTTGTTTATGTTTAAAGTGCTGTATTGCTGTAGATGTTGCAGAACCTGAAGCCATAAGGGTTCATTTTCATGTTCTTCTAACATTTCTTTTTTTTTTCTTTTTTTTTCTTTTTTTTTTATTGGATGTTTTATTTACATTTCCTATGCTGTCCCCTTACCCCATCCCCCACCCACCCCGGAACCCCCAATCCCCTCACCCCTCCTCCTTCTTCTCTGTGGATGTAACCTCTATCTACTCCCCCCCACTCCCACCTCCCCACCCTCAAAATTCCACCCCCTGGGGCATCCAGCCTTCATGAGGTCAAGGTTCTCTTCTTCCACCTATGCCCAGCAGGGCCCTCCACTCTTACATATTCAGTTGAAGCCCTGGATTCCCCCCCTAAGTGCTCCCAGGCTAGTGGTTTAGACCCTGGGAGCTGTGGTTGGTTGGTATTATTGTTCTCCTCATGGTGCCGCAAATCCTTTCAGCTCCTTCAGTCTTCACTCTAACTCCTCCATTGGGAACTCCATGATCAGTTCAATGGCTAGTTGTGAGCATCTGCCTCTGAATATGTCAGACTCTTGAAGACCTCTGAGGAGACATCCATATCAGGCTCTTATCAGCATGCACTTCCTGACTTCCACATCAGCATCTACCTTTGGTGACTGCACATGGGATGGATACTCAGGTGGAAAGGTCTTCAGACGGCCCCTCCTTCAGTTTTTGTCCCTCGCTTTGTCTCCATATTTGCTCCCTTGAGTATTTTGTTGCTCCTTCTAAGAAGGACCGAATCACCCCCAACTTGGTCTTCCTTCTTTATGGACTTCATGTGGCCTGTGAGTTGCATCTTGGGCATTTCAAGGTTCTGGGCTAATATCTAATAATCAGTGAGTGAATACCATGTGTGTTCTTTTGTGATTGGCTTACCTCACTCAGGATGATAATTTCTAGTTCCATCCATTTACCTAGGAACCTCTCGAATTCATTGTTTTTAATAGCTGAGTAATACTCCATTGTGTAAATATACCACATTTTTTGAATCCATTCCTCAGTTGAAGGACATCTGGGTTCTTTCCAGCTCCTGGCTATTATAAATAAGGCTGCTATGAACATAGTTGAGCATATGTCCTTATTATATGTTCGAGCATCTTCTGGGTATATGCCTAGGAGTGGTATAGCTGGATCCTCAGGTAATGCTATGTCCAATTTTCTGAGGAACCGCCAGACTGATTTCCAAAGTGGTTGCACCATCTTGCAGTCCCACCAACAATGGAGGAATGTTCCTCTTTCTCCACACCCTCGCCAGCATCTACTATCACCTGAGTTCTTAATCTTAGCCATTCTGACTGGTGTGAGATGGAATCTCAGGGTTGTTTTGATTTGCATTTCCCTGACGACTAAGGATGCCGAGCATTTCTTTAGGTGCTTCTCGGCCATTCGAGTTTCTTCTGTTGAAAATTCTTTGTTAAGCTCTATACCCCATTTTTTAATAGGGTAATTTGGTTGTCTGGAGTCTAATTTCTTGAGTTCTTTGTATATATTGGATATTAGCCCTCTATCAGATGAAGGATTGGTAAAGATCTTTTCCCAATTTGTTTGTTGTCGTTTTGTCCTATTGACAGTGTCCTTTGCCTTACAGAAACTTTGCAATTTTATGAAGTCCCATTTGTCAATTCTCGATCTTAGAGCATATGCCATTGGAGTTCTGTTCAGGAACTTTTCCCCTGTGCCCAAGTATTCGAGGCTTTTCCCCACCTTCTCTTCTATTAGTTTCAGTGTATCTGGTTTTATGTGGAGGTCCTTTATCCACTTAGATTTGAGCTTTGTACAAGGGGATAAGAATGGATCAATTTTCATTCTTCTACATGTTGTCCTCCAGTTGAACCAGCACCATTTGTTGAAAATGCTGTCCTTTTTCCACTGGACAGTTTTAGCTCCTTTGTCAAAGATCAAGTGACCATAGGAGTGTGGGTTCATTTCTGGGTCTTCAGTTCTATTCCATTGATCTTCCTGCCTGTCTCTTTACCAATACCAGGTAGTTTTTATCACTATTGCTCTGTAGTACAGCTTGAGGTCAGGGATGGTGATTCCTCCCGAAGTTCTTTTATTGTTGAGAATAGTTTTCGCTATCCTGGGTTTTTTGTTATTCCATATGAATTTGAGAATTTCCTTTTCTAACTCTGTGAAGAATTGAGTTGGGATTTTAATGGGGATTGCATTGAATCTGTAGATTGCTTTTGGCAAGATGGCCATTTTTATTATATTAATCCTGCCAATCCATGAGCATGGGAGATCTTTCCATCTTCTGATTCTTCTAACATTTCTATTAAAAACTAAGAGTCTTTCTAGTTATTACTCTTAAGAATATGATCCATATAGAATTGAGTTTTATATATTTCATTATACATGTGTAGATTGTGTGTGTTTATATATTAAATGAGGTCTAACTTCATTCCTTTTCATGTGTTTATCTCTTCTGTTTTTAAGGGAACAAGAATGTGGTAACCAGAGAGCACTTGGACCGTATGAAGAATAGCTGCATCGTTTGTAACATGGGACATTCCAACACCGAGATTGATGTGGTAAGATCCTCACTGACTATTGCTGGGACCTTTCTTGTTTTTCATTCATTCTCTCCTTCCCAAGTAACAAGCTGGAAGAAGAAAAGGCAGGGGTATCAGCTAGTCTGAACATAGTCTGAGTATTCTAGTAGAACAGTCCATGTCTGTTCACTTACCAGCCCTATGGTCTGTGCTTAGGGACAAAAGAAAGCTTTTTCATCACAACCATTTCAAATGATTGCCTCCTTATACCCAGGCTTGATTACCTACTCAGACTGTGAGACATCTCTTTCCATGTTAAGAATTGGGAGCTGGATAAACTTAGTATGAATCATAATGGAGAAAGTATTATGGGGATGTTTAGCTTTACATAAAGATAAGTAGGCTGGTCCATGGAAACACTCAAAGGAGAGAGATCTATGGGCTAGGATGAGTACATTGTCTTAGAATGGCTGTGTCTATCAGCCAGTACAGTGTTTTCTTTCCCTTTTTCACTGGCCTAGGTTTCCCCTTAACATATCTCTCAAATCACAGTAACCAGGTTATAGGTACCACCTCCAATTCAGAACCACTGTGTAACAGCATACATTCCTAAACCTGGGAAGTCTATTGCTATAGTTCTATAATCTGATTATATCCAACCAAACCTCTAATAAGCTATCAACATAGCAGTTGATAGAGGTGTGTTTATTTCTTTTCAGATTTACCAAAGTATCTCTCAGTATGCCTTTGACTCTGGCTTTAAGTTTTTATGGCATTTTATGGCATGTCTGTCTTTCTCTGTGGGTAACTGGCTCAACCATAGCAGGCTTTCATCCTGAGGGCTGCTGTGATTGAGCTTCAGCATCTCAGGTAAGGACCAGCTGATGCTGAGAGCCGTTGGATAATAGTTATTTTTGTGTGGTTTCTCTTTTTAACCCTGTGTCCTGTTCTTTGTTGTTAGAACTATTTGGCTGGGGATGGAGCTTCATGTTAGTGTGTGTGTCCCACACATGAGGCTCCAGGGTTAATCCCCACATCATAGCACCAGAAAGAAGGAAGGAAATAGCTAGCAAGATAACCTCCCAAGCCCTGGGGCTAGTCTGGGGGTCTGCGTGCCATGGTGTTGTTGCTCTGTCTTGTCACCGTGGTTTGCTTACAGTTACTAATGGAGCTGGTAGTTGGTTCCTTGGCAGGGGCGGGGGTCCTCTTACATTCCGGTTATGTACATGAGTGAAGGAGGAAGACTTTCTCTCCACAACCACAGGAAGCTCTGAATGTTGGATGTGGTCATCAACTTGTACACCTTTACTTTTACTCACTCCATGCTCTTGACTACTCTGGGAGAGTTATTCTTAACTTTAAACTGGGAAGCATAGACTTACACTGGCATACAACTGATTCCAAATGAAATTGAAGCACAAAATTCTTCAAGTATTTGAGCCGATGTATGTGGTAGTTCTCACCTTTAATTCCAGCATTTAGGAGGAAGAAGCAGGTGGATCTCTGAGTTCGAGGCTAGCATGATCTACAGAGTGAGTTTCAGGACAGCCAGAGCTACACAGAGAAACCATGTTTCAGAAAAACAAAACAAAATAAAAAAATCAGGTGTATTGACTCCAAGGCCTAGTTTTCCCTTTAAAGATGGGCTAGACATGAGTAATTCCTCAGAATAAAGGTCAAAAGATCATTTACCTTGCATCACAAATATTACTGTAGGGTTGCTATATGCCAGCTGGACTTCTAGATGCTTGGAGTCAGTGAACATAACACATCCCTACCCTCATAGAGCTTATATTTAAGTGAGAAGAAAAACTAAACATAGTAAGTAACATTCTTAAGAGGAGAGAGAAGTAGAGTATGGCAGAGGGGATGGAGAGCTAGGTCGTTATTTAAATAGTAGATCAAACTGCGAGCCTGATGTTGAAAGGGTCCATCGTGTGGGTTTCTAGGTAAGGAGCATTGTGAGCAGCATCAGTAGCTGGTCCACATGTCCTGAGGCAGAAGGAGCCCTGCTCTAGCTGAGGGGTGAAAGGAGGCTGGTGTAGATGGCGCAGTGAGTACAAGACAGGGAAGAGAAGATGAGGTCTGAGGTAACAGGCCAGACCTTTTAGGGCCTAACAGCCCATGCTAAGAAACAGTTATATTCTGAGAGAAACAGGGAACCATTGTAGGGTTTCTAATCTGGCTTTTACTTTAAAAGGATCACCTATCACGTGTAGATTACATGTTGAAACTAGGCTTGGTTTGGCCATTAGTGCTAGGTAGATCTCCATATTTGCTATATTAGGAGCCAAGAGCATCTCTCTTTTCTTTGATTTCTTCATGGCATAAAGTATGATCATAAAAGATGCTGCTCAGAGGGCTTTTGAAAGTTAAATTAGAGTGTGATGTAACTGTCACAGAGCATGTAAAACAAAATTTAAGGTAGATTGCTAGGAATTCAAGGCCAGACAGGGCTGCTTAATAAGATCCTAACTCAAAAAACAAAAACAAACAAACAAAAAAAACTCAGCCAATAATTAGAACCAGGATGTTCATTCATTATTTAGCAAGTGTATGCTACTCTGTTCCAAGTTTTAATTAGATGAAGTAAAAGCATTGAGCAACATCTTGCTGCTCGTGGAGTTTACATTCTTGTGTGGGAAATGGATAATAAATAAGTCAACAGTTACTGTCTGTGTTATATTGAATGAACAGGCAAAAGGTGGGTGTTGAGAGCACTCTTCTAATTGAAATGGTCAAGAAAGGTATTTTGTGGATAGAATGTTGGGATGGGGAAGGCTGATGAAAGAAAAAGCAAGACGTGTGAGTACCATGTACTCAGAGAAAACGGTCAAGCAGGAATGTCATTCAGTAGAAGAGCACTTGTCTGGGATGAATGCACACAGTCCTGGGTTCAGCCTCACCACTGCAAAGAGGGAAAAAAAAAAAAAACAGAATGACAAGAGCTGAAGCCAGCAAGATGGCTCAGCAGGTATAGACACTTGCAACCAAGCCTGAAGACATGAGTTGAATCCCTGGAACCCATGTGCAGGAGAGAAGTAATTCCTGTACATATATGATCCTCTGACCTCCACACACATACCATGTAAGTGCCAATATATACACAAAGATAAATAAGTAGATCAGTAAATAGGTTCATGTAAATTGTTTAAAGATAAAGTCTGGCAACAGAGCAGAATGAACAAGACAGGGGTGAGGATAGAGGAGGCGACGAGTAAGGCAGAGCTTTGTGGCCATAGTAACTAGAGTTTGATCTAAATAGGAAGGGGCTACTGGACAACTTTGAACAAATCAATAACAAAATGTATCCTATGTATACTTTTGATAAATCAGTCTGGCTTTTGTGTAAAGAAAACCCTCTGGGCTTGAGTAGGTGTGGGACCAGCAAGAAGCAGGAGTGAAGGTACTGGCTTGGTCAGTGGTAAACAGTAGAGTTGATAAGAGTCAGTGTAACCAGTGGGATTTGCTAAATCAAGTGTACGATGTGAAGAAAGGAATGAGAGTCTCTGTAAATCACAATTCTGTGTAGGAGAATTATTTGGTAAATATTCTTCATCCAGATATTTGACCTTTGTAACCAAAACTTAGAGAAGAAATTATCTATAAATCAAGTTAATGTTGCTATGTAATATTTATCCAGCTAGATTTGTATTGTTTTGTATTTGAGCCAGGGTCTCACTCTGTAGAGACTCAGAGATCAACCTGCTGGCTAGCCAGATAGTTTTGTGATTAAAATTTAGAATAAATCTTAGTACTTGGGGGTTGAGGTAGAAGGCTGGGGTTGAAGCCTGCTTGGGCTACCTAGAGAGTTCCAGGCTCGTGGGCTGGAAGGACAGTAAGAGCCCCCTGAGTGTGTCTCCCCCTCTCCCAAAAATTAAGTAAGTTTTTCTTTAACTCTTTTGGGTAGGAATTTTTGGTTTTACCTAACTTTGAGATATTACTTACTGTATATTTCAAGAAAGAATAGGTCATGAAAAATGTTAACCATTTAGAAAGCTGTACTTTTTTTTTTCCTGAAAAATATGAATTCAACAAACACTGGAGAACTGTTGTAGGCTACTTCATAGCCAGCTCTTTCCTTTTCATGTCTCCTGTCTCACATGGACGGCCCATGTGATTGTCAGCTTTATAGATCAAGTGATAATAATGCATTATATACACATGCTTTCAGGGGCTTTTTCTAACCAAAGAATTATTTAACTAAGTCTTGCTATTAATTCTGTTTAAAGGACCAGAACCACAGCTGTGCTCCCTGCAGGGTGGGGGTAGGGGGTAGGGATGCTGTGAACTGTTTGGAATCATATAAGATCAGTATGTGTAGGCATAATAACATTTACAGGGGAACATGCCTACAGTTGGAGCCGACATCTGCATAAGCAATCCTCTTCCTGGTAGAGTGGTTAGTGCAAATCCACAACAAAGCCAATTTAGTGTTCCCCCCATCCGCACTCCCCTTTTTAAAGTGGTAGTTCTGGGCTGGAGAGATGGCTCAGCAGTTAAGAGCACTGACTGCTCTTCCAGAGGTCCTGAGTTCAAATCCCAGCAACCACATGGTGGCTCACAACCATCTGTAATGGGATCCGATGCCCTTTTCTGGTGTGTCTGAAGACAGCTACAGTGTACTCATCAATAAAATAAATAAAAATAAATAAATAAATATCTAAAAAAAAAAAAAAGCAACTTTAAAAAAAAAAAATAAAGTGGTAGTTCTAGACATTGAACCCCCAAGCACGTGTTTACCACTGACCTCCTCGCCCAGCCCCATTTGGTTGATTTTAAGAGCTATTCTTGTCCCAACCATGATTTTAAGAGCTATTCTTGTCCCAACCATAGATAGGAAACACTCTCAGGGAGCATGACTGCCCAGTAGACATCTTCACAGTGAGGACGTTGACCCTCCCTGGAAAGTGGTGGAGATAAGTTAACCAAGTATTTTATAAACCTCCTTTTAAATGACCATCAAGGTTTTTTTTGACTGTATCGAAGCCATTCCTGTGCCTTTTACTATACTGCCTCTTCTCAGCACTGTTTTCCTATGTTCTAAACAGTTGTCCCTTCCTTGATTCCACCATGTTCTTCCCAAGGAGCACTTCCTAAGATGGAGGATTCTCAGTATCATGTTGTCAGTTCTTTGCTCCCAGTCACCAGGATTGCTTTTCCTCTGGAAGATTAATGATATGAAACAATAAAAATCTGAACTACTTAGCATCTCATCTCAATGTAAAATGCACATCTTACCATGTATCTGTATGCTTTGGCCAGAAGGTGGTCATACTCCTCCATATGATATTTTCAAAGGCTAAAGGATATATTTTGTATATATCCTTAACTTCTTTAGTTGTCTGCTTGCTTCAATTAGTTTAACTCTGTTCACTTCATTTGCTTATAACTTTTAATCTGTGGTGCTGGGGATCCAATCCAGGATTTTACACATGCTGGGCAAGAATAGCACCACAATGCCACACATCAAACCTCTGTCGTTGTTGTTGTTGTTATGGTTTATTATCATTGCTACTATGTCATCCTCCTTTTCTTTTCCTCGTCTTCTTTGTCTTCTTGTTCTTTTTTAATGTGTTGCATAAACCCAGTGGAGTCGATTTACTTAGTCATTCCCTGTTGGTCTATGCTTATTTGCTAGTATGAGTTATGTTAGAATTACCAGTCTTCATTTGTTTTTGCTTTTGTTTATTAAGGTACAGTGTAGCCTAGGCTGGCCTTGAACCTTTGATTCTCCTTCACTTCCCAAGTGCTGGAATTAAGGGCTTGGACCACTACACCTGGTTTATATTAAAATTCCTAGGCACTTAAATTCTTGACTTGGGAGTCTAAAAATTAAGCGAATTGATTAAATTAGTTATCTATAACATTTTGGTAGTTGTTGTCAAATATCTCTTTAGAATGATTGAATCAATTTATGAAACTTATGTCTCAAATTTTGCATTTTCAACATATCTAATAAAGAAATAATGATCCAGAGCATGAATAAATACAGTTCTGAATACACTAAAATATATGTCTTTTTGCACTATTCAGTTACTGTTTTCTTAGAGAGAGAGAGAGAGCAAGAGAGAGAGAGAATGATTTTCTAAACATTAATTGAGTACTCCATTGTATGTCTAGAGAGAATTTGGAAATTTAAAAATGAAAAAAGATACTGTCTCTACAGAAATGGCTCACACTATGTAACTAAAATGTCCCTCTTGTCTGAGGTCTAGTATTTGGTAGTATATTTTTACCAGTATTTTCAGTTTTACCAGATGAATGAGATGGGATAGTTTTGGAATTTGGACTCACTTTCTGTTTCAGCCATTGCTTATTGAAGAAGGACGTAGTTGTCCTAAGTCCACACAGCCTGTGACTGTCATTTCATTGCTGCTGATAATGAACTTCCCGTCTTTTCTTTTGTTCTCTGAATAAACAATATACAGAAGTGGAAAGAGGGTGAGCCATTGGGTGCTTTTCTCTACCACTTGCATTCCTTTGAAAGCTACCTCACGTCTGCACTAGGGCACAGAGCTTCTGTAGGGTAAACCAGCCTTTTGAGCAGCTGCAAACTGGGATGCGGGGCCATGAGGGCAGAGCCATGGTTCCCAGCATGCTGTTTAGGACGACATTCAACCATCTCCAGCTAATCCACTTGGCGCTGATCTTCTGTCCTTCTCTCTTCAGCACTTATGTATTCCGTTTGCACTGTATTAATCTGCACTTGTTTGCATGTTGCTTTGTATTTTCTTCTCACATATGTATTGTTTGTGTCCCCAACTGAAATGTAAGCTTTTTGAAGGCAGAAACCATGCCTCTGGTTTCTTTTGTATTTCCCATAGCACCTTTACTGTGCTCAGCAGAGAGTGGGCGTACAGTATATGTTGTGGAATGACCTCCTGAGTGATCCCTCCCTGGCTGGGCCTAAGATTAAATTCCCTGAAATGGAACAGTCCTAACCAACCCAGGACAGGTATTCTCCATCTGGCATGTTGGTTGCTTCTTTCGACTTGCTATTTTAAAATGGCTCCCTTCAACTTCTTTCTGTCCCCAATGTGGGGGACTTGACACAGCTAATGATATTCTCACTGTATGTGTTCCAGGCCAGCCTGCGGACACCAGAACTGACCTGGGAGAGAGTAAGATCCCAAGTTGACCATGTGATATGGCCTGATGGCAAGAGGATAGTACTGCTGGCAGAGGTAAGACTGAGGCTGACAAGGAGCTGCTCCACTAACAGGAGAGACTCCTTGCTCCCCTGGCTCAAATGTTCCCTGATCCTTTCAACTCTGTTTCTTAAGCACAAGTTTAACTAGTTTACCAGTGGATTTTACTTGTAATTGTGAAAGGTCTTTTCATTCAGCAATTAAGAACCTATTCTAGTTCGTCACTTTCACCAATTATCCTGTCTCCATGTAACTCTGCAGATTGAGTCAGATGATGACTATTACTGTTGAAGGAGTTAGCAGATAAGAGTCAGTGCAGCTCACAGAGAGTCTTTTGTGGGGTTTAATCAGTAAGCAAAGTAGGTATTCCTGGCTGTAACTCAGGCTGTCTTTGGTAAGCTTTGGGAAAGTTGTGTCTTTGCTGCTAGGATCTCTATTTTAGTGTCTTTTGAACTGATGAACTGAGCCACATGTAGTAGGTACCCAGCTTATTCTGTTTATGTTGCTTGATGGATAGCTCCCCATCCTGTTCATCTAGCTCACACATATTCCTTTTTTTTTTCCTAGTGCTAGGAATTGAACTCAAGTCCTCACTCATGTACACATGCTAGGCAGGAGCTCCACCACTGGTCTATATATTTCCAGTCCTTTTTTGGGAGGACAGGGATATCGTGTACATGTTACCTCTTGTGCTTATGGAGTCAGAGGACAACTTGCAAGAGTCAGTTCTCTCCACCATGTGGGTCTCAGGGACCAAAATCTGGTCCTCAGGTTGGCAGGCAGTGGGTACCTTTACCTGCTGAGCCACCTCACAGGCCCTCACACTTAGTCTTGACCTTGGTCCCTTGTAGCCTTTATGTCATCTCCTACCATTTCTCCTGTAGTGAAGGCTCTGCCTACCTATCCTGGGATTCCTGGGTGCTGGTGGTGCTTCTTGTTTTTCCCCATGAAGCTTTCCCTTTTAAGGAAAGGCCCTAAATAAGTATGAAAATATAAACAATATCATCTCCTTATGTAGGGACACATAAGGCCAACTTTACATGTCCTTACTGTTCATTTTACCTTTTATCCTCATTTAGCTGACATTCTTAAATACTTTAAGAAGGGTATGTCTGGGAAGGCATGTGTATAGATAGATAGGAGAAGAACAGGTTGTTAAATGTTTATTAATAGCCTTGACGTCATCTCCCTGTCTGGCAACATTTCTAAACTGCCCTGGGAGGTCCCTCTTAGCAATTTTGGTGATAAAAGCTGGCACTAAAGGTGTCTTTGGCTATATAGCTGAGCAAAAACACTAGTCAGGCTTCTTAGGAAGCAAAGCAAGAAAGGACAGCATGGGGCAGGATTTAGCTCTCTTACTGTCTTTATTGTCCACTCAGAATTCAAGGCTGCCTGCCTTTGGAGCAGAGAGCACAGAAATTGTCACAGCGTCCTAAATCCAGAGTTGTCTCCCTCCCAGCCTGGAGAGAGTGTCCCTTGCCTTGACTCACTCCTTTCCTAAGATTGTCAAAAGAATGCCAACCCTTAGAAGAAGGGTATTTGCTGGAGAGAATGGGAAAACTGAGAGAAATATAAGCCTTTGCACAATCATCAGTGTCCTATGACTGCCTTTATTCCTTTTTATATAGCCCCAGAAATTGTTTGGAACATTTATCACATTTTCAGTGCTTTCATTTGGCTATTTCCAAAGAAGACATGCAAATGGCCAACAAACAAAGGGGGAAATGTTCAGCATCACTAATCAGGAAAATGGAAATTAAGCCACAGTGAGGTATTACCTCATCCCAGTAAGAATTACCATTATCAAAGAGATAAAAGAGAAAATATGAAAAACAGGACGAGCTTCTCAAAAACCTAACAACAGAACTATTGTGTGTTCCCATAATCCTATTGTCACACATCACAAGAAAACAAATCAGCCTGTCAGATACATGCACTTCCTTCCTCATTATAAGCTGTTCACATCAGCCCGGGAGCAGGACTGACAGACAGACATGTGGTACATGCAGTGGATATTGTTTTACCATAAAGTAAAATCCTGTCATTTGTTAATGTGATGTAATGTTAAGTGAAGTCAGCCAGGCATAGACAAGTAATGGCTATTCTCAATCCTGTGTAGTCTATAAACATTGGTTATGGGGCTGAAGTGGTGGTGCATGCCTGTAGTCTTGGCACTCGGGCAGTGGAGGCAGGGGAAGTAGGAGTGCAAGATGGGCTGCGACTAGTAAGCTTGAAGACAGCGTGGGGTACATAATAAGACTTTCATCACCAAAGGAAAAGGTTAAATCTAGCATGAGTTGTAATACCAGATAAATATAAATCAACAAGAGAATGCCCAAGTAAGCTGGAATAGTGCTATCCAGTGGATTTATGAGCCTTGTGTCCAGTACACTGATCTCATAGGAGTTATGAGAAGAATAAATATTGGTAAGCCAGGCATAATAGAACACTTCTGTAATCTCAACAATTTAGGAGGCTGAGGCAGGAGAATTGAGAGTTACAGGCCAGCTTGCAGTTATATAATGAGTCTCTATCTCAAACACACACACACACACACTTGCCAGGGCTTGGAACTATGGGTAGTTGGGGTTCAGCAGAGACTGATCAGTGGATGCTGAGTTTAGGTAACTGGGGATGTAGATAGTTCTGGCATACTGTCCGTATGCTGTGATTATAGGTAACAGTTATGCACTGGACATTTTGAGAAGCTGGAAGAAAGGATTTAAAGAATGATTAGGGTTTGAAGAAATAGATAGATGTACTCTTGTATTGAAGATTACATGGTATTCTCTAATAGTATAATTTTTGCTTTGATATATCAGTTAAAAAATACATTTTGGATAAAAATCTTAAAACATTTAAAATATAGTGGCTTTGATTCCAGCACTTGGGAGGCAGAGGCAAAAGGATCTCTTGTGATTTTGAGACCAACCTTGTCTACATAGCAAGTTCTAGGACAGCCAAAGCTATACAGAAAGACCCTATCTAAAAAAAAAAAAAAAGAAAAGAAAAAAAGAAAAAAGAAAAGAGAGAGAAAAGAAAAAGGAACTAAAATGAATTAAAAAGGATATAATTCTTTTGCAAGTGCCCATTTTGTCTGGCAATCTCAATTGGGAAGGAATTGGAAATTGGTTGTCATTCCTCCATCACTCCTCAGAGGCCACCAAGGGTCCTGTCTTAGGGTTTCTTTTTCCTCACAAAACATCATGACCAAGAAGCAAGGTGGGGAGAAAAGGGTTTATTCCTCTTAAACACTTCCACATTGCTGTTCATCACCAAAGGAAATCAGGACAGGAACTCACAGAGGGCAGGAACCTGGAGGCAGGAGTGGATGCAGAAGCCATGGAGGAATGCTGCTTACTGGCTTGCTTCTCCTGACTTGCTTAGCCTGCTTTCTTATAGCACCTAGGACTCTCAGCTCATAGCACCATCCACAAGGGACTGGGCCCTCTCACCCTTGATCACTAATTGAGAAAACGCCTTACAGATGTATCTCATGGAGGCATTGCTTTAAGGGAGGCCTCTGTCTCTGTGATAACTTCAGCTTGTGTCAAGTTGACACACAAAACCAGCCAGTACAGGTCCTAATGCCCTTCTCCTTCACATTTAATCTCCAGGGCCGTCTCCTGAATCTAAGCTGCTCCACAGTGCCTACATTTGTGCTCTCAATCACTGCTACCACTCAGGTAAGCTCTGCAGTGGAACAGAAGTGTGCTTAAGAGGATCCTCAGAGAAGCCCACAGCTTTGGAAGGTGCATCAGTCAGTATACATGTTTCTGCTTTTTTAGGCTCTCGCCTTGATAGAACTTTACAATGCTCCTGAGGGTCGCTATAAGCAAGATGTGTACTTGTTGCCCAAGAAAATGGGTAAGTTGTTCTTCCCCATTCTTACCAAATTAGCTCACTGTCGGAAGCTCGGAGGCATTGACTTCCTGTGGGGTTGGCGGGGAGGGGAGGGAAGAAAATAAATGTTTGTCATATAAACTAGAAGCTAGAACTCTATTCCAAGGTGGTTTGTGTAATTTTCATACAGATTTTTCTAGAGAGGGTCTTGCATTTTGTTGCAATTTGGAATACCTACCTGAGAATTATTTTGTTAGGGCCTATTGCATTGCGTCATATTGTATGCTCTGAGACAGGGTTTCACAATGTAGTCAAGATTGTCATTGAACTCACTCCTGTTTCCTGTCTGGGATTACAGCATGTGCCATCATGCCTGACCTACCAATTTAGTTTTAAAGATTTTCTCTTTTAAGCCATGTATGTAAAAATCTCAAAGGAGGGTGAAGGTATTCTCCCAAAAAAAGAATATCTCTGGCCTTGTGATAATCTGGCTTGTTCCAGTTCTAAATGCTAAGTAGCCTCTTCTTTTAAGGGATATAAGTTCCTGTTAAGAGTTAATTATGTGGGTGATTGATATAATAGAAACACTAAACTGTCTTAAATTTTTAAAGAGCTTATCTCAGGCACCTAGATGACACTTTGTGTTTATAAACTCAATAAATCAGCTCTGGTCTTGCTGTTACAAGTTGCTAAATTGTCCCTTTCATTCAGTTTGGATGGGTCTGGTATGGTGGCACAGGTCTTTCATCCCAGTACTCAGGAGGCAGAGGCATGTGGACCTCTGTGAGTTCAAGGCCAGCCTAGTCTACATAATATGTTTCAAAACAGCCTGGGTAACATAAAGAAGGGTGTGAAATGAACAAAATGAATAGAGCAGTCTATATTCTCTTTATATAATGAAGCTGTAAATACAGTATATTCAAAAGTGTAAAATCACTAAAGCAAAGCATACATTCCTAGCTCCTCCCCCAGTTCCCATGGATGTTAATTTTTCTAGACTTATAATTAGTTTTTCTAGTATAGAGTAGTATCGATATCAAGGCAAAACTAAAGGTTGAGTTTCCCATTTTTAAGTCCCGTGCTGCCCCATCATTTCTTCCTTTTCTGGGGAAAGGCTCCAGGGTGGTAAGAGTTACTGGAGATGAAGTCACTGGACTTGAAGCTAAAGCCAGTCAGGCCTTAGAGTTGAGGACCTGAGACCAGAAGTCAGCCATTTTCTGGTCATCTCCAAGAACTAGAACATGTCTTCCCGTTTTCTAAGGCCTAGCTTAAGGAGAACAGCCAGATAGGAAGCATGAATGCTTATCCCGTCTGTGATCTTTCTAGATGAATACGTGGCAAGCCTACACCTGCCCACCTTTGATGCCCACCTGACAGAGCTAACAGATGAGCAAGCCAAGTATCTGGGACTCAACAAGAATGGACCCTTCAAGCCTAACTACTACAGGTACCTTGGGCTCCCCAGAAGTCAGAAAAGGCTGCGTAGTGAAGAACTCCCAGAGTACAGCTGATCCTTGCATCTTTGACCACGCGCCTTTACAGGAACTCAGAAAAACAGCACATTTCCTCCATGTCTCCCACCTCAGAATATTCTGAAATCTTCTTTAAACATTGATGTTTCCCCCACCTCAAGCCCCATAAATACTAGCCTTTTAAAATTACATTTTTGTTTATTTATTTTTGTGATTGTGTGGAGGTGGAAGTGGGTGCATGTTCATGATGCATGTGTCCTGGTTGCACGTGTGGAGGTCAGAGGATAGCCTGTGGGAGTAAGCTTTCCTTCTACCTTGTGAGTCCTGGGCAGGCTTGGTAGCAGGTGCTTCTATCCACTGAGCCTTCTTGATGGCCCATGGCCTTTTTTCACTGGTATGAAAAAGAGTCACAGATATCTATGTTTATCATATACACTAGAAAAGCCCTTGTCTCTCTCTATTACACCTTTAGACGGGCTCCTTATGTTCCAGCCCCACCAGCAGATAACATCAGTTTCAACTTTCTTTTTCCCTCCAGGTATTAAGTTCCTGTAATGCAAGCCAGAAGACATGTTAAGGAATAGAACCAAGCCTTTTCTCCACTACTATCCAAGGAAGAACCCAGCAAGCTGCTTCTCCAATCAGAGCTGCCCGCCGTGCTCATCCTATATGTTAGGTTATTTATTTATTAAAATCTAGAGTCCTGTGCCTGTAGCCTTGGCCCAGAGTGTGGTTACTACTCCTGGGCCGTGAGAGCCACAGAAGACAGGCTGAGGAAGGAAAGAAATGGGCTGACCATTCCTAGCGCGTCCTTCGCGTCATCGCCAGTAATGGAATCCTCAGCAATGGCCGGTTCTCTTTCCAGGCTCAGGAGTTAGTTCAGGGATGCCAGACTCCTTGCTACTTAGGGTTTTCTGGAATAAATTTCAGCAGCTGCCTTTCTCAAAGCTTTGGTCCTTTCCCAGGTAAGGCCTTTTGGAAGCCACTGAATTAACAAGGCCTGAATTCCCAACCTTGATAGTTACTATCACTGCCTTCCTTATAAAAAGGCTGGTGAGGCAGGAGTGGTAGGGTCTTGTAAGCTGCACCAAGAACTCAGCTGTGCCTGTGTCCGTGCCTACTGGGATCTCTTCTCTTACCCAGGACTCCTTTCTTCTCCTTGAATACTAAGTCCATTTCAATGCTTTCTGGTTCTAAGAGGGTTGTGACTCCATGATCTTAACAGCTCTGGTGTTGGCCAGTTGTTTGTTTTCCTTTCTAACCCTACTAAACTCTGCTCAGGAAGTAGTCAGCTAGCTCCACTGGGACCCATAGTTCTGCTTCCTTCCCATTTAACTGGACTGGTTCCTAGGAGGCCCCCTAGATTGGCACTGTCAGAGAAGGAGAGCTCCATGTAAATAGTGCTTCTGTTGTTGCCTGAAATGACCTCTGGAACTGAGCTGGCAAAGATGTTTGCTACAGATTTGGGAGCTTGAGACTTTAGAGTGGGGTACAGCTTGATATCCTAAAGAAGCAAGTCTGTCTGTTTTCCAGGAAAGACTTTGCAGCCTGGCTGCAGAAGACAGGAAAGAGAAAGTGTGTCCAGACGATGAAACCTAGTTTGAGGGCTGGAGGTTAGCTCCATGGTAAAGCACTTGCCTGGCATAGATAAGGTCCTGTGCTCAGTCACTGGGAACTAGGGAAAGGGATGGGGCACTAGTTTGAACCTCATCAGACATTCATCCCTTTGGCTCTTGGCCTTAGTGAAATTGAGATCTGCAACCTGATAGCTTATCTTCTTTACAGCTGTTGTATCGTTATGATCCGGCCCATTCTGTTTAAGGATTCTGTTTCAGAGAGTTTCTTAAGTAACTCCAGCATTATAAAGTAGTAATGTAAACAGTGTGAAGCTTCTCATTCTACCCGAGAGTTGGATATTCTCTGGATATGGACTGAATGGTTTTAAGGTTTCCACTGAGATCAGATGGTTTCAAGAATTAAAACCTGGAGTGACCCTAGGAATCTTGAGTTGAATGAGTCCCTCTCACGGCCCTCCCTATTTAGAAGTCTTGTGTCTGTTTCCCATGTATCTCTTACATTGTTCGGCTTCAAAGTCTCAAGATCAAGGTTATTCAAACAGAGGACACCCAGAATCACTAAAACCTTCATCTAGATCTTCTCCCCTGCCTCCACCATCTCCACTGTCCTTGGTCTTTGTGTGTGCCCCAGAAGCTAGTCTAGAAGTGTCCTTAATTTCTAAGATAGGGAAACAGAACTTGGGTAGGTGGTTGCTTGCCTTATGAAATGGCATCCATTCTTGCTCACCCCCAGAAGATGGACTCTTCACAGGGCATTATCTGTGGCTGTATTCTGTTGCGTAAGGAGGATCTTAAACACTGAAGATTTCACCAAGATAGCCAATTCTGTTTGTCTCATTCTGGTTTCTTTATTAATAGAATGCATCACTCTCCCACTACCACCAAAACCTGTTTTGTTTTGTTTTGTTTTGTTGTTGTTGTTGTTGAGGTTTGTTGTTGTTGTTTTGAGATAGTCTCACTCTGTAACCCTCTGTAACTCTGTGCCTCGTCTTATGTCCAGAGCAGATTCCATTAGGCAGGTATCTGGCTTGGACCCCCAAGTCATAACCTGGTGATTTTCTGCAAAGCCTTGCTCTCTGTGGAGCTTCCTATGGCTGGTACTTACACAGTACACCCTGCCACACTATAGGGAAGAGATCCTGCTCCAAATAAAAAAGGAGCCACATGGGTTTCTAAGTTAAGTTGCACCTGGCTGCCCATAGTGAGGTATCTGCCTGTGAGTTGCAGATGACATCTATTCCCTTCTCTCTGGAGACTTCTGTGTCATTAACCATTAAGAAAACAGCCAGAAATAGGGATATAAGTCTGTGACAGGACACATGATTAGCATGTGCCAGGCCCTGGGGCGAATCCCCAGGACTTCGGGCTTGTGGAAAGTTGGGAAGAAAGAAAAAAGGTAGCCCAGGGCTCCTATCTAGGTTCTGTCCTAATGTTGGGACCAAATCATTGTTCTCTCTAAACTTGGAGTAAGAGCAAATGTCTTCTTATTCCAACTCTTCCTCTTACAAGCACTCTAGCAACCAGGAGACAAGAAAAAGAAGGCTGATTGTCTGGTTATGTGGCCCTGGCAGAGGGGAAATATACCATTTATCTACAGTGTATTTGTGCTACTTCAAGGTCTTCTTGCTGTCTTAGTGGAAATATTGTTTCCTTTTTCTTCTTGTTAAACAAAATGCCTCTAATCTACCTTCCCTCTGCCCTCCTCCCTCCTCATGTTACTCTCCTGGGAGAGCAAGGCTCCCCATGGCCACACACTCCTGCAAAGCTTTTTTTGCTGCTTGGCTTTTCTCTGAAC
The DNA here is from genome assembly GCF_004785775.1 of Grammomys surdaster. Classification (NCBI taxonomy): domain Eukaryota; kingdom Metazoa; phylum Chordata; class Mammalia; order Rodentia; family Muridae; genus Grammomys; species Grammomys surdaster. The sequence goes on from NW_021604592.1 coordinate 9,224,427, forward strand.
AGATCTGAAATTGCTGTTCCTGTGGTTTCCTCAGAATTAACTTTGTCATGGTTTAAAAAAAAAATCAGAATGCATTGTTGCATTAAGCTTTTTTAATAAAGGAAAATTATGGAAAGAAAATAGGTAACACCAGCAAATTATATATTGACATTGACAAGTCTAAGCATATATATATATATATGCATATATATATGTAAAACACATACATATCTATACAAATAATCATCTTGTTCTTACTGTCATCTTACTGAAGGAGCGAAGCCTCTAAGGATCACCAGTTCTGAGAAGCTCTTGGAAATCTTTATGTCTAAGTGATTGTATTAGATCAGCAATAATGACTATGTAATCACAAACAATAAAATATTCTTAAAACTTGTCTGTGTCCTGAGAATACCACTTACTTATGTGAACTATGAATTCAGAGATGAGAAGTATGTGGACAAAAAAATAACAAGGCTACCTGCCATAGGATGAAGATGTGAAAAGCTGATGTTGTTACCAGCAGGAGTGTTTGTATGATCATCACTCTGAGAGTCTCATTTTACACTGAGACACTGCTAACAAGTGTCCTCCCCCACCACCTCTCCTTGACCCACACCTGACTGTGTATAAGGAGCACAGCTCTGAACCACAACCAAAAAAAAAAAAAAATCTTAAGCATGGATCTAGGTCACCCAATTCTACTGTGTTGCCTGGAGTCTGACTGTATCCAGCCATAGGAAAGAAGGAAAAGAAAAGGGTCAGGTAGAGGTTTATCTTTTAAATCAGTAACTAAAATATGAGTACAGTTGCCTGTTCTGTCTCAACCTTTGGTAGGGTAGCCATTAAGGATAATTTGGGAACTGTGTATTTCTTTATCTATGTTAACGTCTTATCAGCCTGTTGTATTAAAAAAAAATACTGCTTAAAGTAGGACTAGAGAGAGAACCCAGTGGTTAAGAGAGTTGGCTATTCTTTCAGATGACCCAGGTTCAATTCCTAACACCCATAAGTGTGTTACTCCAGCTCGTAGAGATCCAACACTCTCTGCTGGCACTGCAATATACTCTTAAGAGGGGGAGGAGGAGGAGGAGGAGGAGG
>NW_021604592.1:9225606-9257285 GCF_004785775.1 Grammomys surdaster
TTAATGAAGTATTTTACCTTTGTAAATTAGCATGCTTAAATGGAGAAAGAAGTGTATTTATCTCTAATTATTCCTATTTTTACCATCAACCTTCCATCAGAAGCCCAAGTTGGGAAGTAAAAACCTGACAAGGGAATTTGGTAGTATAGTGTTGTGGGTTTTTTTAATTATCATTTAAAGGTTTTAAGTTAGGTATCTGTGTATGGGTGTGTACATATGAGTGCAGGTGCCTGTGGAAGCCAGAACTACCTACAGGTGGTTGTGAGCCACCTGGTAGGTGCTGGAAACTGAACTCGGGTCCTCTGGCAGAGCATCATGTGCTGTTAACAACTGATCCATCTATACCAGCTCTGGTAGTACAGATTTTAAAATACTGGCAGCATAGACCAGCCTGACATTATCTCCCACTTCTCCCATTATCTGCACTTCTGGTTGCTTCTGTGGTCATGGGTATTCATGATTGTTACTCCTTGGTAAATAAGCTGAATGACCTACAGTTTCAGAGTTTTCAGTTGATTGAAGTTTCTTACAACTTCAGTTTTTTCCCCAGACACCTTCTTCATGAAAAGTTCTGAACATCCATCTGGGCTTATACTGAGCAGATAGATATCCAGTCTTTGCTGCTTTACCGTTCACTAGACAAAGATTACATTCTGATTCTTTGAAATCTTCAAATTTTCAAGTCCCATCTCTGAAAGCAAAGCCAGATGGAGCTCTAGGCTCAGCAGTTGCCTTTATATAGAAGCCATGGTAAGAGGACCTCAGTCCTACTCCAAACACATCAGTCGTTGCTCTTTTCCCTATGTCCTAGGGATAAGCAGGAAAAGGAAGGCCTCAAAATGAGATCCTGTAAGGATGTTACTGACTGGCTGGATTCACAGGAGAAACATTTCTGGGACTATTCCTAAAATCCTAAGTGTCACTGACTGCATAAGACAACAGGTACAGGAGAGATAGACAACTCTTTAGTAAGAAACCCAATGGGCTGTGCTATGTATAGCAAGCGTGTCACACTAAAGCAAGGATAAACTCGGCATGGATTGTGAATTTTAATGTAGATTGTACATTTTTAAGAGTTTTAATAAATTATGCCCCGAAAAAAATCAAATAGTTTGTGCCTTGAGCCAAAGACTTTCTCAGAAATTCACATGAGCTTATTTACAAAGCCAAGGTATTACAACAGGAGATTTTTTTGCTCCCCAGGGGACAGATTGCAGTGTTTAAAGACATTTTTGGTTGTCATAACTGAGAGAAAAATGCTACTGGCATCTTCTGGGGACAACCAAAAGCTCTACTGAACAGCTTAAAACATATGGACACTCTACCATAAATAATTTTTCTGTTCATAGCCCATAGATTGTGAACCCCTGTGTTGTATATACAGAAATGTGGTATGCAAAAGCCCATGAAGAACCGGGCACAGCGGTGCACTCCTGTAATCCCAGAACTGTGGAGAAAGGAAGATCAGGAGTTCAAAGTCATCTTCAGCTAAATCATGTTTTAAGCCAGCCTGAGCTACATGAGACTGTGACTCAAGAAAAAATAAACAAAAAAATCACAATGAAGTGTGGCCCTCCAAAGAAGCTTACATCCACAATGGAGTAGGAGTGGGAATGGAGGACGGGTGAAATGTTGGGGACCATGAAAAGTACCCAGAAATTTCCAAGGAATATAGTCTTGGTTGATGTCCCCCTCCCCCTACCACCTGCCAACTAACAGAAAGGAAAGGAAGAAAGAAAGTTGAGGGCTTGGGGAGATGGCTCAGTGGTTAAAACCACAATTTTCTTTTGCAGAGAACCTGAGATGGTGGCTCCTAACCCAGAACATCTAACTCCCTCTTCTAGCCTCCATGGGCACCAGAAAGCATTTGGTGCACAGACAAAACACTCATATACATAAATAAGTAATACATTTCTTTAAAGAAATGGGGTTAAGATATGTACAATGTCTCATGTCTGGAATCTCAGTACTCGTGGATAAAGGAGTGTTACCATGAGTTGGAGGCCTGGCTAGGCTACATAGTTCTAGGCTATTCTAGGCTACAATGTGAGACCACGTCTAAAAAGAACGGAATTATCCCTAAGATATAGGAAAGGACAAATAATTTTATTGTTTGAAGAGAATATAATACTACAGTTTGGGATTCCAGCAAAGTTGGTTTAATAGCAACACACCTAATACCTTCTAATAAGGAGGGTCAAGGGAAAAAAAAACTAGAGAAGAAAGGATCATCTTAAAAAGCAGTAACTGTGCTGGCTTATTTTTTGTGTGAACTTGACACCAGCTGAGTCATTTTGGAAGAGGGAATTTCCATTGAAGAAATCACCCCAGCAGACTGACCTGTGTTCAAGTTTATGGGGCATTTTCCTGGTTGCTGGTTGGTGTGGAAGGGCCTGGCTCGCAGTAAGCAGTGCCACCACTGAGGTGTATGAAAAAGGTTGAAAAAGCAAGGAGGGACAAGCCAGTAAGCAGCATTCCTCCGCAGCTTCTGCTTCCCTAGGTAATGAACTACTAACTGTAGGCTATCAGATGAAACAAACCCTCTCCTACCCAAGTTACTTTTGATCATGGATTTTATCACAGCAATTGAAACGCAGAGACTGTAGTAAACCAAGAGAACGGAAGTTTCTTCTATAGAGCGGCATACTTACTACCCCGAGACAAGACTCAATATAATACTTTGGTGTTCTCTACGCTTCAGGATTTCCTCATCAGTAAAAAAAATAAAATAAATAAAAATAAATTTTAAAAAATGGATGCGTGAAAAATAACCTGTCAGAAAGAGGTGTGGTGTCCAGAAAACACTTGCAATGCATGTCACAGTCCCAACTCAATGATCCTTTCACTGTCTTAAAGCCATGGGTTACTGTAGCGATTTGGTCCCTCGCATTCCTTTCATCCAAGCCATACCTGCCAATATATTTAAATATTATCAGAAGAGGACCAAACCCACAGTCTTCAACTGTCCGGTTACCTTCCGGTTACCTTTAGCTCTTAAGGTGTAGGGTTATTTTTTTCTTCTTAATTTAAATATGTATTCGTTTGTATTTGTGGGAATGGGGGAGGGCGCCAAGGAACCTGTTTGGAGATCAGGTGTCAGAGTACAACGTTTGGCTATTCATTATCTCCTTCCACCATGTGAGGTCCCGGGAATCGAACTCAAGATTTTAAGCTTAGATTAGGATTGTTTTAGAAAGGGGAAAAAAGAATATCGGGTGAGGGTGGGATCCTGATATCTATTCGCACCACGAAGAAGGTGCCCACACAGTTGGGGACAGATGACAGGGAGCAGCCCCTCAAGGGCACCAGGGATTTCAACTCCCATTCTCCCCGCCAAGAGTTTTCTTCAGAGAGCTTCCAGAGAGGGTAAGTTTGTGGTGTGGTGGCTCAGGCTATCCCGAAGGCCAAACCCTCCTCTGCGACAAAGCGGGATGTTAGGGGCACGCAGCAGCCTAGATGGGGGGGTCCGGGTCTCTGGTAACGCCTAAACTTAGGTGCGTTGGAACAGGGGTGGAGACTAGGGCTCTCAGGAAAAGGCCGCTATGTGGGACTGGACAGCACTGAAAGGAGCATGTAGCACGGAGCTAAGCTGCCTTGAGCTCAGGCTCCAGAATTCGAATCGTGGAGCAAGACGTGGAGTCTACTAGTCCCAGGCTATCAGCAACAGAGCAGTAAAAATGCCGGGGGTTCGTGGGGAAAAATATTCCTTGAAAGAGCCCCCCACCTCCAGCTGGCTGATCAGCCAATCGCATCGTGGGGCGGGGCCACAGAGAGTAGTTACAGCCAACCGGAGTTTAGGGGGCGGAGCCTGGTTCCGGGCGCGCGCTGTGGCAGGGTCGCCCCGGGCAGAGATCTTGGAGCTGCGGTAGGGAGCCGCTGAGGCGAACCGCTGAAGGGAACCTTCCCAGCATGGACGACCCCGCGGCTCCGGGGCCCGCTGGCTCTCCTGCTAATGACAATGGCAACGGCAACGGCAATGGCAACGGCGGCAAAGGGAAGCCGGCTGTGCCCAAGGGCCGGGAAGCGTTCCGCAACCAGCGGCGGGAGTCGGAGGTGAGGAACCGGGAGATATCCGCCAGCGGGAAGCGGCGGCTGAGGTGAAGCGGCCCACAGCCCGTTCCCTTCCCGCTGCGGGTCGCCCGCTCTCTAGCTTGGCCTGAGGTTTTTCTAACCCGCGCCAAGAGCGTAACAGATACTTTCCAGATACTTGACAGCTGCCGCCGGGTGAAGCCGGAATTTGGATCCCGATGTACCGATGGGGAGCCAGCGCGTAGAGGTGCAGGGGCTGGACGGAGGGGCGGGAGCCTGAGCTCGCCGCGGGAGGGTAGGGTGGGCAGGCGGGCAGCACGCCCTCCCACTTCAGACTGCAGCAACTGGCTCTGGACTGGACCAGACCAGCCTGGAGCACCAGCCTTCCCTTGCTATCTATCTCCTGCCCTCGGGTGATGGCGGTGGCTTAGAGAGCGCCTTCCGTGAACAGCTCGCCCCTTTCTAGGAGGGTTAAAAGACATAAACCAGGGTAACGGTTGGGTGCAGCTGTCCCAGGATGCAGCATGAGGGATGGCTATTTAAATATCTTCCTCCTCTTCTTAAAAAGAAAAAGAATCTAACTAGAACATGGAAAGGAATGGTTTATTATCATTCCCCGACATCTTATCAGCCATATTCCATCTATCAACCAAGAGCAAAACTACATCTGAGCAGGGACTCAAGGGAACGGAATGTGTGTGGAAGGGGCTGTGAAGGTCATCTGGTTTAGCCTTTTTTTAAAATTCAATTTCATCTTAATTTAATTATTTGAGACAGCCCAGGGCAAAGGCTATTGACAACAGGGCTTCACTTGCCCTGGTAGGGCTTGAACTCACTGTGTAGCTGAGGAGAGCTTTGAACTCCTGATCCTCCTCTGTTTTGCAATGTTAGGATTACAGTGTATCCTATCACAGCCTAACCTTTCATTTTACTACTTAGAAGACACAGGGTAGGGGGATGTGGCTCAGAAGTGGAGTGCTTGCATAGCTTACAAAAGACTCTAAATTGATCCTCAGCACCAGAAAGAGGGTCTGGTCATCTAGAGCTAAAAGGTAAAAGAGAGAAAACCAACTTTCCTTAGATCAGACACTTGGCAGACACAGTGAGTGAGTGGCCAAGACCACCAAGTTTCAGTGTCTTGTGGGCCAGTTGTTTGTTTGTTTGAGTACCTCCATTTATTATCTGTGTGGCTTTGGGCAAATTACCTAACCTATCTGAACTCCAGTTTCTTTTGTAAAACAGGGTTACCACTGCATAACTCAGAGGGTTGAAATCATCGAACATAAAGCCTTTAAAACAGTTCATGTAATTAATTGGTCAGTACTTATATAACTGTCATCATTCTTGTTAAGGGGCAGAGGGAGTCCTAGTCTGAGGTGATTCATTTAAATAATACTTCACAGTTTCCAAAGTGATTAATTTATCTATTTAGTACTTGTCGTACAGAGAACAAAACTAGCATATACACTGCCAGTAAGCTCTCACCCCAGTTCCTATTTTCTAAAAGGTAAAAGTGGAGAGGGGGAAACTGTCCCCAAAGTCACCACATTGCACAGACAAGGTTTCCTTGCTAGGAATTTTCTTTTAGAAGTACCTTTTACCTCCTTCCCCAAGAGAGACATTGGTCTGTTTTTCAGTGGAGGAAAAGATTAATTTTGGCTCATGGTTTTGGAGGTCTGTTGTTGTGGCGAGGACATGTTGGAGGAGGGCTGGCTGTTCACATCTTGGCAGCACAAAACAGAGGAAGTGAAACATTGCTCTTGATCATATATTTTGAGGGGCTAGCTATGAAGTTACTAGGTGCTAATGATGTCAGTGAATAAAGCAGGAGGGTCTTTGACTGTCTAGAGCTAGCATTCCAGGAAGGATGGAGAGACACAGCATGCAAATAAATGACCGCGGAGTGATAGGCTGGATCTCCCTTCTGAAGTAGAGGTTTCCTTGCTAGGAATCCCCACCTGTCACATCCTCCTTCAGGAAAAGGCTCTCATAGTGTTGCTTTTGCCAGTGAGCCAGTGTAGACATCCAGAGTTTTCCCCTGGTGCTGCTGCTTACCTCCTGAACTTCCGCAGCTGCGTTCTTCATGCTTGGAAATGAACAGCTGCAGTGATCAGCTCTGTCTGGGCTCAATGCCTCCAGAAGCCTTGCTGGAGAAATTAGTGTTGCTTCCACCTTCCAAGGCAAAGGGTATGCGTGTCAGTATGTCCCCTGTCACCTGTGCAGTCCCCTGTCATCTTTGCAGTGCCCAGATCTGCCTCTCCTTCCCTCTTTGTTTTCTGGCAAGGAAAATCCTTAGGAAAGAAAGTTTTCTTTTCTAGAACTCCTGAAAATTTTGCTAGATGAGAAATACAGTTGGCACAAATCAAGATATATACATATATCTTGATATATATATGCATAATATATATGCATGCTAAGGGCATTTCTTGCACTTAACTCTTAGTCTTTACAATGACCCAGTGAAGAAAGTCTTTTTTTTTTAAAGATTTATTTATTATATATGAATACACTGTAGCTGTCTTCAGACACACCAGAAGAGGGCATCAGATCTCATTACAGATGGCTGTGAGCCACCATGTGGTTGCTGGGATTTGAACTCAGGACCTCTGGAAGTGCAGTCAGTGCTCTTAACCACTGAGCCATCTCTCCAGCCCGAAGAAAGTCTTGCTATTGTCCTCTTTTATGCATAGGTGAGAAAACTGAGCCTTTTCCAACAATAGTTGCTGATGCCAACTGAATGTCCTACACACAAATTCAGTTCAGACACTAATTGCCCAGAGTTAGTGCACACACAAGAGTGCCCCCCAATTCGTGTGCAAGCTACCACTGAGGTTCCTAGGTTGTATACAATTCTATTTGGCCAACTGTAAACTCAGGTTACTATTACCCCTTTTAAGTCTGATTGATAATTTGCTAGAATGACTGAACTTGGAGGTGTTTATATTTAAGATTCTAATTTTTAAATAAAAGATGCAAATCAGAAACAACCAAATAGAAGAAGCTCATAGACAGGGTATGGGCTTGGATGGGTACAGAGCTCTGTGTTCTGAGAGTCACCACCCTGTTAGCACAGCCAGTTTTAGTTTGTTTTAAGATAGAGTTTCTCTGTATAGAACTGGCTCTCCTGGAACTCACTGTGTAGACCAGGCTGGCCTCAAACTCAAAGATCCACCTATCTCTGCCTCCCAGGAGCTAGGATTGAAGGCATGGAGCACCAAGCCTGAGCACAGCCATTTATTTTTTTTTCATTAATACCAAACTGCAAGTTTCAGGAATCTTCTCACCCCCACCCAGCACCTTTCTGTTTTTCATTTTTTGAAAAAAGTGAAATTGGAGTATATTCTTTCTTTGGCAACCTCTTTTCTCATTACCAGAAATTTTTCTCTGTTATAGGGCTCTGTGGACTGCCCTACTCTGGAGTTTGAATATGGAGATGCAGACGGGCATGCAGCAGAATTGTCAGGTATGAATAGACGGGTCAGTAGTGAGTGGGAATATGGTCAGGGGGACAGTTAACAGGCCTGTAATATCCTGTGAGAGCTTGTCTGGTCCTATCGAAGAGCCAGTGAACAAGAGCTGTTATCACTGTCTTCCTTTCCCCAACCCAACCCAAGTGTCTTTCTCCTGTGAATTCTTGATCATAGCAGACTTTGTTTGTTCAGTCTATTCCTCTTTCCTGGTAATTCTTTTTCTTTTGCTGGACTGATTTGCTCTCAAATCACCTCTCTCTTCCTATAATCGATATGTTCGCATGTCTATTCCCTCTTTCACCTTTCTTTTAAAGTCACAGTCTATCTCTCTATGTCTACCCATCCTTATTCCTTCTCCTAAGACTTGCCCTTATTAAAATTCCAGCCACAGCTGAAGGAGATTATAGGTAATTGGCTGGCTGAGTAGGGCTGGACCTATCAGCTACATCAGTCACGGTCAAGCTCCGCTGTAGGTATTTGTGCGTTGGGGTTGAATGATTACATTCTTTTCTCAATTCTGGGCTGCTCCTTCCTGTCTGGAATTTTAGAATAGGGCAAACGTGATCTCCTCACATTGAGGGCCTCCGTATCACACGTGCTATGAATGCCAGTTATTAATAAATGAGCTTTGGGTGGAGATGGTGTGAAAGTTAAATATTCTGTCACATGGAAATGACACTTTGAGACAAGCTTTTTCAGATAAAAAGACAAACATTTTTGCAGAAGTTCTGGTGAATAAGCACAGGGAATAAATTTTGCAATGAGTGACAGAAATAGCGAGGTTTAATAATGAACAAAGGGCTAGAATCTAGAATGTGAATCTGTACAGAAAGAAAGAGACAAAGAAAAAAGAGATGACTAATCTGATAGAGAAGTAGACGAAGGATAAGAACTCACAGGAAAGAAAGGGTCATGAGACTGTTGAATCCACAGAACCACAGAAGAGTTTGTGTATGTCTGCATGTCTGTGCCTGTGTCTGTCTGTGCATCTATCTATCTGTGTGAAAAGATGTTCAAGGGTTTTTTTTATCTTATTTTTTTATATGCATTGCTGTTTTGCCTGCACATATGTCTGTGTGAGGGTGTTGGATCCCCTAGAATTGAAGTCACAGAGTGAGCTGCTGTGCGAGTGCTGGGAATTGAACCCAGGTCCTCTGAAAGAACAGCCAGTGCTCCTAACTGCTAAGCCATCTTTCCAGCCCAAATTTATTAATTAATGAAGAAAAAAATATTTTTAAAAAACAAGATATTATTTCACAGTCATTAAACTGCAAAATTTAAAGGCTGGCAAGATGGATCAGCAGGTAAGGCCATGGTCACAGCTCATGGCCTGAGTTGGAATCTCAGACTCTGATGATGGTGGGAGAAGAAAACTGACTCACACAGGTTATCTTCTGACTTCTGTATGTGCAGTATGGCACTCATACCCATACAGATACACACAGAATTAATTATCTAATTAAATGTTTTTTAAAAAACTCCAAAGGCCTAATGAGCATCTTTCCACACGGCTATGTGTAGCAGTATGAAGGTGCAAAGTATAAAATTGGAAAGCAATTAGGTCATAGCTAATAAAGTTGAAGATGTGCACATATTATGACCCAGTAATTTTATTCCTAGATGTTCAATCTAAGGAACTTTATACTTGGGCACAAGAAAGTGTTTATTTCAGCCTTGTTTTAATTATAAAAAGTTGAAAACAACCTAAAATTCCTATCTGCAGGGGAATAGATAAACTAGCATGTAAGTATAGTTGGTCTGCATATAGCCATTAATATAGTTGATCTGTGTCAACATACTTCAGTATGAATAAATCCCCAAAAGCAAAATAGAGGCAGAGAAACAATGACAAAAGAATTTGTACAATTACGATAATGTTAAGATTAAAGAGAGAACAGTATCAGAGATACATTTGAAATCTTTTTTAGATTTATTTTGTTTGATGTGTATTAATGTTTAGCCTGCATGCATGTATGTGCACTATGCATGTGCCCTAGACCTAGGTTATGGATAGTTGGGAGCCAGAATATGAGTGTTGGGCCCTCTGCATATACCTACCCTGGGATATTGTTTATAGACACATACAAATGTAGTAAAAATCTAAAAATGGGCATGTGAGGAATGCATACCAAATTTATGATAATAATTACTTCCAGAGAAAGAAATAATACTGGAGAGTAATCTAAAGCAAAGATGACAAATGTTATATTTGTTTAATCTGAATAGAAGATACATGGGGGATCTTAAATTTATCTTATGATTATCTGTAAATGAAATTTCATTATCTAACACTTTAAAAATAAGGACAAATTTCAGCACCATTTACCTCTCTGACTAGTATTTCCTGACTTTTCTGGTCTAAATAAATAAATACATACACATATAAAAATATACACATATACTTACATTTACATTAATGAACTAATGATTGACATATTTACATTTCAAAGTTGAGATTTGCTCCTGGACACACCCAGATTCTGAAACACAAGTTCTAACTCCCAAGTAATTCTCAGCCTTTAGCTTAGTATATGGTATACATTTTGAAATAATCTGTTTGATTTTAATTCATCTTCTGTAAAATGAAGGTGCAGAGTGATGTTCTGGTTGCAGCAGGAGCAGGGGACATTCTTATCCTGTTTCATAGTCTGAGGTTATGATCAGTAGGGTTAGACTTTTCTTTAATTTTTATTTTTTTGGCAACCCTAGGTGCTTTCCACATGATTTGCCACATCTTCTGCCCAGGTGATCATATGTAGGAACCTAAATTTCTGTACCCTTCAAAGAGAGCAAACTGGCAAACTGGCTCCCAACTCGTGTGTGTGTGTGTGTGTGTGTGTGTGTGTGTGTGTGTGTGTGTTTAGTCCCTGTCTTGGCTTCCTAAGCATAGAATCTTGCCTCCAAGACCTTGAGTTGTGTTGCCCTTCTCTTCCCTAAAGTTAGGCTGCTTCTAGCCTGTTTGGTGGGACAGAATGGACTGCAGCCCTAAAAAACAGAAGTGATGACATTAAGCCCTCTGTACTCCAGCCCTCTGCCTGGCCCTTTCCAAATGTCGAAGGCTGGCTTCCTTCTCTGCTGCCAGCCATCTGGCAGGAAGACAGGTTTGATAGTTTAATCACCCAGGGACACACACGGCTATTTTTAACTGTTCCGAAAGAGAGGAGACTGGCTCTAGATTGAACTGGACACAAGAATGTGTTGGAACCTTCAGCTCCTTCAAGCGATGCTCTCTAGATTCTTCATTGGGGGTTCTAAATGTGAGAATTTTGTCTTTCTGCTACAGAATTATATAGCTACACAGAGAACCTGGAATTTACTACTAACAGGAAGTGCTTTGAAGAAGATTTCAAGACTCAAGGTGATACTACATCTTTATTTACAGAAATGTGCTATTTTCCTCCATGATATCAGTCTGATCTAGTAAAATACTAAATCAAAGTTTGATTCTTCATCCCCTTCATTTCTTGCATGTGGATACAGAATTCCTTCTACAGGGAAGGTGCAACCAAGAGAAGCAGAGGGCTAGCTCAGCAAGGCTGAACTAGTACCCTTCTGCCCAGTGCAATCCTGTGCCTAACCTAGTCCTTGATGTTTAGCTTCTGTCTCTAACTCTGCCCCACTGCCAGTACCAGCTTGATAGTCCCTTACTGTGATCCCCTCAGGTGCTTCACTACTTTCTCAGTGGCAATTTAATTTTTAATTCAACAAATGTGTGTTGAGTATCTGTTGTGTCAGAGATGCAGGAGGCAGAGGTGGAAGTAATTTGCAGCTTCTACAAATAAGTTGCATAGTCTGGTAGCATTGAGGAATGTGCATATCACAAAAGAAGCCAAGGCCAGGGGAAAATAAGAAATGTAAAGTAAGAGTGTTAGGGGCAGAGCTTTTGATTTGGACATTAGTGTGGAAGTGGGCCTCTTGTATCAGGCATGGAAGGATGATGAGGAGTTGGATGTGGATGGAGACAGAAGGACACCTTGAAGAAAGACAGAGAACAGGATATGCTGTGTGGACAAAAGTGGGAATGGTAAAGATATGGGTAGAGAGTAGGTTCAGATAAAGACTTTTCCTGCCCCTTAAGATTTCTTAGCTAAATAAGGAAGCTTGACCTAGGGGCGTAGCTTAGTGGTAGAGCTTGCCTGGCATGTCGAAGGCCCAGGGTTCAATCCTCAGTACTAAAATAAATAAATAAGAAAAGGTTTTGGAGAGAAGAATCTTTGGGATCAGAGGTGGGTTTTTTTTTTTTTTAATCAGGGCCCTTTGTAGGAAGAAGTGGCAGTAGCCAGTACTAGCTGTGTGTGGCTTTCCATCCTAGTGCAAGACACTAAGGAATGGCTGGAGTTGGAAGAAGATGCCCAAAAGACCTATGTGATGGGACTTCTGGACAGACTGGAGGTGGTCAGTAGGGAAAAACGACTTAAGGTGGCCCGGGCTGTTCTCTATCTAGCCCAAGGTAAGTGTCCGTTCTTGCTGATTTGATAGGGGTGGCAGAAGCTAGGGAGGGCTGTGCATAAAGCAGACCTTACTGGGAAAGCAGGGTTCCTTACAGCTCAGTGATGGGTCTTGCTATGGTAGGAATGGCCTGTACTTATAAGGAAGATACAGAGATAGTATTGATATTGTTCTGGATCTCTTGGGATCTGTCTATATCTTACCAAACACATCAGGTTATTTTCTTTTTTTAATTCTTGTTAAAAACAGGGTTTCACTTTGTAGCCCTGGCTAGTCTCAAACTCAAGAAATTCACCTGCCTCTGCTTCATAAATGCTAAGATTAAAGGTGTGTGCTACCATGCCCAGTTCTCTCTCTTATTTCTTTTCATCTGAGAATAATCATGAACTTTAGATCCTCCTGCCTCTGCCGCCTTAGTTAGGATTGCAGATATAAGCCATACCCTGTGCATGTCCGGATTTCTCACATGGATTTTTTTCCCTCTACTCTGGGCTATACCTGTTTATGAAGATTAGTAAGAGAATCCAGGTAGGGAGAGCTGATGCCCTGGCACCAGCACTGAGGTTTTTATGGTGTGTTAAAGGTTCAAGCCAACACAGCAGCAGGAAGGGATGCTGTGAGTAATTTGGAGATAATCAGAACTAAATGAGATTAATTGGGAAAAGCTTGCCAGCAGAAACCTGTTAACCAGGTGTTGGAAGGAGCTCTGAGATAGTCTTGCTAGAGTGATGAAAATAAGCTCTGAGCATACGAAGATTGCTGGTAAACCAACAAACTGCGAACTAAAAAACTGTAAAGGTGAAAAAAAGAATAAATGGGAAGTAAAGACTAAGAAAGGGAAGCTTGCAGTAAATAAGGTGGCACTTCTGAATCACTTAGATCTGGTGCAATAGCAAACTTCCAGCTGCCAATACGAGGTCCTTTTGCTTAAAGGCTCTGTCTGCAGCCCACACTGGACAATCAGGAAGCAGAGGGATCAATACACTCCGTCCTCATACAGATAACTAACAAGATTGAGGAGATGACTTTGATTATCTCACTCCTCTTGGGTGGAATGATCTGCGTTGTGTTTCAGACTGTTTCCAGAAAGCCCCCTGGGACTGAACTCTTTCAGATGCCCCCCTTCCCTCTCTCACTTCCCCTATTTCTCTTCTGGTGATCCCTGAGATGCATTCCCTCATAGACTATCTGCATTTGAGTCTTTATCTCAGGGTCTACTTGGGGATGGGGTTGAAGATTGGCCACTGATGGTACAGGAGAGACCCACTCAGCGGTTAAGAGCACTAGCTGCTATTCCAGAGAACCTGAGTTCAATTCCCAGTACCCATATTGCAGCTGACAACTGTCTGTAATCCAGCTCCAAGTGATTTGACACTCTCACACAGACATACATGCAGGCAAAACACCAATGCACATAGAGTAAAATTGAATCATAAAAAAAAATGAGCCAGGCAGTGGTGGTGCACGCCTTTAATCCCAGCACTTGGGAGGCAGAGGCAGGCGGATTTCTGAGTTCAAGGACAGCCTAGTCTACAGAGTGAGCTCCAGGACAGCAAGGGCTACACAGAGAAACCCTGTCTCGAAAAACAAACAAACAAACAAACAAACAAAGGCCATTGGTGAGCACATTTGGCTTACCCAGGAGACTACTTCTTTTCTCTACTGACTCACTCATTTAAGGAAGTCCTCATGGGCCCCGCCCAAATCCTGTGAGCCTCATTATTCTGTAAAGTATTGGCAAAGTTTTAAGATCATGAGGTGGGATAGAAAGAATTAAAACACCCGTCTCCTCCCAACTCTAAGTCCTATAGCAATTGTCTGCTCCTCCAGGCACCTTCGGGGAATGTGATTCTGAGGTTGATGTGCTACACTGGTCCAGATACAATTGCTTCCTGCTCTACCAGATGGGGACCTTCTCAGCCTTCCTGGAGCTACTCCACATGGAGATCGAGTAAGAAGCCTCGGGAGGGCTGGCTAGGAAGCTTTCTTGAAGGATTCGCATGTCTGTGGAGTTCCTCAGTAGATTTCCCTATGGGAATCTCCACTCAGCGCTCACTGACAGTGTCCTCCTAGCCAGAGTTCTTTCCTGTTACTATGTTCTTCCCCCTCAAGGTTGAACTAAGGAGCTGCTACAATCCTGGGCTTCACAGACCTCATAGGCCTCATAAAATTGGTTACCTTTTGAATCTAAGCACCTTTTCAGCTGAGCCTAACTCCATCATAAACTCAAGAGAAACCAATTTCTGTCGCTGTGCCTAATTATCTGTCATGAGTTATAACTGTAGAAGTGGCCTTTTCTGCTGCTGCTACTTTCTCTTGTGCCCGCCATCCAGGAGTTTTAGATACACTGAAGTCTGGTTATTATTTATCAGATATTGCTTAGCATCTGTCTTGTCTCCAGCACAGTGGGGAATCACAAGAGGAATTGATATCACAGACCCTCTTATTTGCCTGTCTTCACCATAGATGAGGATTTACTGAGATAGCAAGGGTCTACGGGTCCTTAGATGAGCCTCCCTGTCTCTGCATAACCAGGGTATGGCAGGTGTTTGTGTCTACGTGTACAGTAAGTGAGAGCGCAGGGAGGAAAAGGCCTGATGGGTTCCTGTTCTTTTGTTCCTCTCCATGGCAGCAATAGCCAGGCCTCTAGTAGTGCCATTCGGAAACCAGCTGTCTCCATTGCTGACAGCACTGAGCTCAGGTGAGTGAAGGTGACCCTGGGCTTTGGACAGAGGTGATGAGTGGCATGAGTTACCCTTTTTCCAAATCCCAGTTGAGTGGGATGTTACCTTTTAACCAGTCTTCTCTGATTGGACCCCCACTGATGTCATCCTTGAAGTCTGGAACTACAGGCTGGGAACTGCCTTGGGCATCTCTTACGATCCTTTTGTAACCCAGGGTACTGCTGAGTGTCATGTACCTAATGGTGGAAAATATCCGCCTGGAGCGAGAAATAGACCCCTGTGGGTGGAGGACAGCCCGAGAGACCTTCCGAACTGAACTGAGTAAGAAGTAGCATGTGAGGAGGGGCTGGGGAGAGCTCTGAGGGTGGACGGGAGGCAGAGTGTCTGCCCAGTGGAGGAAAGCTGTCCTTTTTTGTTGTTGTTGTTGTTGTTTTTCTTTTTTCCTTTTTTTTTTTTTTAAAGTAGCCTCTTTTCCTTTTTAAGCTGGCGATGTTGCACGGGCATGAGGGCTGGGTTTGATTGCACTCCTCTGTGTTAGTTTCCTTGGTTAAAATTAAGAATAGCCATTCTTCAATTTCATCGTGAAACCCATATGGGGAAAAAAATGAGTCAAATTACCTTAAAAACTGAGCTTTGTTCTAATGTAAGTTGAAGTGGTCATTTGACAAGGATAAGATGTGAAAGCATTTTTAAATTTGCATATATATATATATGTAAATAAGTAAAGAATGAAGATGAAGTGTGGTCCGTGAAATATTTTGATTTCTTTAGCCAGAAAGGCATGTCATTACTGTTACCTTCTGTTTGCTATGATCCTCAAAGCCTATCCTTAGTCTCTGATGGAGCACACTATTTTGCCACAATAACCTCGATCCTGTCCTTTAAGGGAGTTCCTTCTGGTGTCTCACTGTGCCTCCTTTACAAGAAAAAGTACTCTGGAATGTTTTAGGGGAGGTTGAGTGCCTTCCTCGGTGTGCTAAGACTCAGGGATCTTAGGGCAGGATTTCAGCTACTTCCTTTCACGTTCTCTTGATTCTCCTTGTACCTCAGGTTTCTCCACACATAATGAAGAGCCTTTTGCACTCCTGCTGTTTTCCATGGTTACAAAATTCTGCAGTGGTCTGGCCCCACACTTTCCAATAAAGAAGGTTCTGCTTCTGCTCTGGAAGGTGGTCATGGTGAGTGGCTGATCATCTCCGTTCCCTCCTCGCCCAATCACATTTTTCTAATCTGGGTCTATGAGCCAGAGCCAGGCAGCTGTTAATCCAGAGAACTAAGAGGAGCAAAGGGCCCTCCTGGAGTCATCAAATGGTCTGCATCAGGCTGCTCTTTCTATTGGGATCTGTTGGATGCCACTCTCCGAGGTGAAGATGTCAGTGGCACCTTTCCCTAACAGAATTGATGTTTCATAGAAAGCATACTAGCTGGCCACTGGGAATCTGGCTCTGTTCATTACAATAAACATTCGACAATTCTGTACCTGTTTCTGTAACTATGAAATATTACGACTAATGCATGCCTTTTCTTCCATTAGAGGATAGGCATTCTTACAAGTATATAGTTAATAATTTGTCATTTATTTTTCAACCTAAACCTTCATCCTATAATCTTCCTCTAGCATATCCTATAGGGCTAGAGGAACAACATAACCTATTAGTGAATCTCACAAGGTAAACCACCTCTTGATTGCAGAGCAAACTGTGACTCTAGGACATCCTAACATCTGGATGTGCTCCTTAAAATGAGCGATTGTGCCAAGAATGGTGGCATGTGGTCGTAAAACTCAATAGACCGAGGATGAAGTTTGCAAGTTTAAAGCCAGCTTGGGCTACACAGTGAGACCCTGCTCAAAAAAACAAAGCAAAGGGGGGTTGTCTTCTGTTCTTTAAACTTTTTCCAGTGGAGTCCCTCCCGGCTTCTAATGATGTCTAGTGCTGTTTCCAGCCCTGGGTCAATGAGTAATGCTGTGCTTTATTCTGACCCTAGAGACCCTAAGACTGGAGGAGTAATCGTGTTTGTTCCTCCATGTTCCTTGTTCAAGAGGCAGTGTGAGGAAATTGAAGTTGAGGTTCTTTCCTTCCATCCATGTTTCTCTGACTTTGTTCTCTTATGACTGTCCTCCCCTCCCCTCTCTGCTCTTTCTCCTTTTTCAGAACACTCTTTTTTTTTTTTAATTTTAGTATAATTACATCATTTTCCCTTTCCCTTCCCATGGACCCATTCCTTGTTCCTTACTCTCTCTGAAATTCATGACCTCTTGTTTTTAGCTACTGGTTGTGTGTGTGTGTGTGTGTGTGTGTGTGTGTGTGTGTGTGTGTTTCCATTTCTAAATACAAAAATACAGCATATTCAGGGATGACACTTGCTATTGAATAACTTCCCCTTTCCTTTTTACACTTTAGTTTACCCTTGGTGGATTTGAAAACCTTCAGGCTCTCAAAATACAGAAGCGTGCAGAGTTGGGCCTGCCTCCACTAGCTGAGGACAGTATCCAGGTTGTAAAGAGCATGCGTGCTGCCTCCCCGCCTTCTTACACTCTTGATCTGGGAGAGTCTCAGCTGGCCCCTCCACCCTCCAAACTGCGGGGCCGCCGTGGTTCTCGAAGGGTATGTTGACAGTATTGGGGTATTGACTGGTCAAAAGAAATCAAGATTCTAAGATATTATGGATGTGGTAGGACAGGGCAGTAGGTAGGACGGCCATCCCAGGTTGGCTCTGTAACCAACATGAATCCTTAGTGTCTACACTTGGGCCTCTCCTCTGGCCATGCATTTGTTTTAGTCTGGACCTCAGTGAGCAGAGTCACTTAGCATCCTAAATATGAGTTAGTTTAGAATTCTGAGAGTAGGGACCCTGAAAAGAGCATCTAGCAAATATACATGTCTATCATGACTCACCATTTTCTTGGCAGAAAGAAGTTTTATTTTGAGCCACCCTACTCTGTCTGGCCTTGGACCACAAGCTTACATTTGAGAGATGGCTGGTTAGGGTTCTAGGCAGTGTACAGTCTTGAGAAGTTCTAAATAAGATACACTGAGCCATGGTCACATTTTCATGAACTCACCTGGCTAAGTTACCAGAGTTTACCAATTAAAGATAACAGGGTTCAGTGCAGTTTAAACTGTAGGCATTATGACTTTTTTTTTTTTTAGAAACCTTTCTTTTTTGTTTCATAAAGTAATGCTTACTCATTGTAGAATATTTGGAACAAATATAAAAATGTGATAAAGAGAGAAAAATCACCCACAAGCTTAACAACCAGAGGCAGTGACTGTTAACTTTTTGGCCTATTTCTGTCCAACCTTTTATTCTTTATGCAATAAGATTTAACATTCTAAGCTTACTTTCTTCTGCCTGGCAGCAAGCTTCTGTCATCTTCTTCCTCAGTCAGCCAGCTGGTGTGTGCTGACAGAAAGCACACTTACTGAATGTTCACCTAAGCAGAGCATAATTAGGAAGGAAAGTGCCGGGCGGGGGGTGGTTTAGCATCAGTGCTTTTGAAAGCTAGCTGGGTATCACACAGGTACTATCTGTGCTCTGTTTCTTGGCCTTGATCATTTTTCCCAGGAGCTACTTGTCCTATGATTGAGTCCAGTGAGCTATGAGAAGGAGATGGGTAATGCAATGCTCTCACACTAGATAGCCTTCAACCTTATGTTTCCTACAGTCTAGAGAGAGTTCATACATGGTCACCATATGCTCTGTATTCCCCCGCCCCCTTCTCCTATTCCCCAGCAACTCCTCACCAAGCAAGACAGCCTAGACATCTACAATGAAAGGGATCTCTTCAAGAATGAAGAACCAGCCACAGAGGAGGAGGAAGAATCTGCAGGTGATGGAGAACGAACCTTGGATGGAGAGTTAGACCTGCTAGAACAGGATCCTCTGGTGCCACCTCCACCCTCACAGACACCTCTCTCTACTGACCGAGTAGCCTTTCCCAAGGGCCTGCCCTGGGCCCCGAAGGTTAGGTAGGTTTAATGGCACCACTAATCCTGAGCTTTGGGGTTTCAATCACTGAAGAGCCAGGGTGAAACACACATATTCAGTGTTCATTAACCTGGTGTCGTAATCAGAACTCCTGGGTCTGAGTTCCTTCTGTCCATCTCTGTCCTCTTCCAAATGAAGGAACAAGGGCTGTGAAAAGTTCTCTTTCCCGGGGTTTGTTTTGTTTTGTTTTGTTTTGTTCTTCTCTCTGATATTGGTCTCTTCACCATCATCTCAGACAGAAGGACATCGAACACTTCTTGGAGATGAGCAGAAACAAGTTCATTGGATTCACTCTGGGGCAGTAAGTGACTCGCTATTTTAAAAGTAGATATAAGTATATTAGAGAAAGCCATGAATCCTCCTCACTAGGATCTGTAAAGCTAAAACGGATTTCACTGTCAAAGGTGTCATTAGGTTACATATCCCATTAAGTGGGAATCTATCACCTGCAAATCAAGTGAACAACTAAGAGGCTATATGATATAAATCTCCTGATTTTCAGAAATGCTTCAGCATGTGATTATCTTTGTGACCTTGGGCAAGCTAATCGACCTTGAACCTTATATAAGAAGGTATAGGATACCAAGAATAGATGCTGGAGGGTGTGGTCTCTGTGATTCCAGAGTATATGGGTAGTGTTCTCTTTTCGCTTATGGTTTGGTGTTTTGTACCTTTTACAGGGACACAGATACCTTGGTTGGATTACCTCGACCCATCCACGAGAGTGTGAAGACTCTAAAGCAGGTGACAAGGGTGGGCCTTCATTCTTCAGGGATAGGGAGCCACCAAAGCAAGTCAGATTACTACTGCCTTGGGTACTTAGAGTTCTTCCAGAATATTTAGAACCTTCTGCATCTCCCCTGTAGACCCTTTGGCCAAATAGGAAAAGTCAGGTCTCTCCCTGCTTACCCAGTTTCCTGCATTTAGATAGATGAAAAACACTTCCTTTGTTTTGTTCCTTTCGCTCCCTCACTCTCTTCCTCTCTTCCCATTTGTTGTTTCCTTTTATTTCTCTCTCCCCATAGGTCCACTAGCTTCCGAAGGCCATACATTAGTTAGGAATCTTCTTTATATCAGTGTATGTATATACACAAAGAATGTGGAGTAATAACTCCATACACACACGCATGCACATCAAGCATGTATGAGTATGAGCAGTATTCCAAGGGCAAAGGTCTATTTATTCTTGGATTCCCCTTGCACTTTGAAACAAAATGACTAGATATTTGCTAGTATCCAACAAATATGAAAATATAATACACAGAAATATTGTTTATAAAGTACTCCTCACTTCTAATTATTCAGAGGTGAATTAGATTCTTGCTTCCAAAGGTTTTATGGTTATTTGGGATGATAAACTCATGGAGTATTTCCTATAAACAAGAAAAGTTAAGGAGGAGCCTGGGGAGAGGAGGAGGAGACACATGAGAGTTAGGTTCTCAACTGTCGTTGGTGTTTTCTTATCTTTGCCAGCACAAGTATATCTCCATTGCAGATATACAGATAAAGAATGAAGAGGAGCTGGAGAAATGCCCCATGTCTTTGGTGAGTCAAGGGCTCTGGCACACAGAAGGTGGGAAAAAAGAACTCTTTGCAGTGCTATTCCAGGACATACATTGTGCACGCATTGCTTCAGCTTATTAAAAACAAAGGATGAACACTGTATTAAAAATGGGAACGGCAACTAAATAATCAAACAAGACCATCACAGAATGGTGGGTCCCATGAAGATAATTTAAATAGGGAAACATGATAGATAATAACCCACCATCGGTAGATTATTTTCGGCTGGGCAGTTGGGATAGATGAGATGTGTAAGAAGGTGACATTTAACCAAAATCTGAAGTACAGAAAGGATCCAGCCATAGGAAGGAGCATCAGAGGAGAAAACATCCCAAGTAGAGTCAGGGTAGAAAGGGCACAGAGTGCAAGAGGCATCAGAAGAAGGCTGTGTGACAGCCTATCAGTAAGGTGGGCTTATGGAGATGATATTGGACAAGTGACCTGGGGACACTTCACATAGGACCTGTTAGCAGAGTTAGAGAGCTTAAAGTTGATTCACAGCACAAAGGGAAACATTTGGACAGTTTAAGTAGATGTGAGACATTAATCTTTGTTTAAAAAAAAAAACCACTATCTACTGTGCAAAGATTGGGCCAAAGAGGGGAGGCATTGACCCATCTCAAAACAGCTAAGTGAAAGTTAATAGCGGCCTAGACTAAGGCTGCAAAGAAGATGAATGTGGGTTATATTTTGAAAATGTAACTAGATGTAAATCAAGAGGCAAAGAGAAGAATCAAGAACAAGTGTTACCTGGAAAAGAGGAGGAGACCCAAAGTCATGTTGGGTCATCCTAAGCTTTACATGTCCATCAAACACTCAAGCAGAACTACTGGGCAGTTAGGTATATAAGTCTAGAGTTCCAAGGAGAGGACTGGCCTCAAGAAATTTGAGTCATTGATTTGTTACAATGTTAAAACTATAGACATGGCTAAGAGAACCCAAAGATGTGGGCGAAACAGAAGAGGACGGAACCCAGGAAAGTCCCTGGGACACACCAATATGTTGAAGGTAAGATGTGTCAGGAAAGAAACCACAAAAAGTAAGAAAAACACTCAGTGAAGTAGAAGGAAACCTAGAAGTCTGATACCATAAAAACAAAGTCCTTAAGGAAGGAAGTGGTCACTGTGCCAAATGCTGATAGACTGCACAGAGCAGAAGTGCCTATTGCATTAGGCAGCATCAAGATAATTGGTGACTTTGTTAAGGATGATCACAGTGAAATGGCTTTAAAAAAAAAAAAGCCTGTTGCAAGTACATTGAAAAGAAATGTAAAGAAAAAAGTAGACAACCAACAAATATTATAAAGAAAGGGAGAGAAAGGAGATGACAGCTATGGGAGGATGTGGGATAAAGAGAAAGTACTATGCTAAAACGTAACAATAATGGTGGCTGTTTAATCCCAGTACTTGAGGGGCAGAAGCAGAAACGTCTGGAGTTTAAGGTCATCCTCAGCTACTTATCTAGTTGAGGCCAGCCTGGGCCACATGAGACACTTTTGGGAAAAAAAAGAAGGAAGGAAGGAGGGAGGAGGGAGGGAGAGAGGAAGGAAGGAAGGAAAGAAGGAAGGAAGGAAGGAAGGAAGGAAGGAAGGAAGGAAGGAAGGAAGGAAGGAAGGAAGAGACTAAATTAAATAGTCCAACAGGGCAACAAACTAAAGGCCTGATAAACTTTATCAAGAGAAAGAGGGAAGAATATGTAGGCTGGAGGGATAGCTCATTGATTAAGAGTACTTCCTGTTGTTCCAGTGTTCCTGAAATAAATTTCTAGCACCCACATTGTAGGGAACCTCTAAAGTTAGCTCAGGATACCCGAAGACCAAGTTCTCAGCACAAAGGAAGTTTATTTGCCCCAGAGAAACAAAGGTCAGGGAACAAGAGACAAAGACAGGAAATGGAGGACAGGGTAGAAGTGGAAGGGAACAAGGAAGAAGAGGTAGGGATATTTGTCCCGGAGTGGGACAAAGGACAGCCTCTGGATAGAGAGGAAACAGATATAGCCCATAGGCAAATGCAGTTGTTTATAAAGGTAAAAGGGGAAACCGTGTGTTTGGATGAGGTGTTTAATTAAATTGGGCATGTAAATTATGTGAACCAAAGGAGACTTTTGATTGCTAGACTTCAGTACCATGATAGCTGAACCTTGATAGTCAGCCTCAGGAGGAGGAATTGGACAAATACAGGAATAGACCTTGGCAGCTAGCTTTGGAAATATAATCTAATGGTTTTTAGCAAGGCAGACAGAATCAGGGAGAAGGACAAAGCCTGCCAGAGCTATGCTTGCCACACTCAAGCTGGCCAGAGTCCTCACACATGGCAGCTTACAACCATGTGTAACTCTAGAGGATCCAATACCTCTGGCTTCCACAGGCACCTGCACTTATATTCATATACCCATATGCACACAACTGTGTATAATTAGAATAATAAAAATGCATCTTAAAAAGGAAGATTGTAGACCCCAAGCCCAAGTAGGGACTTGGTTTATGTTCTAAGCATAGGAAGTTATCTTGCATGTCAGAAGGCAAGCAGAGACTAGCAGATCTGGTATTCCAAAGATGTAGTATGTCTTTCTGATTACCCTGTCTTTTTGTGAGGAAGAGTCAGCAACTTGAAGGGGTCTAGGGTAAGGGGATTGGTTGAAGAGAGAGAAAGGAGTAAGCCTTTTGGGGAGTAGAGAGGCTCACGTGCTAAGATCATCAGGCTCTTTTGAATGCCTATTCCAGACTTGTATCCATTCCTCCTTGTCTCCAAGTCTTACAGCAGTGACTCTCACCCTGTAATAGAGGTCCTCTAGGGAAAAAGGACTGTACTGGCCAAAGATTTCAGTGAGGCCTGGGCTGCCTCATGAGTGTCTGAGACCCTACTTCTGCCTTTCTGATAGAGGGATTCATTAGGGTCATGAAGAAGACAGAGGTATACATGGGCACTTAGGAAGAAGAAAGTGACAATGATAAGGACACTGGAGAGGGGTGAAAATTAGTCTCCAACCCTTTAAATACTTCCTTGCTAATAATCATCTGTTTTCTCTGATCACGAGTTACTTAACTCCATCAATAACCCTCCCTACTGAATCATTCACCTTTTCCTTGGTTGATCTCTGATTAACACCATGGGAAGTACCTCTGTGTAGCATGTCTCAATATGTTGGGTGTATGTTGGGTGTATTTATAGCTTAGATTAAACCCATATATATATATATATATATCTAATGTGTGTGTGTGCGTGTGTGTGTGTGTGCGTGTGTGTACACCAAAGCAGTGGTCTAAGCCATTTCCTAGATTGGAGTTCTGACTCCTAATTGAGCATGTGACATAAAAAGAGTGATTAATTTCAGACACTGGGAAAGCCAGACTCATCAATTGTTGAGACTGGAAAAGGACAGCAGAGCTCAGCTAAACCAGCTCAAAGAAAAAACTAGAGCCTAGAGAGGAATGGTCACTCATCTAAAACCATACAGTGAATCATTGTCACACCTAAGACAGCATGCCAGGGCTGACTCCCGGCGCAGTCCTCAGCAACCACCACGTAACCTTTAGTAACCCAAACAGAGCCTGGAGCAACGGTGTTTTCTGCCATAGGGAGAAGAGGTGGTACCAGAAACACCGAGTGAAATCCTCTACCAGGGCATGCTCTACAGCCTCCCCCAGTACATGGTAAGGAACTGGCTAGGCCAGAGCTTCCCTTTTCTACTAAGAGGAACTTACTCAGGATTCTGAACTTTCCCTGTGGCTCCTCTGAAGGTGCTATTCTCCCTAGCCTTTCTACTGGAGTCTGGGGTACATAATAAAGTAAGATCTACCTATAGATGATGTGTCAGGGCCATTTCTACTAGCTAATCACCACTGTCATGAGTTCTGCCATTGTCTGTCATGTCTTCGGTAGCCTCTGGATGGGAATGGTGAAGATGCTGCTAGGGTCAGAGGAAGACTAAGAAGGGAGAATGTTGGACTTGTCTCTCCCACCTATTTCTCTGCTTTGCCCCTCCCAGTTTGTTCTTTCCGTGTTCACTTTGGGAGCAACCCTGAAGCAAAACAGCTTAGAAGCTTTCTTTGGCCTTCTCCCTTGGCCTCACAGACAGGCCTCAAGATAAAGAGCTGTTTGCATTACTGTATGCTGGCAAAGCTTAGTCACTGAAGGAAGAGCTTAGATAAAGACTTTGAAATACTGTTCATTTGGGCTAGAGAAGTTTGGAAGAACCACTGTTTGCTGAGTGGGATAGACAAGGGTGGCTTTTCTCTTTTTCTGTCTCCCAGATTGCTCTGCTTAAGATTCTGCTGGCTGCAGCCCCCACCTCCAAGGCTAAGACAGACTCTATCAATATCCTGGCAGATGTCCTGCCTGAAGAGATGCCGTGAGTGCTTCCACTGGGGCAGCTGCTAGACACTAGTGTCTTGTCTGCAGGCCCTCTGTCCCACCACACTTGGTTAACAGGAACTGTCTGAAGAGAAATCTCTCCTCTTGTGCATGTTCCTCCTGTCTCCTGCAGGACCTTCTACCTACTGAGCTAGCTCTATGTAACTCAGAACTCGGGTCCAACAGAAAACCTCAGTGCTGACATCTGAGGAGCTACCAGATATATGAGTAGACAGTGCCAGCGGATACGTTTGCCAGAGACAGGACACATTAACAAAAAGATCATGAAAGCTTTTTCCTGGATAGCTTCCTAAATGGGAACTTTGGGAGATTTCCCTAGCAGAGAAGTTCAGGTTTCCTAAATTCTGATTATATATATTCTGACCACAGATACAGATATGTGTGTGTATTATATATGTATGATGTATGTATCTATGTGTGTGTGTGTATATATATAACCCAACTACTTGGGTCTTGTATCCGTAGGCCTCCCTCCATTCCTACCTTTCTACTAATGCTTCCTCTTTCTCTTGTAGCGTAACTGTTCTCCAGAGCATGAAGCTAGGCATTGACGTGAACAGACACAAGGAGATCATTGTAAAGAGTATCTCTGCCCTCCTCCTTCTACTTCTCAAACACTTCAAACTCAACCATATCTACCAGGTGAGCAGTTAGGAACGCCACATTACACACACCGAGTATTCCTCACAACATAGGGGCCGCACAGGAGTCCTTGTACGGCTGTGTATTTTACTTGGCCTTTGTTTGTCTCAAATGAGAGAGTCCAGCTACTTGTGAAATGAGTGTATGGTGAGGATACGGTGTGAGATGTGGGGAGTCATCCTAGAAAGATGCAGAAGTCTATATTCTTTGTAAGTTAACTCGAGGTCTGGCTAGGGATTCTTAAGAACACTCCTAGATAGTTAGAATCAATTTAACCATTCAAGAAAGGTCACTGGGCATACTGGACATACTTGTCTGTATGTGAAGCACGTTTCTGAATCAGATCTAATTCTAAATGAGACACAGTTCAGACTTTTACAGGCCATACAGTCTTGTAACAGATTCATAAATGCCCAACTGTAGAGTGGTGTGATACAGATAGGCACTGGATGCCATTGAAATACCTAATCCAACTTGAGGTAGAGAAGAGGTGACTTTTAACCTAAGTCTCAGCCAGCAAAGGAGACTTACCAGGGAAGAGAAAAACCAATTCAGGCAGAAAACCCACTATGTCAAAGCTCAGAGGAGAAAGAGCAGAAAACGTTTGGAAACTACTTAAATGTTGCTGGAGTTCTGCCTCGGAGTGGGTGATAGAGACAATCTGCTGATATTCGAAGCCAGCGGGGTCGGGAGGGATCATATATCTGATAACACACAATTACGAAATTCCTGTAATGTGCTTGACATCCAACAAAACTTTTGTGAGCTTCTCACCCCTAGGAGTCCTTGTTTTATCCCTATTTGGGGCGGAGAGGGGGACTGGTGGGGTTTTTTGGATAATTTTTCTTTAGTTGTTATTGTTGTTTTAAGACAGTCTCACTGTGCAGCTGTCCTGGAACTCATGTGCACTAAGATAGCCTCAAACTCACAGAGACCCTCCTACCTCTGCCTCCTGAGTACTCCAGTTTATCCCTGGTTTATACATGAGGAGATGAGGGTTAGAGTTAAGGCTTTGCTTTCCCACAAAGGCATTGTTTCCCTTGGCCCTGTAGGCATCATCAAGGTACAAGGACAAGATGCAGACAAGCGAATGGAAGCTTCTCCTTGAGGGAGAGTGTGGGGAATATGGAGCCCTTCTCATATCTGCCCTGAGGCTTTATCTCATTTTCCAACTAAGCACTCAAAATAAAGCCTGATAAAAGAGTGAGTCATGCACAGGGAAGGCCGCACGGGCTGTGGCCTTGGCTTTGTCCTGTTTGCTGAGCAGTGTCAGGATTAGAAGGAGCAGGCTGGTTAGGAGTCGCTGCTCCCCTTTCCACTAGGATGTGTTTCCCAGGGTTGCTCTCAGTGGGCAGTAGATAGACCTATAGCCAGACTGGCAGATATCCTGAATGGCCTGGCCACCGTGTGTGTCAGTGTGGAAAAGTCTGGACAAAGCATGGGTAGAGCTCCAGAGTTTAAAACCTCCCACTTGGCTCCCCTGTCTAGAACTTAGAAAATACTTTTTTGGGTGGCTTCTAGGGAGAAGATATCAGGCAAGAGAGTGGAGTGGTTATGACATAAGCTGACTTTCCACCTCTAGCCACGTATTCAGGGACAAAAAGCAGCTTGCCCTTCTGCATGGCTACTTCTTGCTGATGACACAGAGATACCGCTTTAAAACACCATCGTTCTCGACCTTTTCAACCTTGTTTCTGTACTGTCCCAGCATGCTTAGACTCAGATTTGGAGGCAACCTTTTTTCCTGGTGCTCCTCGGTGCATCATAAACAAAATCCAGGGTGTCTAGCTCTATAGCTTTGCTTCTATACCACTTACCCCAGTAGGTCTTCCTGGACATAAACCCCAAATGGATTTAAGAGAGCCAAATAGAACTCCAAGTACTGATATTTATCTCATCAAAGACATCCTGGATTTCTTAATGCAGTGTTTGCTGGCTGAAGAGGCTCTTGTTCATTCATTCATTCATTCATTCATTCATTGATACACTGATATTCTAAGTATTAGAAATAAGGCCACATACTGGACAGACTACTGAAACCACATTCCAGTGGTTACTATGTGCGGTCTCTGGCCTGACTGATGCCAGCAGTTGCTAAGAGTTAGCTGCACCTGTCCCTGCTATATCAATCACAGCTGAAACATTATGACCCAGAGCTTTGATATGGAAACCAGCTCCCTCAGGGAGACTTTCTTTCCCGTTGAGCTTAGGAACAAAAGTCACAACAATTCTTGCTATTCATTTGGAGTTTTTTTTTCTTTCTTCTTTGATCTTTCAATCCAGTTTGAATATGTATCACAACATTTAGTGTTTGCCAACTGCATCCCCTTGATCCTGAAGTTCTTCAATCAAAACATCCTGTCCTATATCACTGCCAAAAACAGGTATGGACTGCACAGATTTCAAGGGACTACTTTGGATAACTGAGAAAATTCCTGCATCTCTGCACCTTTGATTTATTCTTGTATCATTAGTCCCTCCTTTCTTTTTTTTTAAAGATTTATTTATTTATTATATATGAATACACTGTAGCTGTCTTCAGACACACCAGAAAAGGGCATCAGATCTCATTACAGATGGTTGTGAGCCACCATGTGGTTGCTGGGATTTGAACTCAGGACCTCTGGAAGTGCAGTCAGTGCTCTTAACCACTGAGCCATCTCTCCAGCCCAGTCCCTCCTTTCTTAGAGCTTTTTTAAGTGTGTTACTTTTTGAGTTTTTATTTTTCATGCCTGCGTTGGTACACACACATGCCAAAGCATGTAGAACAACTTGTAGAAATAGGTTCTCTTCTTCATCACATGTGTCCTGGGGATGAAACTCAGGTTCTCTATGTTGGCATTAGGAACTGAGCTATCTTGCTGGCCCAAAATATGATATTTTTACATTAATAATTCCACTTAACACCGGCAATGCTAAGAGATAGCACCAGTTTTGTTCTCATCTTGCCACTTAGGAGATAAAGTCAGATAAATTCACAGAAAAGTGACTTGATTTGCTCAAGATTAATAAGATTATGAACAAAGATGGATCAATCAATAAAGGGCCACACAAACATGAGAACTTGAGTTCTGATCCCTATAACTCATATAAAAAGTTGGGTGTGGCAGGATACATCTATAATCATGCACCAGGAAGGTGGAAACGACAGATCTTGGAGCTCGCTGGCCGTCTAGCATAGCCAAATCATTGAGCTCCATGTTTAGTGAGAGTCCCTGTATCAAAAAAGTAGGTAAAGAGAAGTTGAGAAACATACCTGTCTTAGTTCGGGTTTCATTGCTGTAAAGAGACACCATGACCAAGGAGACTCTTATAAAGGAAAGCATTTAATTGGGGCTGGCTTACAGTTTCAGAGGTTTAGTTCATTATTGTCATGGTGGGAAGCATTTCCACCTGCAGGCAGACAAACCTATTCAAACCACCACAGTGTTGAAATTTCATTAAGTGTTAGAAATAGAAGGAACATTAGAAATTAGCCCAAATTCTGCATTGTACTCTTAAAGGGGAAAGGAAACAAAAAACAGCCACTTATTGAGTGACTGTGTTCCTTTTACTATGTGGTTTTCTTTCCTGACCCATGCCTGGTTCCCTGGGCTCACTGCGGAACTTGTGGCTTTCTTGCAATTCCCACTATTTATTTGGTGACAAACATTACTATATTTCATTCCTGAACTACGACTGTTTGATTAGAAATGTTCTTTTTTTTTTTTTTGATTTTTCGAGACAGGGTTTCTCTGTGTAGCCCTGGCTGTCCTGGAACTCACTCTGTAGACCAGGCTAGCCTCGAACTCTCGAACTCAGAAATCCACCTGCCTCTGCCTCCCAAGTGCTGGGATTAAAGGCGTGCACCACCACCGCCCTGCTAGAAATGTTCTAAGAAGCAGCCCTGCACTTTAAGCTTCCTCTAGGGTGGCATTGGAAGTTACCCCATGGAGTTCCTGGCTTTCGAAGGATCAGGAGAAAAGCCAAGAGATCTTTTCATCTTCATAACCACAGATTATTTAATGGAGAGTGTTTGGGCAGCATCTCTGGGAATACTTTTATATTCACATACACACTTAAATGCAGAGGCAAATGAACTTAAGTTTACATACTCCCTAAAGAACCCAAGAGAGCTAAGAAGGAACAGGTCTGTCCTTCTGCTTTAACTTTTTTTTTTTTTTTTTTGCATCTACCAGATAAGGGCCGCCTAAAAGAGCTCCATGGCTCCTCTGTAGCTGAGGAGATAGAGTGGGGTTGGTGCCCAGAGCTAGTGCCCTCAATTTCAGCGAAGGTCATGAAGCAATTTGAGAAACACATAAGTCTGCAGGGAAGGAATGACTCCTGCCCTTTTGAGAGGTAGGCGCTTCTAGCTGTTGCCGTTTACCTAAAGCTTGTCCTTATCTCTGCATCCTGCAGCGTTTCAGCGCTGGATTACCCGTGCTGTACCATCCAGGATTTGCCAGAGCTTACTACTGAGAGTCTGGTAAGCAGATGGGGATTTGTGGCCTTTGGAACCAGCTGATGGCAGAGGCTGGCATTTGCTTTTTCATGTCTTCTCTGGTCCCATGATGCCATGGTTTAGGAGTCTCAGATCAATGAAGGCAAGAGCACAGAGACGGTAATGGTTTAAAGATGCTGAAGGATTGAAAAGCTGAGCCTAGCATCTTATAGAAAAGAGGAGAGTCAGTGGGAAACACTGAGGAGGAGAGGGAATTTAGAAAGATAAGACTGAAACACAGTATCTATGCTGATTAGCAGGAGGATCTCTTCTGGTGTTTCACACACGCTCACGTGCGCACGCGCACACACACACACACACACACAGTTCATTTTCTTTGTGTTAAGTTGTGCTGTAGGCAGTTTGCTTCTCATTTTCATGTTAGTTATCAAGTCCAGGAGTATGTATCTTATAAAATTCCTTGCCCAGGAAGATCTTCATCCTGAAGCAGGTCTAGGATAATCAGAAAAGTTCCTCTGAAATATTCTGAATTTTTTGAAACTGGCTGACCAAATCACGTTTAAGATAAGGCATCTACTTTATCCTACATTGACACGGCTCTTCAGACTTACTGCTTTCATCCTGTTGCAGTATAATACCTTCTCTAGCCTTCTCAACTTGAGTGTGAATTCTTTGATGAGAGACATAGTACTCTCATCTATTCTATATCCCTAACACTATGTCTAGTACTTTGAAGACCTCAATAATGCTAAATGATGTTACTCACCCATGGGTGCTACAGCCCTTTGTCCCCCAATTTTAATACCTACAAAATGCTGGGACAGGAAAGTACATTATGCAAAAATGGATAAATTCTCTTGTGGCACAGGTTTTATAAGCCCACAGGAGTTGGTTTTAAGGGGAAGGCATGTTAAAAACCATTTGGCTCACTTCCTTATATTTCAAAAATGAGAAGTAAGTGCTCAGTGGATGGACTAACTCCACTTCTCATAGGTGACAGACCTCAGATTAGACATGAGTCAAAAGATCCATGTCCTGAAAAATCATAGCTGCACATTCTTTGTTACTGAGCAGCTAAGGAAGCTTAAAGGTTTTAACTCCTACAGAGATGTAAACACTTATCTTACCTTTATTATTAACATGGTAGTATTGAGTCTGTAAAACGACTCTATAACGTTAATATTACTATTTTGTTTTCTTTCTTTTGTTTGAGACAGGATCTCTCTATGTAGCCCTGGATCTCTAAAAACTTGCTTTATAGACCAGCTTGGCCTTCAACTCATAGAGACCTGCCTGCCTCTATCATCCTAGTGCTAGTATTAAAGACATGTACTACCACATCTTGCCCAATATTACTACTTTATAGATGGAGAAGTTAACTGCTAAGACTTTATAGTTGGAAATAGCAAAGCTGGGACTGGAGAGATGGCTCAGTAGTTAAGTGCACTGTCTGCTGGTCCAGAGGACCCATCTTCAATTCCCAGCACCCACATGGCAGCTTACAGCCATCTGTAATTCTAGTTTCTGATGCCTTCTTGTGTCTTCTAATGGTATTGTACACACATGGTGTGCAAAATACATGTGCAGACAAACACCTGCACACATAAAATAAATTTTAAAGTAAAGTAGGAAAGTATGTCTCTGAGATTAAAATTTGGAAGGAATAATGTATTTTAACCCATAAACAGTAGTACATAGTAGCATTAAAATTCTACTATTGGCCTGGCATAGTGACACACACCTTTAATCCCAGTACTCGGGAGGCAGAGGCAAGTGGATCTCTTAAGTTTGAGGCCAGCCTGGCTTACAGAGTGAATTCCAGGACAGCTGGGGCTATATGGAGAAACCCTGTCTCAAAACAAAACAAAGAAAAGTTGTGCTACTAGTAGAGTATTTCAAGGTATAAATTCAGCTTTTGTGGCCTGAATCTATTATTTGTAATTTTTAAAAAAATTTTATTATATTAGTTTTTTATCTATCTATCTATCTAATCTATCTATCTATCTATCTATCTATCTATCTATCTATCTATCTATCT
>NW_021604592.1:9257295-9262940 GCF_004785775.1 Grammomys surdaster
TCTATCTATCTATCTATCTATCTATCTATCTATCTATCTATCTATCTCTGTTTTGTACCTGTATGGTACAGCACAGGTGCAGAAGTGAGAGGACAACTTGCAGGTGTTGATTCTCTACTTCCACCACAGGGATTCCAGGAATCGCTGAGGTCATCAGGCTTGGCAGCAAGTGCCTTAACCCACTGAGCCATCTTGCCAGCCCCTGGATTTTTTTCCTTAGTAACAATGTGTACCTTGTCTCCATTCCAACCCCATTAGCTCCTATATAGGAATTAATGGGAATTATACTTTCAGATCGCTTCCAATTGACCTTTTAGGATATGAGCACATAATTGTTTCTATGGTTATGTCTTCTGTTAAGACTTTATTACAGCCGGGCGGTGGTGGCGCACGCCTTTAATTCCAGCACTTGGGAGGCAGAGGCAGGCGGATTTCTGAGTTTGAGGCCAGCCTGGTCTACAGAGTGAGTTCCAGGACAGCCAGGGCTATACAGAGAAACTCTGTCTTGAAAAACCAAAAAAAAAAAAAAAAAAAAAAACTTTATTATTATCAGAAAAGGGCAAAAGCATGTTCTAGTTAATTAAGTCTTAGTGAATATTTTAGTCCTTTTGGTGAAACAACAGTGGCATCTGGTGGTTTTGTTTAGTAACCACAGACCTTTTTTTCCTGGCCCAGTATGATTGATTCTACGTAGGTTCTCACTATAGTAATTTATTTACCTAAACTAATAACTTCTGTAGCCAGAAAAGGACTTGTAAGATTTATCTCTTTTCAGGCTTACCAAACTGCAAGCACAAGAAATATATACTGCCTTCAGTATATGTTATGTACATTCAGTAACTTCAAGCTTTTTTCCTGGTTACAAAATTAGTGGTATACTTACGGGAGAAAAATATGAGTAAATAACAGAAAAGTATGAGTAATAAGATAAAAATATCCACTATAACTATATAGAAACATTGTTTATATTTTACTGCAACTAGAATGTATATAATAATCATTTATATAGAAATATTATCAACAAATTTTATAGTTGTATATAAATCTATTGCATATATATGTGTATGTGTTCTACTCAAATGTAGTTAGATTTGCATGTTCACAGTAGGATTTTATTAAACAATTTCTTTTTCAGTGGTATTGAATATAAACCCAAGTACATGCTAAGCAGATGCACTACCATTGTTTGGGCAGATATGGGATCTTTTATACTTGTCATTTTTACACTGTATGTATTATAACATATCACTGTAATAATACATTTATCATATATAAGCAAACATGCATGTATTTGTAAGTATTCATAAATTCATAAAAGTCATACATTCATTCAAAAATTCATAAATTTATTTTAAAAACTTTATATTGTGTATGTTTGATGAAAATATGTAGAAGTCACTGCTTTAGAGGACAGTGAAATGAGAGCAAAGTTGCACTCCATATTTTTTGGAGGCCTGTTAATTCCAAAGAGAAATCCTACAGGCTATGTGTCATCTTCCTTTCCTTTCTTCCTTACTTGTTACTGACATAGACCTTACTGTGTAGGCAAGGCTCAGCTAGAATTTGCTCTGTTGCAAGCTGACCTCAAACTCAAAGTCCTTTCTCCCCTGCCCAAGTGCTGAGATTGTAGGCAAATGCCACATGGCTGGCTGTCCTTTCCTCTTTTCACAGAAAATGTGGAAAATTCCATGTAAACCCATTGTCACTGCTGCAAAACTAACCCAAAGATCTCTGTGATTTAATTTTGGAAACAACATTCGAAGGAGGGATATATATTACTTGTCTCATTGCTGTGTGGGTTTCTCTCGGCTCGGAGTTCCTAGCAGGAAGTCAGGGCAGCAGGAACTTGAGGTAGCTGCACACATTGCATTTCAGGAGGCAGAGAGTGGGGAATACTAGTCAGTTCACTTCTCCTGTTTATTTAGTCCAAGACTCTATGGAATGGTGCCACTCACATTAAAAATGGGTCCTCTCACTTAGTGTCTAATCTTGATAATCCCTCACAGGCTTGCCCGGAGATTTGTCTCCAAGGAGATTCTAAACCCTGTAAATTGACAATATTTAACATCACAGCGTATTTTGAATGTTATAGGTGTCCCAGTGGCCCACCTGTAGATTAAAGATGAAGGAATAAGGTCAAGGTCATCATATTTATGATGTCATAGACCACCACAGTAGAAATTATCTTGGCCCAGAGTCACCTTTCAATGCTGAGAAGGTAGGCGGAGTAGTAAGGGAGAGCCAAAGCCGTCTAGCAGGCTGTGGGGAATTAGCCATGTTCAGAGTCTGCATGACTAGCCATTTGCAAAGAAACGTTTGGAATTTCCTTTTAGATCTAGGGGATGGAATTTGTAAGTAAAGATGGGTCATTAGAAAACTGGTCAAATTTGGGCTTGATTTTTGTTGAAAAAAGACATAAAATGTGTTTAGTTTACTTGAATTTATATACCAAGTCCTCTCAATAATCCTTATCAAAGTTTTCACAACTTCCTAATCCAAGTGCTTCTAGATGCTCCACAGTGTTTCTATTAGCTGGGTTTTCTTTTCAGGATGTAATCATTGCGTTCAAATATGAAGGTGTATATCATTCCTTTCAGACACTGTTTAACCAGTTATGATCCTTTAAAGAAAGGTTGGTAGTGGCACAGAGATGGCTCAGCAAGTAAGGGCATTTGTCGCCAAGCCTGACAACATGAGGTCAGTCTCAGCACCCATGTGGTAGAAGTGAGAACTACTTCCTCAAGTTGTCCTCGTCCCTTCTCTCTCTCTCTCTCTCTCTCTCTCTCTCTCTCCCTCTCTCTCCCTCTCTCTCTCAAATTAAATAAATGAATGTAAAAAACAGTTTTAAAGTTTTTTTCTGGTTTTGGTGTTTGTTGGTGTTGTGTTTTGTTTTGATCAGGCATAGTGGTACACATCTATAATGCCAGCATTCAGTAGGCAGAGGCAGGAGAGTTGCTACATATTTGAGGCCAGCACGGACCACATAATGAATTCCACACAGGCCCAGGCTACATTGTGAGACCCTGTATTCAAAAAAACAAAATAAATCAAGTTTTTGTTCTGATATTCAACATCACTGTTGAACCAAAAGTACCTTTAGTGTTATTGTCTGCTTAGCATGACTATAGTATGACTATAACATTTATGTCCATTTTCCATGAAATATTTATACAGAGGAAGGCCCATAAATTAAAAAAAAACTTTTTTTGTTTTTTGTTTTTCGAGACAAGGTTTCTCTGTATAGCCCTGGCTGTCCTGGAACTCACTCTGTAGACCAGGCTGGCCTCGAACTCAGAAATCCGCCTGTCTCTGCCTCCCAAGTACTGGGATTAAAGACGTGTGCTACCACTGTCTGCCCCCCCCCAAAAAAAAAACTTTTAAATCATTTTGTCATTTTCCTCTTGGTCACTATTTCTATAGTGTGTCCTTTAGATGTCAATGTCTGGGGTGTTTTTCTCAAACTCTGAGTCCCATGTACTTCGCTAAGATGCCCTAGACAGGTGGTCTTGGAAGCTGCTGCTTCACCGCTGGCTTTGCTTGAGAACCATTTTTCATTTATATTTATATCTAGGTCCTTCATCCAGCAGCAAGTTGTCAGAAACCCGTATGGTAAGGGAATTACCCTACAATGATGTGGGGAAAGAAAATCTGAAATGCGTCTTCATTTTCAGTTAAGAGACATAGTAAAGAAAAGTTTTTAATTTGCAGTCGTTAAGTATTAAGACCTACCAAAAAGTTATTTTAGTAAGTGCAGGGTAAATGTAGTGTGGAAACCCTAAAGCACAAGGCAACAGTAGAAATGGGATGGCAGAAATAGGATTGGACATAGATCTCGAGCAGTTTTCCTAGGGCTAGAGAGATCTGTCAGTAAAAGGGTCATTGAGTGAGTGTTTAGACTTGCCTCAGGCTATCACTTTCTAGATTTATTATAGAACACCAAGTTAATAATAACAGCATTGGCTTCTTAGTGCAGAAGCAAGAGTCACCACTGCTGGACTAAGATGTCTGTGACAGGGTTTCAAATGTATCAGATTTCACACCTACCAGCCCTTCTTTCAAGGCTTCACTTGATTATCAAGTCAGTGAGACGTTCTTTGAAGCAGTGAACCCTAGGGCTGAAAAGATCAAGAGCAGCAGTTAAGAGCACTGGCTGCTCTTGCACAGGATGGGGTGCGATTTCTAGAACCCAGCATGGTGGCTCAAAACTGTTTGTAACTCCAGTACCAAGGGATCTGATGCCTCTTTGTAGCTCCTTGGATTCTGCATGCATTTGGTGCACATACAAATACTCAGGCTCACACACGTACACATAAAATTAAATTTTTTAAAAGAAAAGAATCTTACTATTTTTCTTATTCTTGTTTTTCTGAAGACATTTACCTTGTGCTAATTTGAATAATTAGAGTAGGCATAGGAGGGGCTTCTCTGTGCTACAGTCTTCAAGACTTTCAGAAAGAGGAAAATCAAAGAGCTGTCTCTTAGCAATCACATCAGTGTTTAGCATTTCAGACCAAAGCTAGAAAGGGAACAGTGAGAAGACTCCAGGTTCAATGGAAGTTAAGCGTTCATCATGGTCGGCCAGGTTTGGGTGCACCTTTATGCGTGGTCTTGTTCTGTAGGCCCTTCCCTTCTCTGGGCCTTAGTTTTGCTTCTGTGGACCAAGTTTCACGACAACAGCTGAATCCCATTTTGTGCTCAGACTCAAACCAAATTGTTTTCCTCAGTCAAAAATCAAAGACAAATTCTGTTCTTCCCTTGGTCATCTGGATTATCTAGACAACTGGCATAGCCTGGGTTTTTATTTAGTTTTAACTGGGCTATGAGCAGGGGGGTTTTTTTGTTTGTTTGTTTGTTTGGTTGGTTGGTTGGTTTTGTTTAATTTTGTTTTGAGACTAGGGCCTGAGCATTGCCTTGATGATGCCCTAAAAGGTAGGATAAACTGAAACTTTTAGACTCTAGGCACTCTACAATAGTAATTTGATTGTGAGGGTAGAAAAGGTTTTTACATTTCCCCCCTCCCCCTCTTTCCTTCTCCCTCCCTGTCCTGCTCCCCTGTAACTCCCCCCTCCCTCCTTCTCTCTCATGTGTGTGCATGCGTGCACATGTATGAAGGACAACTTGCAGGAGTTAGTTCTCTCCTTCCATTTAGTAGATTCCAGGGATCAAACGTGGCCATCATGACTGGGGGCAAGCACCCTCACCTGCTGAGCCATCTTGACAGTCCCAATACTTTTTTTGAGACAGAGCCTTGCTACTATGTGATCCAGGATGTCATAGAATTCCCCATGTAGCCCAGGCTAGCCTGAAACTAGAAATTCTCCTGCCTCTGCCTCTGCTTCTTAAGTGCTAGGATACAGGCATGTTAGATATTGTATATAATATATGTGTGTGTGTGTGTGTGTGTGTATACATACATATATATATATATATATATATATATATATCACATTATATATCACATACACATATCACATATTTAATATTAAGAGACCATATTTGTTCTTTAAAAAAAAATGTCTCTGAGTAGACACCTATTTCTGTCTGGCATGATTGGTTGGATACAAGATTTTGTTTTGCTTTCTTTTGCTTTGCTTTTGTTTTGTTTTGTTTTGTTTTGTTTTGTTTTGTTTTGTTTTGTTTTGTTT
>NW_021604592.1:9262950-9287933 GCF_004785775.1 Grammomys surdaster
TTTGTTTTGTTTTGTTTTGTTTTGTTTTGTTTTGTTTTGTTTTGTTTGAGAGAGAGTTTCTCTGTGTAGCCCTGGCAGTCCTGGAACTTGCTCTGTGGACCAGGTTGGGCTCAAACTCCAGAGATCCACCTGCCTCTGCCTCTCGAGTTCTGAATTAAAGATGTGTACCACCACTGCCTGGTGCTCACGGGCTTTCATGCAAGAGGGGTGGAGAGATGTCTCAGTGGTAAGAGCACCTGTCCCAGCATCCACATCAGGAAACTTACAACAGCCCCTAAGTTTACCGTCCTCTGATCTCTGCAGTCACTTGCACACATGTGGGCAAATACTCAGACACCTAAAAAATAGAAATTTTTTTTTAAGAAATATAAAGAGGGGCTGGCAATTGTGCTTCTTGCTGTACAAGCTTGACCACCTGAGTTTGGTATCTGGAATCCACATAAAAATGGAAGAAGAGAGCCAACTCCATAGTGTTGTGTTCTGACCTACATACACAATAATAATAAATAATAATAATAATAATAAAGCAGAAACATGAAATAAAAGTGCATGGTTAAATTGAACTGCTATTTTTCCTTTTCTATTACTTTTCCTATTGCTGTGATGAAAAATACTCTAACGAAAGCAACTTAAGGAGGGAAGGGTTTATTTTGGCTCCCAGTTCTAACACAGTAGGGAAGCCTTGACAGCAGACACTGGTCACACTGTATCTACTCATAAAAGGGAGGGGTATGGATGTTTAAGCTTAGCTGGCTTCCTCTTTCCTTCTTATGCAAGCCAGGACCAAGTCCAGGGAACGATTAGAGGAGGTCTTCCCATGACAGTTAGCCTACTCAAGATGACCCCATGGGCCAGGGCAGTGGTCTAGCCACGCAAAAAGCACTTGCCATGAACAAATCTGACAACCTGAATTTGATCCCTGGGTCCCATAGGGTAGAGCCAGCTCAACCCATATAGATTACAGTCCCCCAGAATGAAACCAAACTCCTAGAAATTACAAACATTGTTTACGTGAGCACAAAGATTACAGCAATAAACTTATCATCTCTGTTTCTAAATGATAAGCACAGAAAGTGTGCTTAAGTCAAGTTCCTGTGTTTCTGTACTGTCTTTCTAACCAACACTCGCTCTAGATAAAGTCTTATAAGGCCAGACAGTGGTGGTACACCCCTTCAATCCTAGCACTCAAGGAAGCAAGGCCAGCCTGGTCTACAGAGCAAGTTCCAGGACAGCCAGGGCTACACAGAGAAACCCTGTCTCACCCCCTGCGCGTGTGCATGTGCACACACACACACACGGCAAAGAAGGTCTTGCAGGCTTGTCAGTTGAGTGTCTGTTTTAGTTGTTTTCTGTTTATTTATTTGTCTTGCTTGGTTGTGATTCAGGCACACAGCTCTGCAAGTGCTCTATTACTGAGCTACATGCTCAGCCTAACTGTAAGTTTTCAGGTGAAGGATATTATGCCCTCAGAAATGAGATTTTGTATGTATAGGGCAGGAGTAAAGAAGCAGCATCTCATACTGGATATTCACCTGACCTGACCAACAGAGACATGCAGTCTTCTAGGGGAATGAAAGTCTTGTGGGTATTGAGATGATGATGCTCCTTATTTCAGGAAGCCGGAGACAACAGCCAGTTCTGCTGGAGGAACCTCTTTTCCTGTATCAACCTCCTGCGGCTGCTCAATAAGCTGACCAAATGGAAGCATTCCAGGACCATGGTAAGAGGGCTTTAGATCACAGAAGCATCCACTCAGCTGACTTGCGCATCATTAGTATCTGTACATTGCCTGTTGGAAAGCTCTGTAGATAACTGGTACAGAAATTTCTGCACTTCCTAACTCTGGGCACTTACTCCAAGATGAGTACAAACCAGTCCATTTCTTTCCATGGAACTAAATACAGACACTCTTGAGGCAGCTCTAACAAGGGAAGCCAGCCACATTCGGATTATACTTACACATCCCCAAAATGAAGCAAGTCTAACATTCATTGCAGTGTTATGATAATAAGAGTCTGGAAACAACCTAAATGTTCATTAACAAGGACCAACTGCTTAAATAAATTATGATGTACCCTTATAGTAGACTATGATAAAACCACTCAATAGAATGAGGCATTTCTCTGCTGGTGTGGAATAATTTTCAAGTTATATTATTAAATTAAGCGAGGCCTTTAATCCGAGCCACTTGGTAAGAAGAGGCAAGAAAGAGCTCTGTGATTTTAAGGCTAGCCTGATCTATAGAGAGAGATCCTGTGAGATATGGGGGTTAGGGAGATGGCTTAGTAGTTAAGAGCATGTGCTGTTCCTGCAGAGGACCCACGTTTGGTTCCTAGCACCTACATCAGGCAGTTCACATCTGCCTGTAACTTCAGCTGCAGGGAGAGCCAATGCCTAAGGGCACCCATACTCACATTCATGTGCACACGTGCGTGAACACACACACAAATTTAAAAAAATAAGCAAGATATTGATTAGTGTAGTTGGCTATTGTGTTAAAATATAAAAATAATATATATGTGATATACCTATAAACAAAAATTTTCTCTAGGGCCAGAGAGATGGCTCAGCTGGCAGAAGTGCTTGCTATGCATGTGGTGACCTGGCATGCCTGGTGACCCCATAGTGGGTCTAAACTCAAAGCTGTCTACTGACCTCTGCATGAGTGCTATGAAGTATTTGCACACATATGTAAAAACACATACATGTATACATGTAACAAAATTGAACTAATAGTTTTAAATCTTAAGAAAATAACAAAAAGACCAGATGGTGATGGCTCATGTCTTTAATCCCAGCACACAGGAGCTTGAGGCCAGCCTGGCTACAGAGCATGTTTCAGGACAGCCAGGACTACACAGAGAAACTCTGTTTCAAAAAAAGAAATTATCTCCAATGATACACAAGAAACTAGTAATAGTGGGAATGGTATAAATGTTAGATAATCTTTGTTTTGAATTATATAATTTTTACATTTTTTAGATTTATTCATTTTATTTATGTTTCGCCTTCATGTATGTATGTGTACCACGTTGTACTTGGTACCCACAGAGGTTAGAAGAAGGCATTGGATCCTATGGAACTAGAGTTACAGATGGTTGTGAACTATGATGAGGATGCTGGCAACTGGACCCAGGTCCTCTAGAAGAGCAACAATTGTTCTTAAATGCTAAGCCATCTTTCCAGTGTGAATATTATAAACTTTAAATGAATTGGTTTTGTTGTATATCACAAGACTGGCTTTGAACTCATGATCAGCCTCTGAATATTGTAATTGCAGGCATGTGCTATCATGTGTCTGGCTTAATTTGTATGGTGTGTGTGTGTGTGTGTGTGCATGCACGTGTGCATGTTTGGACAGTGTTTCACTCACCCCAGGCTATCCTCAGTTCTTCTGTATTCCTGAAGACTAACTCTTGTGTAGAATAGTTAAAATTCATGGGCTTAAGTTTTTGGCAGACAAAATAGGCATCTCATTTTACACTCACTCAGTAATATGCTATTGGTATTTTAAAATCTGGACACATAAATTGAATTTTATGTTTCAATTCAATTCAAGATACTAGGGTCCCCTAGGATAGCCATGTTTGTCTATGACCTGAGTTGGAAATCCTAAGAAACTTCACATGGTAATGGACTGTTTGTTACCCCTGTCCCTGTTTCACTGGGCAGATGTTGGTGGTGTTTAAGTCAGCTCCAATCTTAAAGCGAGCTCTCAAAGTCAAACAGGCCATGCTACAACTTTATGTCCTGAAGCTCCTAAAGATACAGACCAAGTACCTTGGGCGCCAGTGGAGAAAAAGCAACATGAAGACCATGTCAGCCATTTACCAGAAAGTGCGCCACCGTATGAATGATGACTGGGCTTATGGGAATGGTGAGTAGTCTCAAAGTAGATGGTAGGTGTTCTTCGTGAACTTGTAGCTCGTTAATTGGCTAGGCTGACTGCCCACTGAGCTCCTGGGATTTTCCTGTCTCTGCTCCTGCAGCACCGTGGTTATAAATGCATACTGCTGCACCTGGCTTTTATGTAGGTGTCAGGGATCCAAAGTCATGTCCTCATGCCATCTCCCGAGCCCCTAAATATGATACAAGTTTTATGATGTGGTAAAATGTTTACTTACTTATAGTTTTTGTTTGTTTGTTTTAGTTTTGCTTTGTTTTGATTTGTTTGAGACATGGTCTCACTATATAGCCCTGGCTGTCCTAGAACTTGCTATATAGACTAGGCTGACCTCAGACTCAGAAGATCTGCCAGCATCTGCCCCCCAAATGCTAGGCTTAAAGGCATGCATCACCAGGCCCGGCTGAGTTGGTCCTGATTTTTTATGTTCTGCTCTAATCTCCCCTAGGAGAAAATCTCCCCTTTTCATCCACTATGGAAAGCTCGATAAAAGGAATTTGATTGCTCTTAACAATTATAATAAATTACTAGAAAGAAATAAACAAGAGATTACAATAAAAAGCCCTCTCGTCTCCTTTCTCAGCAGTAACTACTGTTACTAGTTTCTAATCTGCCAAAGATCATTTCTGTTATATTAGTTTATATGTGAGCATATGAATACTTTTAAAGCCTGTAAGCATGCTATATGGCTACTTTATACATAGCTCTTAAAAGAACATTCTGAGCAGTTCCACTGTTAGGATCCCATAGACAATGCTCTGCAGAGGAGAGTAACATCCTGAGTTGTATGTATCTTTTTCTCCCTCTCTTCCTATGTCAGACATCGATGCCAGACCATGGGACTTCCAGGCAGAAGAATGTACCCTGAGGGCCAACATTGAGGCTTTCAACAGCCGCCGATATGATAAACCGCAGGACTCAGAATTCTCACCTGTAGATAACTGCTTACAGAGCGTGCTGGGGCAGAGGCTGGATCTGCCTGAAGATTTCCATTATTCCTATGAGCTCTGGCTGGAGAGAGAGGTGTTCTCCCAGCCCATCTGCTGGGAGGAGCTGCTCCAGAACCACTGAGCTCTTGTCAACAAAGCACGAAGTGGAGGTTGGCTCCAGTAATGTGATTTGCCTGTCCTGCCCACTCAGCCTTCATACTGACCTCCAGGAGTATGTGTCAAGGACAGTTCCAGCCCAGCATCCAGCAGAGACACCCAGCATAATTTAGGACTATTCTGGATGCCATTAGGCTTGAAGGTAGTTGCAAGACTGGGATCCT
The DNA here is from genome assembly GCF_004785775.1 of Grammomys surdaster. NCBI lineage: Eukaryota > Metazoa > Chordata > Mammalia > Rodentia > Muridae > Grammomys > Grammomys surdaster. Next base: position 9,268,125 of record NW_021604592.1, read on the forward strand.
GAGTCAAAGCAAATGGATCACCTTGCCCTAGGCTCAGCTCGGTACCTAGATGGCCTTCACATCTCCTGATGGGTCAGTCCTGGACAGACTCTTTGAAACCTGCTATAATCGTGCCTAGAACCAGGCTAGCCTTTTGTTATTGTGGCTAGCCTTTGTTAGCCACAATAGTTAAAGGAAGTCTGTTATAGCATTTGACCCTTGACATTCATCTCAAGCAGGGAGATAGGTACAGGCCATAAAATGAGCCTTTTCTTCTTACCCACTCTAAATGCCTGGGACTTTTCATTTAGCAAAACCAACTTTAGACTGTATTTTACATTTAAAGTATTGATGCTCACCTCTGTATAAAATAATCACTGGTTCTAAGATGATCTGAGAGCACTGCATCTTTATAAAGAATGGCTGTTTCCAAAACACTGCATGTTACAGAACAGTGTAGGGTATTTCCTTAAGAGATCTGTGTTCAATATAAAAAATATTTCATGTGTATTCTGTATAGTACATTGAATGCTTTGTCATTTGGATAGAACCACAACTAATATAATATGGCCTATGGCCTTCTCTAAGAATATCTTGGGATTTTCACAAAGTATTTCAGTTTTTAAACATCTGAGTACACTGCAGAAAATTACTTTCTAATATAACCCCAAGTCTTCACCTGAGTAAACAGAGTGCAGAGGAGTGAGTCAGGATCTGGCCATGTAGTCCTGACTAGGTCAGACCTTACTGTGCAGCCAGGCTGGCCTTGAACTTGTAATGACCCTCCTTCCTCTGCCTGCTGAGTGGCATAGGCATGGGCCTCCTCTTTCAACAAAGTCATTTGAAATGATTATAGCAGGTTTTATTCACTGAGATGTGTCCATCTGTGCTGATTTTTTTAATGAAAAGCAACACCATTCGTTTATATTTTTTCTTCCATGTTCATTGTTTTTTTTTTTTACCTTTTCTTTTTCTTTTCTTTTTTTTTTTTAACTGCTAGCAGTTTCAATATGGTTTGTACTAGAAGCAGTTTCAATATGGTTTGTACTAGAAGCATCACACATTTCACGGAGGATTCTCTACTCCTCCTACATAGGAAAATCACATTTTTATCTTTTGCTTTTCAGTTTAAGTGTTTGAACTTTTTTTATTTTAAAGGTCATCTCACTGCCCAGACACTACTGAATCTTTTTGTGATAGCACAAGGACACTTTATTCCTAGGGAGCTGGTCCAAACTGGCTCATTTACTCTTCCCTTTGTCAAGCACAGACCCATTTTAGGTCACTATAGAGACCAACATTATCCAAAGGAGTGATCAGTACCTCTGTGCCTCGGGTAGCAGGGTTTCTTACTGTGGAAAATGACAGAGAATGTTAAGTATGTAACAGATGAAATGTCTTAAAATAATTTGCAAATTATATCAAAGCATGACAGCAATTCTCATTTCAAACCGCTTACTGAATGTAGCATTAGGCAATTTTATTCATCTAGGGTCAGGCTACTATGATTTTAATATCCGAGTAAAAAGATAATTTTCCAAGAAAGACAATCATCACCAATCTACTTTTTTTTTTTTAGTTTTTTCAAGACAGGGTTTCTCTGTGTAGCCCTGGCTGTCCTGGAACTCACTCTGTAGACCAGGCTGGCCTCAAATTCAGAAATCCGCCTGCCTCTGCCTCCCAAGTGCTGGGATTAAAGGCATGCACCAGCACTGCCTGGCTACAATCTACTTTAAAGTTATATTATATTCAATTCTGTAAAGAAAAAAACAAGTTACCTTTTGAAAAAAACGCATAAATGCTTTCTGAGGCACAGAAGTATTACTACAGAAGCTTTAATATGTTGTATTTTATTATTTATAATTTTTGAGAATATTAATTCTCAATGCAGATTGAGAAACTATTATACCTTGCAAAAAAGAATGATTAATTTCAAATCACATCATTTGTTCCCGCAACTTGCTGTGGCTAACTTTCTGGTATCACAGCGAGCCCCATGTCTAAGATAACTGGGTTAGATCTCCCGGTTTGAGAGCTGGCATATATGGTTAGGAATAGCTTCAGATTAACCAACATTTAATGAAGATTACAGTTTCTACATGGAAGCATGCCATTTGTATTATTTATAATATAAAGACTTTCTTTGTGAATATTTCAGTGAAGTTTGTTCATCTCACCGAACACTTTAATAAACAGAAAACCTGGACTTAGAAATTTGGTCTCGGGCTGGAGAGATGGCTCAGTGGTTAAGAGCACTGACTGCACTTCCAGAGGTTCTGAGTTCAAATCCCAGCAACCACATGGTGGCTCACAACCATCTGTAATGAGATCTGATGCCCTCTTCTGGTGTGTCTGAAGACAGCTACAGTGTACTCATATATAATAAATAAATAAATCTTTAAAAAAAAAAAAAAGAAAAAAGAAATTTGGTCTCTAATTCTTTAATATAAGATCATCTTAAAGTCATGTTAAATAGAAAAGGATACAGGATAAATATAGAACTCCAAGCCTGAATGATGTAACAAGCGTTTATTTCAACGTCGTGGGTCTGGAGCCAGACACTTGGCTCACCTTGGATTGGCTTTTCTCTAAATTTATTCTTATTCTGGCATAAAGCATAATGGATGTCCCTACTGCATACTGTTTCATTCTGAAAGCCAAAAGCAGGAAACAAACCATATTGTGCAAGTACATTTCAGAGCTCCTGCTTGTGGCAGAAGGGACATTGTTCGTGTCATTGGCTGATGCCATGCAATCGACTCACATGGATAAGCCTAACATTGGGCCAGAAGAGCATACCATACCCATCTGACAGTGTAATGCTTTTATACTCATGCTAATGAATATCTGTTTCTATCCTACACAAAATACACACAGCTCCTCCCCAAGGAAGGCTTCAAATCTTATCCAGTGAGATCTTAAAGTTCAGGATCTCATCAACTCTCTCTCTCTCTCTCTCTCTCTCTCTCTCTCTCTCTCTCTCTCTCTCTGAAACATTGTCCCAGGCTGACCTTGACATAGATGTAGAGTCTGTTGACCCTGAGACTTGAAAACTGAATAAGAGTAACATGTGTAACTGAATTAATACCAGAACATCCTTTTGGGGGGTTTGTTTGTTTGTTTTCTTCTGGTTTTCAAGACAGGGTTTCTCACTCTGTAGACCAGGCTGGTCTCAAACTTAGAGATATGCCTACCTCCTGAGTGCTGGAACTAAAGGCCTGCTCCACCACCACCTGACACCAGGACATCTTTGTACATCTTAAACATACACAAATTTTTGTCAATGGTATCTCATGAGGCTGTATTTGTTTTGTTCTGTTTTTGAGGCAGGGTCTCACATAGCTCAGGCTGGCCTTGCATTTGTTACGTGCTGAAGACAAACTTCAACTTTGGTATATATCAGTCCATAGTGATTCTGTGATCCCATTGAACAAATGTTTATTTGGATAGGGAAGGTCTTTAGGCTCTACAGAAGTAATCCCCTACCTTTTCATGTTCTCTGGGGTTAGACACAGATTTCTTTGTACTTAGAAACAGAGGGAGGAAGATTGTGGTTTGGGGACCAACCTGAGCTACATAGTGAGGCCCTTGTCTCAAAAAAGCATGAAAGTGTATGCTTCAGGTCCCATGCCAGCAGTAGTAGTCTCCTCGTCTTCAGCTCTTGGCTTCTCCACCTGAAGTATTGCCAAAATATTGCTTTCTAACAAGCTGACTCTGGACAAGCGGAACGTGAAAGGGAAGTGGACCATTATGAGAGTGGACCTCAGTGTTTCTATGAAGAACAACCAGATAACAACCACAGGATCAAGGCTGCTGTTCCAAGTATCACATTCCACATGGACACGGAGCCAAGTTGTCCTTATGAGCCACCTGATGGTGTTCCCATGGATGACAAATGCTCCTTAGAAGCAGTTGCTACAGAACTCAAAATCTCTGCTAGGCATGAATGTTCTGTACTTGAAGGATTGTGTGGGCCCAGAAGTAAGAAAGCCCATGCCAACCCAGCGGCTGGGTCTGTCATCCGGCTGGAGAGCTTCCTCTTCCATGTGGAGAAAGAAGAAAGGGGAAAAATGCTTCTGGGAACAAGACTATAGCTAAGCCATACAAAATAGATGTTTTCCAAGCTTCACTGTCCACATGAGGGGGTGTCTGTGTCAACAGTGCTTTGGGGACTGTGTACTGACCCCACAGTTCCATGGTGGGTGTGAATCTTCCAGAGAAGGCTGGATTTTTTTTTTTTTTTTGAAGGAGCTGAACTACTTTGCCAAGGCTTTAGAGAGTTCAATCTTGGGCAGAGCTAAAGGCAAACAAGATCTGGCTGATTAATAAATGCTGGAGAGTCGAGATAACTCATTGGTAGGGGGATGGCTTTTACTTTCTTTAAACAACATAGATTTTTATTTCTCTGTACGATGAAGGAGGCAATATCATCAAAGGTCCAAAACAGAAAAATGGCCCTAAGATTACCCTGTCTATTGACTTTATCAGTTTGGTAAGGATGCCAAGACTGGCCAAGCTGCTGTGGCCTTTGGCATATCTGGATGGGCTTGGACTCAGGCACTGATAATAGCAAGCAATGTTCTGAGGCTGTGGTTCCAACTGAGTAGATTGTTTGCATTGGACCTGTGACAACGTTTAAATGAGAAGCCAAGTCCCTCATTGATGCAGTGGTGACAGTCACAGTCACTTCTAGGGGTTGCATTACTATCATAGTGGAGATGTGTCCACTGCCACACACTGTGCCAAATAGGATATGGAGTGAGATCAGCCATGTGAACACTTGAGTGGTGCCAACCTAAAGCCCTTGGGAGGTCAAGCCCTTCCTGAGATGGGTGCTGTCAGCAATGTTCAGTCTTTCCTTACCACTGGGTTCCTGCTCACAGCTGCTAAGTCAGCTTAGTGTTTTCTACATCTCCATTTGGTGTTAGCCCAAGGTTCAGCTAATGGCCAGAAGATGTAGCATCAGGAATCCTTAAACATCATCTCAGCTCATCCCCTTGAGATTCCTTAGTGACTAAACCCTTGCACGCTCTAGAGTGCGCCTATTTATAGTCTGCCTGCCTGTAAGAGACAATAAGCCGTGATCGCTTAGCTCCCTGCTTCATGGTGCTGTCCATGGCTGCGTGGAATTAAGATGAAATTCCATTGTAGGTTCAGAAAAATTAATGACATGTTAAACAGTAAGGATGTCCGCTGCAGGCAAGGGTACATGGGGTTGGTTCCTTTTCTAACATCCTTTGCTACATCTGAAGAAGGGATTAGAGAACCTTTCTTCTCTACTCCCAAGATGGCACATCCTCCTTACTGTGCTTCCTGGTTAAGAACTGTCAAGGCATGAGAATCAGTTTATATTTTGAACAGTCATTATCAAAAGCCCTTTCAAAGTCTAATTCCAGTTAGCCTGTTTGCCAGTGATTACAAGTGTAGCCCCTTTACATGCCTCTCTAGATCTGATTACAGGTCCTTTGAGTGTATCAGCCTCGGTAGAGTCTCTTTTCTTTGAGCATTTTTGTCCAGTGAAAGAGTTCACTGGGAGTTTTGAATGCCACATCCTGTTTGGTCTTTGCCCCAGGGCAATGTGCTAAAGCAGCCTTTTGATTCACAGTGTCTTCACAGTTTTTCTCATGAGCTGGATAGACAGTTGCAGTAGTCAACCTTTGTTAAATCTTGAAATTTCTGAATTACCTTTTCCTTGCTTGATAATAAGCCAGGTTTTTGTTCGTTCGTTCATTTGTTTGCTTGCATGTTTTGCCATTGCTTCCTTGTAATATTTTAACAAATGCAGCTAATACTAGCCAACTCCTACTACCAACATTTCTGTTTTCAGATCTTTTCACCCAGGTCAGACATAATGACACAAGCCTGTAATCCCAGCACTCTGGATGCAGAAGCAGGAGGACCACTGGGAGCCTCCTAAAGGCCAGTCTAGGCTACTAGTGACTTCTGAGACAGCCAGGGCTACACAAAGAAACCCTGCCTCAAAAAGCCAAAAGAAGTAGGAGGAGGAATGAAGGAAGAAGGAGAAGAAAGAAGAGGAGGAAAGATGGAAGGAGGAGAAAGAGGAAGGAAGAAGATGAGGAAGAAAGGGAAGAGGAGGAAGAAAGGAAGAGGAGAACAGCAGCAATGTTCTCTAGCAGACCCTTGTAGCACTGGTTTGTAATTGCAGCTACTCAAACAAAAAATTACCAAAAGGGGGACTGCAGCTTTGAGGGATATAGCTCAATGGTAGAGTATTTGCCTAGCATAGTCATAACTGGAGGTTCACTCTCCAGTAGTAACCCCCCCCCAGCAAAGTGCATTTTCCATCTTCAAGTCATCATAGGGACTAACTTGCCAAAATTTTTGGCACTGTAACAGGTTGTCACTCTTCTCACTAGGACACTAGCCTGTAAACCAATTATGGGAGGGATTCCTGTGGTAACCTCATGCTGCGGGTTCCAGGTCCAGTATACAAGATGTCTGACAACATAACCCCCAAATTCTCAGAGGTAGCAACAAACCTTTTGATCAGGTGAGGGGGTACATGTGTGTGGAACTCCCAGTACTCTGAGGCAGACGACCACACCTTTAGTCCCAGCACTGGAGAAGCAGAGGCAGGGGGATCTCTGTGAGTCTGAGGCTAGGCTAGACTACACTGTCTCATGAAAACATACAGCAACAACAAAAATACTACAATTTCTTTCTAACTTAAGGGTCTGAATACCTAGTGTGGGAGTTTGTTGTACCTGTCTTCTCTTTCTGGTCTCTAAGATGACTGATGGAAAAGACTTTGTTCTCAGTAAAACAGGAACAAAAGACTAATTCATACAAATAAATTTAGCACCTGCTACTCAGACACAGTACATCTTTCAAGGGTTTACAGCAAAGCACCTCAGACGGCCAAGCCTGATACTGTGTAAGGGCGTTACTTCTCTACAGGACAGCATGCCTGGATTAGGCACTCACAGAGAAGGGAAGCATATAACTAGGAACAAGAATAATGTCTACCACAGTTGTATAAATATCTTTAGAAACTTTAAGGTAAAGAGGTAAAACGGATGCTAGATCAGCAATTGTGAATCATCACTGTGACTTTCCAGAGCCTCTGCATCGCGAAAGAAAACCTGAACTACAGTTCCCAGAATTCTCTACGCTCCATGAGTCCCAGTTAAAAATCTATTAGCAAGCCCATTATCTACTGGAAGTAGTTACAATCAATTAGACATACAGACATACACGATACACTAGTCACTGCAGATTCTCGGTGAGCTCTGGAGGTGAGTGGTGTGCTGTCAGAGATCTTAGAATCTTAAGAGCTTTCCCATGAGCTCCAGAGAACTGTCCATCTCAGTGGTTTGTGTCACCTTCGGCTGTGATTTCCTCAACTTAGTAAGACCTTGTCTCAAAATTAAAACATAGCTGGAAAGAGAGGCAGAAGGATCTCTGTGTGGTAAGTCAATGTTTTCTGTAGTAAAAAACATTACATGACTAAGTCATAAACGACATTTTTGTGGAACAGCAGGGTTTTTTTTAAACAGTACTAGTACTAGTCTTACATGCTTAACATTTATGAGGGCTCTGCCCGTCCCCTCGGGGGCCTAACCACACCCCATTTACTTTACTACAGCTTTATATGAGATTTTTCAGCATGTGTAACAGAATACAGACTTTAAAGTACGATTATCTACAAACTTCAAATATAATTTTTATCAGTGTTTGAGTCTCTACCTAGTTTCTCTCCCCCTGCCCCACAAGTGCAGTGAAGAGCATATACCTCCTTTCTAATCAACACTGACTGTATAACAATACAAGACAGGCATAACCTCTAAGACGGAGTAGAAGGGGCGGTCACCAGCAAAACACGGGAGCAGGCGACGGATGGACGTCCCTGCCAAAGTCCATGAGTTAAAGGCATGGTCCTCAGGGTGAAGCCTTAGGAGAAACTATCTGATAATTGGGGAGCACACTCACAGAATGGATCGTGGGTCTCTAGCCCCTTCCTTTGTTTCCTGGCTCTTTCGGGAAGCAGTTACTCTGCTGATGCTCCTGCCATAATGCCCTGCCCTGGACCCAAGCAACAGGTGTGGGACCTCTAGCACTGTGAGCCAAGATAACAGTTTCCTCTTACATTTCTGTTATTTTGTGGGATTTTTGTTTGTTTGTTTGTTTCACAAGTCTCAATATGTAGCCCTGGCTGGCCTGGGACTCTCTACACAGACCAGGTTATCCTTGAACTCACAGAGATTTGCCAATGACTGCCTTTCAAGTGCTAGGATTAAAAGCAGGTGCCATCATGACAGGCTACCTTGGGTGTTTTGTCGCAGTGATGGAGGATTGATATAGTCCCTGTTTTTAGTTATCCTCCACTGGTGAGCCTTCAGTAGTTTCTGGTATTCTGTTAGAAATCCTTATCTGAAAAGTTTATATGTTAAGGCCAGAGCACTTTATACCTTCAAGAATATAGTCCAGATGAATTAATTTCCCAAATGTAGTCTATTACACTCTCCTTAAAACACCAAACCTAACATATGCACTGATATAGACGTATCTCAAAACATTCATGCTGGTTTCCTCAAGTGTACAGTGTTAAGAGAAATTAAACTCATGGTAAGAATACATATCAAGCAAACAATATCAAGCAGATGAAGGAGGAGACAGCTAGAGATTAGCACAGCCCAATTAGACTTTAGGGATGTTGGAATTTGGCATAATCTTGTGATGATGATTTCGTAAGTGTGCAATTAGGTTAAACTTATCACATATGTGTGTTTCACATATATGTCATTTACAAATGAATAATTTTATAAGAAATAAACATAAAAATTCATTAAAAACAAAAACAACCAAAAGCCACCAAACCTGTTATTAGACCCAACCAAGGTTTTATATGACAATATGTCATGCTGAATGTGCATTCCTGTTCCCAGTTCTTCTGTTGCAACCTTAGGTCACAGATGCTAGTACTAGGAGGTGGGGCCTTTGGGACATAGGTCATGAGGGAAGAGCTCCCAAGTATGATTAGGGCTTGTATTAAAAATACCCAAGAGGACTTTCACTCTTCAACCATTGAGGGCACAGTGAGAAGCCATCACCTACGAGAATGTCACTCCTGAATCTGCTCTGGTCCTGGACTTCCTAGCTTCCAGCTTATGGTGCTCTCTTACAGCAGCCGGAACAATGATGTGTATTCCTGAAATGAAAGGGGTCTGAGGCTGTGTAGGCTAACCTCCAGCCACAGGAGGACTCCGAAGTGCTCATCAAACCCCTAGTATTTTCACAGAAAAGAACCTCACCATTTAGAGGATGGATAGACAGTTCAGTGAATACAACCACTTGCTGTAGGGGTCCTGGGTTCAGTTCCCAGCATTCGCATGGCCACTCACAATTTTAACTCCAGTTTCAGGGGATCTGGTGCCCTCTTCTGGCCCCCACAGACACTACACACACATGGTGCACTAACACGCAGGCAAAACACACACATACAAATAAAAATGTTTTTTAAAAAAAAATCTCTACACTTCAGTATCATTAGTAACAACTGTCTGTGTCAGAATTAAGCAGTACTGACAACTTTTGGGTTGTGGACCAGAAGAACCATAAATATATCTCTATGGAATACAAAACCCAACTAGCCGTCAGCTGTGTATTTTCTTTACTCCATTAATTTCTGAGCACTGTTACAAATTGCTGGAAACTGGGTGACCTTAAAACAGCACAAATGGGACTGAGAACATACAGCTCAGTGGTAGAGCAGTTTCCTTGCATTCCAAGGTCCTCAGTTTGATCTCCACCGCCACAAACAAAGTCTGAGAATGAAGGTCCACGGACGCTGCACTCCTCCCGAGAGGTGCTCCGTGCCTCTTCCAGCTTGCAGGAGTTCAGGGAGTCTGCGTTTGCAGCACATCGGTCCAGCCTTTGGCTCTGGGGTCACAATTTTCTCCTCTCCAAATGTCTTCGGCTTTGCTTTCACAAGCATCCATGTGGTTGCATTTAAGGCCCACCTGGATAAAAACATCTCTCAAAAAATCCTAAACTTGATCGCATCGTTTGTCGATGTTTTGCTATACAAGATAATATTCACAGTTTCTGGGGGACTAGGATGTAGGCAGTCTATTTTTGGAGTGACGATTCGACTCACTATGCTAACTAATGCTCGTCAAAAGTCCAAAAAAGACTGGGGAGATGGCTCAGTTGATCAAGGGCTTGCTGTGCAAGAATGAGGACCCCGGATACCACATAAAGACAGAGGTAGTGGCACAAACCTCTAAGGCCTGTGTTAAGATACAGCAGAGGGCCTGGACAGAAGCGTAGGGGCTCCATCGGCTGCCAGTGTAACCAAAGCAGTGAGCTCCAGGCTCGGTGACAGACCCTGAGGTGAAGAGCAATTGAGGAAGTCACCCAACATTGGCCTCTGGCCACCACATTCATGTACACATACATGTTACATGTATACTTCAGTATATGTGCGTACACAACACACTCCAAAAAAAAAAAACCCCTAAGACATAGCAAAATTAACTGCTTTTCTTTTATTTGAGATAAGTAGTTTATTCCATTTTAAAAATAAAAGTATAGAATCAAGTAAAATGTTTCAGGCTTGGGGAAAGGACATATGAGGGAGCATCAAGCTAGAGATTTTTGCTAGCATGTTTGCTGAGAAAATCCATATGAGGAACTCAGAAACAAAGTAGCACATAACAAAGAGCCCAGTCTCTCTGGCTGCTTTCCTGTCTTGTTCCCCAGAAGTTTTCATTACCTGTATGATTTCTCTATAGCCCTGGCTGGCCGGAAACACAATCCCCTCCTGCCTCAGGTTCCCAAGTGCTGGGATTACAGGCACAAGTCACCATGACTGGGCATTTTAGAGACCGTTTTATAATATCGCTGTGCTGGCTGGGTTTTAATGTCAACTTGACATAAGGTAGAGTCATTTCAGAAGAAGGAACTTTTGAGAAAATACCCCCTATCAGGTTGGCCTGTGGGCATTTTTCTGATCAAGCTTGCTGTCCGTGGGCCTATCCTTCTGAGGGCAGTGCCACTGCTGGATGGGTGGTCCTGGATGGTATAAGAAAGCAGGCTGAGTAAACTGTGGGGAACAAGCCAGTAAGCAGTGTCCCCCCCAATGGCTTCTGCTCAGTTCTTGCCTCCAGCTTCCTTCCCTTAGCCTTGGCTTCCTTCAGTGATGGAATAATAATCTGTAAACTCTTTCTTGTTCAAGTTCAGTCATGGTGTTTTATGGTAGCAATAGATAGTTGTAGGAATTCTATAATTAAATTATTCCCTAAAACTAACTTTAAGTATTTCAGGGGAAAAAAAAAGTCTAAGTGGAAAAATGAGATATGTCTGTGTGTATGTTTGTGTATGTGTGTGTACATGTGTGTGTGTGTGTATGTGTGTGTGCGTGTGTGTGTGTGTCTCTGTGTGTGTGTGCACACGCGTGCATGCATGTGTGTTGGAATGGGAAGGGGCAGTCAATTCCCATAGCAACGATAGGCCAACACAGTCTGAAGTCTCTCCTCCCAGCAGGTCTGGATATCCAGACTCCCAAGTCCTGTAAATGCCAGGAGATTCATCTGTGTCATGAGGAGGGGCTTAGGCTTCTGGCTTTGGTAACTGGCCAGATTTAAATTTACAAGCAGAGGTTTTAAATTTTTACTTGATAGGAAATGTCAAAGTCTTTGTAACTGCAGAGTGGAAAAGTCTTCCCACCTCTGCTCCAGCACCTTTGGTGACAGTGACTTCCTTTCTAAGACAGTGCCATCTGTCCCCTTGCCTCCAAATGGAAACATGACTGTGTACATTTGGTAACTTTCTGTACAAATGCTTACTAGAACTTGTAAGAGGAAGGTTGTTTGTGTGATAGGATTTCTGAGCCCCACAATATTTTGCCCAGAGAGGCAGCGCAGTGCCGTTGGTCCAGAGGGTTGGGGACTAGTCCTGCCTCCATGATGTGCGGCAAGTTATTTACTGTCTCCATGCCTCAGATCACTCACCTTCAGAGTGGGATCACATTGGGGGCTACAATTTGATCCTGAATGCACTCCCTGCATTTGGCACAACTGGCAGAACCTTTAGGAGGTGAGGCCTAGGGAAAGGACGTTAGGTAACTGAGGAGATGCCCCGGAAGCTGGAGTGCTGCTCTCTTCTCTCCTCAGCCACTGTGAGTTGAGAGACTTCATCTGTCATACACTCTGTTCATGGCCTTGCTACAGGCCCAGTGTCTGTGCAGGGCTGAGCAATTGTAGACTGAAACTGCGAGTCAGACCTTTTCTTCTCTTTAAGTTGATGATCTCGGGTATTTTGTTACAGCAATGGAAACCTGCCAGCACTCCTCACCTTTCCTGGGCTGTAAGGACTGAGTGTGTGAAGGTCAAAGAGTGCTTGCTAAACATGACTGATAACTAATGTGTGACTTAGTTCTCATGTCTCTCCCTCTCAAAGAACTGCCCCACCCCAAGAAGAATACAGCGCTTCAGTTTTCTACATCAAGGGTCAGCAAATTACAACCCACGACCAAGTCAACCCACGAACTCAGAGAGGTGTTTAATGTTTTTTTGTTCTTTTGTTTGTTTTGTTTTTCAGACAGGATGTTCTGTAGGTCAATCTGGCTGCAAACTCACCACGTGGTCCAGTTTTCGGGTGGAGGCGCACAGATGAATATCAGATTTTTTTTTTTTTTTTTTGGTTTTTCGAGACAGGGTTTCTCTGTGTAGCCCTGGCTGTCCTGGAACTCACTCTGTAGACCAGGCTGGCCTCGAACTCAGAAATCCGCCTGCCTCTGCCTCCCAAGTGCTGGGATTAAAGGCGTGCACCAACACCGCCCGGCCCAGAATTTTTTTTTTAACATGGGTGCTGCATATCTAAATTCAAGGTTAAGCAGCACCCATTTTACAGACTGAGCCTGTTCCTAGCCCTGACTTTAAACTTCTGATCCTCCTGCCTTCATCTTCTCAGTACTGAAAGTATAGACTTGTACCACTCTGACCAATTTATGTGGGGCCAGGGATCAAACCTACAGCCTCTCAAAAGCTAGGCAAGCATTCTACCTCTGGAGCTGCTTGACAGCCTAGTTTCACATTCTTAAGAGATGGGGGGAGATCCAACGAAGAAAATGTTTTATGACATGAAAACTCTATGTAATTCAAATTTCACTTTCCACACCAGCTTTGCAGGAATGCAGCCATATCTGTTTACGTACATGCTAGATGGAACTCCGTTTGCACTGTCAGCAGTTTAGCATTTACAAAAGATTTAGCCATCCGTCAACTCAATAATATTAATTCTGGCCCTTTCACAATCTTCTGATCCCAGTTGTCATTCCTCTCTGAGGTCACCCCAGGTGGTCTCAGTGTACCCCTTAGGTTGCTGGAACCCTGCTGGCTGACCAGAGGAAATGTCCTCCAGAAACCACTGCTGTTTTGGCATCTTCCTGTTCAGTATATCTATCATGGATGCGGGTTCTATGTGAAGTGAGCATTTAACGGAATAAAAAGAAAAAAAGGGACGGAAGAAAAGGCAGGAGGGAACAGTAGGAAGGAAGAAACGGGGGTTTTCAAGGGTAACTTCTAAGAAAGACAGTGATAAAACACTCTGAATTTAGCTATTCTAAGAATGCGTGCTTCCATTCTGGTCCTGTGTTTTCACAACCCCACAGTTCGTTTTACTATTTATAAAGAAGACATAAGGATGTGTATTCATAAATAGATAAAAGGAACCGTAGCTTTTCTGAAGTGAGGTTCAATAGCTACCCAAATTTAACACCCTCCCATTTACAGAGGATTTGTTCAGTTCTTGTGGGGGGAAAAAAAAACAGTTCTATCTTAAGTCCCCAACAGTAAGTGGTTTCTCTCTCCCTCTTCCCTTCTCCCTTCCCCCATCCCCTCCCATCTCCCTCTGAGCTAAGGTTCCACTATGTAGCCTAGGTTAGACTCAGACTCTGCAGCCCTACTCAGCTTTCCACACTCTGGAAGTCTGTCCCATGACTTGTCATGAGACAAGTGTGTCACAGCACACCTGATTGAAATGACTTGACTCCTTTTGCTTTTTGTGGTGTGGGGTTCTATGAACACTACTCGCCCAATGAGCACCACCCCAGCCCCAAGAGATTCTTCAAAGGACTGGCTCTAAAAAAAATTCACACTGCACAGCCAACAACATTCTGTTTTGATTCTACCAGTAACCTTCAGTGTGTGTCATAATAAAATCTTCCTTTCAGCTAGAAACTGTAGCAGCTCACCTCTCCTCCCATAGGTCAACAACAAGGCTTTTCCAGGATATAGGCTAGCTCACCAGCCAATGAAGAAAGGCCTGCCCTGAAGTTCTTCCAACTGTCATTAAGACCATGTTATGCCGCTGGAAGACTCACTTTATCTTAAACCTTTTTTTTTTTTTTGGTTTGGTTTTTCGAGACAGGGTTTCTCTGTGTAGCCCTGGCTGTCCTGGAACTCACTCTGTAGACATCTGAAACCTTTTTTAAAGGCTTTCTTATGTTTATAAGTGCTTTCCTGCATGTATGTAGTGATAGAACATTATGAATCCAGCTATTCTAGGAATGCATGCTTCAATTCTGATCATGTTTTTTTTACAACAGCACAAGTATATCTGGTGTTCTTGGAGGCTAGAAGAGGGTGTTTATAGGCATAATGTTTTTGTACACTGTGTAAAGTTCACCATGGTGTAATTCAAATGCTGATTTCTCTGCCCTCATGTCTTGTTTCCAGCTGGACATGGCATTGTAATGTGTATACCAAGAATCTCCTGTCTCAAGTCTTTCTTTTTTTTTTTAATTTTTTTGAAGGTTATGTATTTACTTATTTATTTGTTTATTTATTACATGTATGTACACTGTAGCTGTCTTCAAACACCCTGTAAGAGGGCATCAGATCTCATTGTGGATGGTTGTGAGCCACCATGTGGTTGCTGGGATTTGAACTCATGACCTCTGGAAGAGCAGTCAGTGCTCTTAACCACTGAGCCATCTCACCAGCCCGTGTAGACAGTTCTTATCACTTATTCTCTGCCTTGTCAATAAATGCTTATCATCCAATGGCTGTGCAGAAGAGAGAATAGGGCAGGACATCCGACAGCCAGAGGAAGGACACAGGGAGAGGAAGACTCAGATCACCCAGCAGGATGGAGGAATTGGAGCCATGAAGAAAAGATCAATACTAAATATGCAAGTGTCACGGGATGGGGCTGGGAGGCAGCAGGATTAGTACAGAAGTTTAAGGTAGATCATTCAATGGTTCGGCTATCGCGGTGCAGTTTTAAATAAATCTTGGCTTCTCTGTAAAGTTATTGGGATTAGCATGAGGTAAATAAATACAGCTGCCACATTAATTCACTGCCACATTATAGTAAAGTGTTTTCATTTATAGGCAATCACTCTGGAACTGGAGTTATAGATGGTTGTGAGGTGCTGTGTGGGTGCCCAGCACCAAATTCAGGTCTTCTGTAATAGTAGCAAGTGCTTGTAACAGCTGAGCCGTATCTGTAGTCCCAAAATGTCTATGTCCTTTAAAGTAGGGCTTTCTGGAAAGACATTAAATTCCAAGACATTTTTACTTTTATGCTATCACATCACCCTTATAGGAAGCCATACAAAACACAATTCAGAGAGTTGTTTCAAGTTCCACAACTACTAAGTAATAAGACAAAGACTTGAGTCTACATCTCTGGCCTGAAGTCCAGAGCATCTTCCTGAATAGTTTTAGTGGTTAGTAGTTCAGATTAAAGAGGGTGCTGGCTCCTTTTATCAGCTCGACACAAACCTATATTTATCTGTGAAGAGGGAAGCGCAAGAAGCTGCTTCCATCAGATTGGCTGTAGGCATGACTGTAGGGCGTGGTCTTGGATAATGATTGATATGGGAGAGCCCAGCCCACTGTGAGTGATTGACACCCTTGAGAAAGTGGTTTTGGGTTATATAAGAAGCAAGACGATGCCAGGTGTTGTTGAGGTTTGATCTGTTGCTCTGTAATGCTAAATACTGGCCCTCAGATCCGGTTGCCTCAGGGATGAGGGAATCCTCACATACACCAAGTGATGCTATGTAACCTTGCTCCATAATTTAAAACTATTGGTTGAATAAAGATGTCTATAGCCTATAGCTGGGCAGAAGAGACGTAGGTGGAGCTTCAGTTGGGAGGGGCACCTGGGAGAGACCATGAGAGGAGAGAGGTGGAGAGAGGAGAAGATGGCATGGGGTGAGGGATCATGGGAACTGCCGTGAAGGCTGGCCAGTCAGAGTAAGAGCGGTCCAGGTAGAACATGGCAAGTCATATCTCGGGGTTATTGGGAAGCAGACAAAATAGCATAGAGGGTAAATATCTGCCCAGTTCTACTACTTTAAAGGTTTGTTGTAAATATAAAAGTTCTGTGTCTTTTATCTGGGAACTGAATGATCAAAGTGGGGATAGAAACTCCCGACCGAGATTAAAGATTTACCAGAGTAGTGGTGCATGTCTTTAATCCCAGCACTTGGGAGGCAGAGTCAGTCGGATCTCTTTGAGTTCCAGACCAGCCTGGTCTACAGAGTAAGTCCAGACAGCCAGGGCTACACAGAGAAACCCTGTCTCAGAAAACAACAACAATGCAAGCCAGTAGGGGCTGGAGAGATGGCTCAGCAGTTAAGAGCACCTACTGCTCTTCCAGAGGTCCTGAGTTCAATTCCTAGCAACCACATGGTGGCTCACAGTCATCTGTAATGGGATCTGATGCCTTCTTCTGGTGTGTCTGAAGACAGCTACAGTGTACTCACATACATGAAATAAATAAATCCTTAAAAAAAAAAAAAGGAATCCAGTAAGCAATGTTCCCCCATGGTTCCTGCCTCTGTCCCTGTTTGAGTTACTGCTCTGACTTCTCTCAATGACCCATCTGTCTGTCATTGTTCAGGATGTATAAAGCCAAATAACTCTTTCCTCACCAAAGCTGCTTTTTGGTCATGGTGTCTATCACAACAAAAGAAAGCAAGGACAGAAAGAGGGAGCTCTGACTCTGCGGAATGAGAGCGAGTTAGTCATTTCCTGGCCTCACCGAGAAACTTCAGAGCACAGTAGAAGCTGTTTGACTGGCTGAGGTGATAAGGCCTGTGCAGAGCTCACCAAGCTGCCCACTGTGAGGACTCTCTCAGTGTTAGCGATCTGCTGAGAGGATGAAGTCTGTCCTGATGGGAATGTCCAGGGAGGACCTGATACAGATGGTTTCCAAAGGGAGGTGGGGGGAAAGGATTTCCCAGGCCTAGGGAGACGGCTTCATCATTCAAGACTGATGGAAATGAGTTGGAGAAGAGAGAGTGTACACAGTTGGGAGGGCATGGTTGTCACACGGTAGAGACTAGGAGGTAGAAAGAAGCCACAGCACAGAGATGGTTGGGGCTGAAAACTGGGCTCAGACAGAGGTCATTTGTTGCTATGGAGACCGTTTGGCCTATAAGATGGCATCACTAGGCTGTGTGAGTGTGGGTAACTGAGGGAGAAGATGGGGCTGAGGATGGGGCTTTGAGATCAGTTCACACATGGAGTCAGTTCACACTTGGAGTCAGTTCACACTTGGAGTACAGCAAGAGGCAGAGACACATAGGATATCTACATAAGGGTGAGAGGAGCCAGGACCATGATACATATCCCAGAAACACGTGAGAACTACAGGAAATGCTATAGTCTGAATACAGCATGTGTTAGAAGCTTCATGTCCAGTGTGGCTATACTGAGGTGATGCGGTAGACATGGTCGCACCATTCCAGACTCCCAGGACTCAAGAGGCTGAGGCAGGAGGATCAAAGGCGAATGACTTTACTTTTCTACGTGTTAACTTGGAGAATTTGATGCATGAACAGACTGTATTTACCTCATTTTCACCCCTTCCTCTCTTCCTCCAGCATTTTTCCTTGGAGTAAGCATGCCTAGGTGAAAAAAAAAGAGCAAGGCCCTCTCAAAAAAGAGCAAGGCTCAGTACTCAGGAGGCAGAAGCAGGAAAAACATCCCTGGGTTCAAGAACAACCTGGTTTGCCCAGCAAATCTCACACCACCCGTGGCTCTATAATGAAATCCTGTATCAAAAACAAATACGCTGGGCAGTGGTGGCGCACACCTTTAATCCCAGCACTTGGGAGGCAGAGGCAGGTGGATTTCTGAGTTGGAGGCCAGCCTGGTCTACAGAGTGAGTTCCAGGACAGCCAGGGCTACACAGAGAAACCCTGTCTCGAAAAAACAAACAAACAAACAAACAAAAACAAATACAAAAACAAAGACTGGGAAGATGGCTCAGTAGGTAGAGGCACCCATCACAAAGCTGACAGCCTAAGTCATACCCATATGGTAGAAGGAAAGAACCAACTCCCACAAGCCATCCTGTGAGCTCCAGGTTTCCAAATGCCCACACATACACACAAATAAATGTAAAAAATAAATAAATAAAAGCACGTGTGGTCTATAGAAGTTAGGTCATTGGGACTGAGGTAGGTCTTACAAGAGTAGGTTACTGGGCTAGAAGTATCACTCAGAACTAGGTGCCAGCTCTGTAAGAAAGAAAACTAAGTAGAAAGCCGACCAGCTCTTGTTTAGGTGGACACGGTGGGACATACTTGCAATCTCAGCACTCAAGAGGCAAAGAGAAGAAATAAAACAGAAAAAATGGATTGTTATATAGTGAGCCTAACCATTAAGTCTTTCTGGCCCCCTCTGTTACTACATTCTGATGCATTCTTGTCCTGATGCCACCTACCATTATGACCTCACAAAAGGACAAACTGAAGGGACTTCTGGTCTTTCAGTCTCCAAAACTGTGTGCTAAATAAATCTTTTGTTATTCTGTACCTTGGGTATCTTATTACAGCAACAGAGAGTGAGTGACGGCTGTGTCTTCTAGTAACTCACACTCAGAGGTCAATGAACATGAAACAGTCAGCGGATTTGGTAGGATGAAGGGGACGATACTTCCCAATGAATCATGAAAATTGTTCCTTGTCTATGTCTGTCATTACTGCTGTGGCATATAATCATGAGCCTGAAAGATGTTGTCACATGTGGGGACAGTAAGTAAAGAACTGCTGTGCCCACCTATATACAAGTGGTGGCAGCAGAGATCTAGGGTGAGTCTAACAAGCACAGTATTGCTCTAGTTTGTCTGCCATTAACCTTAGACAGGGCCTCTGATCAACAGGGCATTCAAGATACAGAGAACACAGAAGCAGAGGCCAAGGGGTGTTGACAGAACCACACCCCGCAGAGAAGACCGAACGTGGCAAACATCTGTGGTGCTAAGCGGGAGCTAGAAAAGCCATCTCAGCCATGGATGCCATAGACACCAAACCAAAGCGCTTATAACTCTTTGTAGGAAAGGGTCACTGAAAATGAGTGACCCATGGTCAAGTCTGTGCTTTAAAATATGAAGGAAGGGTATAGAAGTCAGAGGGGCGGCAGGATGCCAAGACTGCAGCAGCTCAGGCGAAGACCACACAAGTGGGAATATGGCAGTTATCAGAGAGAAGAGGGACATCAGGCCAAAGACAGGCTTGGCAGGGTGTGATGCAAGATACTTTGGAGGTTTGGCACTTCCAGGGAGTACGTGCTGCTGTAGAAACCTGAGAAAGTCAGGAGGCATGGGAGTTGGGAGATATTAGTGGTTTCTTTTCTTGCTTTCTATTTTGTGGTGAACTATTCAGCTAATAAAGGGAGCCCTGGCCCTTGCTTAGTCCTTTTGGCTGGGGCAGACACCTAGTTGGTCTGCTCCTGTGAAGACATCTTATCATGAACCGTCCTAGAGCAGCTGAGCAGTTGAGGAATCACTGCACTTAGAGCAGCTGAGGAACCACTGCACTCAGAGCAGCTGAGGAACCACTGCACTCAG
>NW_021604592.1:9287943-9322030 GCF_004785775.1 Grammomys surdaster
CTGAGGAACCACTGCACTCAGAGCAGCTGAGGAACCACTGCACTCAGCAGCTGAGGAACCACTGCACTCAGAGCAGCTGAGGAACCACTGCACTCAGAGCAGCTGAGGAACCACTGCACTCAGAGCAGCTGAGGAACCACTGTACTCAGAGCAGCTGAGGAACCACTGTACTCAGAGCAGCAGGATTTCAGGATCCCAGAGGAAGCCTAAGTCTCAGGAGCTCTTCCACCCAGGAGCTCAGGAACATAGGATCACAGAGACATCTGGACTCAGAGGAATTCTGACACAAGCAAGATAACTGGAAAGACAGTCTCTCCAGTCAGATACAGTGAGTGCAGGTAGCACTAGAGTTAACCAGATGGTGAAAGGCAAGCACAAGAATATAAGCAACAGAAACCAAAGTTACCTGGCATCATCAGAACCCAGTTCTCCTACCATAGCAAATCCTGAACAACCCATCACAGGATTCAGAATTAAAATCACTTCTCATGATGATGATAGAGGTCTTTAAGAAGAACATAAATAGCTCCCTTAAAGAAATACAGGAGAGCCGGGTGGTGGTGGCGCACACCTTTATTTCCCAGCACTTGGGAGGCAGAGGCAGGTGGATTTCTGAGTTGGAGGCCAGCCTGGTCTACAGAGTGAGTTCCAGGACAGCCAGGACTACACAGAGAAACCCTGTCTCGAAAAACCAAAAAAAAAAAAAAAAAAAATTACAAGAAAACACAACCATTAAACAGGTGAAGGAATTAAAACAAAAGCATCCAGGATCTGAAAATGGAAGTAGAAACAATAAAGAAATCTCAAAGGAAGACTACTCTGGAGATAGAAAAGCTAGGAAAGAAATCAGGAGTCATAGATGCAACCATCACCAACAGAATACAAGAGATAGAATAGAGAATCTCAGGTGCAGAAGATACCATGGAAAACATTGACATAACTGTCAAAGAAAATGCAAAATGCAAAATGCTCCTAACCCAAAACATCTACGAAATCCAGGACACAATGAGAAGACCAAATCTAAGGATAATAGGTATAGATGAGAGTGAAGATTCCCAACTTAAAGGGCCAGTAAACATCTTCAACAAAATTATAGAGGAAAATTTTCCTAACCTAAAGAAAGAGATGGTCATGAACATACAAGAAGCCTACAGAATTCCAAATAGACTAGACCAGAAAAAAATTCCTCCTGTCACATAATAATCAAAACATCAAATGCACAAAACAAAGAAAAATACTAGAAGCAGTAAGGGAAAAAGGTCAAGTAACATATAAAGGCAGATCTATAAGAATTACACCAGACTATTAAAGCCAGAAGATCCTGGAGTGATATCATACAGACCCTAAGAGAACACAAATACCAGCCCAGACTACTATACCCAGCAAAACTCTCAATCACTAGAGATGGAGAAACCAAGATATACCATGACAAAACCAAAATTACATAATATCTTCCCACAAATCCAGCCCTACAAAGGAAAATAGATGAAAAACTCCAACACAAGGAGAGACTACAACATAGAAAAAGCAAGAAAGTAATCTTCCAATAAACCCAAAAGAAGATAGCTACATAAACATAATTACACCTCTAATAACTAAAATAACAGGAAGAAACAATCACTTTTCCTTAATATCTCTTAACATCAATGGGCTCAATTCTCCAATAAAAAGATGTAGACTAACAGACTGGATACGTAAACAGGACCCAGAATTTTGCTGCATACAGGAAACACACCTCAATGACAAAGACAGACACTACCTCAGAGTAAAGGGATGGATAACAATTTTCCAAGCAAATGGTACCAAGAAACAAGCTGGAGTAGCCATTCTAATTTCAAATAAAATCGACTTTCAACCAAGAGTTATCAAAAAAGATAAGGAAGAACACTTCATACTCACCAAAGAAAAATCTACCAAGATGAACTCTCAATTCTGAACATCTATGCTCCAAATGCAAGGACACTCAGATTCATAAAAGAAACTTTACTAAAACTCAAAGCACACATTGCACCTCACACAATAATAGTGGGGGATTTTAACACCCCACTCTCAGCAATGGACAGATCATGGAAACAGAAACTAAACAGAGACACTGTGGAATTAACAGAAGTTATGAACCAAATGGATATGACAGGTATCTATAGAACATTTCCTCCTAAAACAAAAGAGTATATTTTTTTCTCAGCACCTCGTGGTACTTCTCCAAAATAGACCATATAATTGGTTCACAAAGCAGGCCTCAACAGATACAAAAATTTTGAAATAATCCCTTGGATCCTATCAGATCACCATGGACTAAGGCTGGTCTTCAATAATAACAAAAACTATGGAAAGCCCACATACATGTGGAAACTGAACAACGCTCTACTCAATGATAACTTGGTCAAGGAAGAAATAAAGAAAGAAATTAAAGACTTTTTAGAATTTAATGAAAGTGAAGGTTCATCATACCAAAACTTATGGGACTCCATGAAAACAGTGCTAAGGGGAAAACTCATAGCTTTAAATGCCTACAAAAAGAAACTGGAGAGAGCACACACTAGCAACTTGACAACACACCTAAAAGCTCTAGAACAAAAAGAAGCAAATACACCCAAGAGGAGTAGATGGCAGGAAATAATCAAACTCAGGGCTGAAATCAACCAAGTAAAAACAAAAAGAACTATACAAAGTATCAACAAAACCAGGAGCTGGTTCTTTGAGAAAATCAACAAGATAGATAAACCCTTAGCCAGACTAACCAGAGGGCACAGAGACAGTATCCAAATTAACAAAATCAGAACTGAAAAAAGAGACATAACAACAGAAACTGAGGAAATTAAAAAAAACATCAGATCCTAATAAAAAAAAACTGATATTCAACAAAACTGGAAAATCAGGATGAAATGGACAACTTCCTAGACAGATACCAGGTACCAAAGTTAAATCAGCAGCAGACAAACCATCTAAACAGTCCCATAACCCCTAAGGAAATAGCAGCAGTCATTAAAAGTCTCTCCACCAGAAAAAGTCCAGGACCTGTGGAAAGCCGCGGCTTGCGCTGACAGCATTCGCCATTACAAGATGGCGCTGGCATCCGGTGCTCCTCCAAGTAAACAAGTAAACCGCACATGTGCTATGGTAAAAGCGCGCCAAATCACGGCCCATCCCGCAGCGTAATTTGCGTTCTTGAGCAAGCAGCCAATCAGACATGAACACGCCGCTCCAGGGGTATATAAGCAGTGCCTTTTCGGGGCTGGGGTCTTCCTCCTTTCATTAACAATAAACGCTTGCTGCAGAAGGATCCTGGTGTCCCCGTGCGTCTTGCTGGCAAGACGATTGCGAGGGTCACAAGGACCAGATGGTTTTAGTGCAGAATTCTATCAGACCTTCAAAGAAGACCAAATACCAATTCTCTTCAAACTATTCCACAAAACAGAAACAGAAGGAACACTACCCAATTCGTTCTATGAAGCCACAATCATGCTCATACCTAAACCTCACAAAGACCCAACAATGAAAGAGAACTTCAGACCAATCTCCCTTAAGAATATCGATTCAAAAATACTCAATAAAATTCTGGCAAACTGAATCCAAGAACACATCAAAACAATCATCCATCATGATCAAGTAGGCTTTATCCCAGGAATGCAGGGATGGTTCAATATACAGAAATCCATCAATGTAATCCACTATATAAACAAACTCAAAGAAAAAACCACATGATCATCTCACTAGATGCTGAGAAAGCATTTGACAAAATTCAACATCCCTTTATCGTAAAAGTCTTGGAAAGATCAGGAATTCAAGGCCCATACCTAAATACAGTAAAAGCAATATACAGCAAACATCAAACTAAATGGAGAGAAACTTGAAACAATCCCACTAAAATCAGGGACTAAACAAGGCTGCCCACTCTCTCCCTACCTACGCAATATAGTACTGGAAGTCCTAGCTAGAGCAATTAGACAACAAAAAGAAGTCAAAAGGTTACAAATAGGAAAGGAAAAAGTCAAAATCTCACTATTTGCAGATGATATGATAGTATACTTAAGTGACTCCAAAACTTCTACCAGAGAACTCCTAAACCTGATAAACAACTTCAGCAAAGTGGCTGGATATAAAATTAACTCAAACAAATCAGTAGCCTTTCTCTACCAGAAAGATAAACAGGCTGAGAAAGAAATTAGGGAAATGATACCCTTCACAATAGTCACAAATAATATAAAATACCTTAGTGTGAATCTAACCAAGCAAGTGAAAGATTTGTATGACAAGAAGTTCAAGTCTCTGAAGAAAGAAATCGAAGATCTCAGAAGATGGATAGATCTCCCATGCTCATGGATTGGCCGGATTAATATAGTAAAAATGGCCATCTTGCCAAAAACAATCTACAGATTCAATACAATCCCCATTAAAATCCCAACTCAATTCTTCACAGAGTTAGAAAGAGAAATTCTCAAATTCATTTGGAATAACAAAAAACCCAGGATAGCGAAAACTATTCTCAACAATAAAAGAACTTCTGGAGGAATCACCATCCCTGACCTCAAGCTATACTACAGAGCAATAGTAATAAAAACTGCATGGTATTGGTACAGAGACAGGCAGGAAGATCAATGGAATAGAATTGAAGACCCAGAAATGAACACACACTCCTATGGTCACTTGATCTTTGACAACGGAGCTAAAACTGTCCAGTGGAAAAAGGACAGCATTTTCAACAAATGGTTCAACTGGAGGACAACATGTAGAAGAATGAAAACTGATCCATTCTTATCTCCTTGTACAAAGCTCAAGTCCAAGTGGATAAAGGATCTTCACATAAAATCAAATACACTGAAACTAATAGAAGAGAAGGTGGGGAAGGACTTTGAATACTTGGGCACAGGGGAAAAGTTCCTGAACACCAATGGCATATACTCTAAGATCAAGAATTAACAAATAGGACCTCATAAAATTACAAAGTGTCTGGAAGGCAAAGGACACTGTCAATAGGACAAAACGACAACCAACAGATTGGGAAAAGATCTTTACCAATCCCACATCCAATAGAGGACTAATATCCAATATATACAAAGAACTCAAAAAAATTAGACTCCAGACAACCAAATAACCCTATTAAAAAATGGGGTACAAGCCAGGCGGTGTTGTTGCACGCCTTTAATCCTACCACTTGGGAGGCAGAGGAAGGCAGATTTCTGAGTTCGAGGCCATCCTGGTCTACAGAGTGAGTTCCAGGACAGCCGGGACTATACAGAGAAACCCTGTCTCGAAAACACACACACACAAATGGGGTACAGAGCTAAACAAAGAATTCTCAACTGAAGAAACTTGAATGGCCGAGAAGCACCTAAAGAAATGTTCAGCATCCTTAGTCATCAGGGAAATACAAATCAAAACAACCCTGAGATTCCACCTCACACCAGTCAGAGTGGCTAAGATCAAAAACTCAGGTGATAGCAGATGCTGGCAAGGATGTGGAGAAAGAGGAACACTCCCCCATTGTTGGTGGGATTGCAAGATGGTGCAACCACTCTGGAATCAGTCTGGTGGTTCCTCAGAAAATTGAACATAGCATTACCTGAGGACCCAGCTATACCACTCCTGGGCATATACCCAGAAGAAGCTCCAACATATAACAAGGAAATATGCTCCACTATGTTCATAGCAGCCTTATTTATAATAGCCAGAAGCTGGAAAGAACCCAGATGTCCTTCAACAGAGGAATAGATACAAAAAATGTGGTACATTTACACAATGGGGTATTACTCAGCTATTAAAAACAATGAATTCATGAAATTCTTAGGTAAATGTATGGAACTAGAAAATATCCTGAGTGAGGTAACCCAATCACAAAAGAACACACATGGTATTCACTCACTAGTAATTGGATATTAGCTCCAATATAGAAGCTCGAAATACCTAAGATTCTACTCACAGACCACTGAAGCTCATGAAGAAGGAAGACCAAGTGTGGGTGCTTTGGTCCTTCTTAAAAGGAGTAACAAGCTGGGCAGTGGTGGTGCACACCTTTGATCCCAGCACTTGGGAGGCAGAGGCAGGTGGATTTCTGAGTTCAAGGATACCCTGGTCTACAGAGTGAGTTCCAGGGCAGCCGGGGATACATAGAGAAACCCTGTCTCGAAAAACCAAAAAAAAAAAAAAAAAACCTGAACGAGGGGCCATCTGGAGACCATTCCACCTGGGTATCCATCCCATGTGCAGTCACCAAAGGTAGACTCTGATGTGAATGCCAGGAAGTGCATGCTGACAGGAGCCTGACATAGCTGTCTCCTTAGAGGTCTGCCAGAGCCTGACATATACAGAGGTGGATGCTCACAGCTAACCATTGAACTGATCATGGGGTTCCCAATGGAGGAGTTAGAGAGAAAACTGAAGGAGCTGAAAGGGTTTGCAGGCCCCATGAGGAGAGCAACAACCAACCAGAGCTCCCAGAGCCTAAACCACCAGCCTGGGAGCACTTAGGAAGAGGCCCATGGCTCCAGCTGCATATGTAGGGGAGGATGGCCTTGTAGGGCATAGGTGGGAGAGGAGGTCCTTGGTCCCATGAAGGCTGGACACCGAGTGTGTGGGAATTCGAGGGTGGGTAGGTGGGAGTGGGGGGTAGGTAGGGGCACATCCTCATAGAAGCAGGAGGAGGGGGGATGGGATAAGAGGTTCCTGGGCGGGGGAGGGGGGAATGGGGTAAGAGGATAACATCTGAAATGTAAATAAAATATCCAATAAAAAAAGAAATTAGTTTTTTTAAAAAAGGGAGCCCTGCATTTGTGTAAGGATAGCCTCCCTCAGAATAAAGACTACCGGAGTTTGTCTGAGTCACGGTTCCATTGCTGTGAAGAGACACTATGTCCAACTTATAGAACAAAGCATTTCACTGGAGGCTTGCTTACAGATTCAGAGGGTGAGTTCAGGACCATCATGATGTAGAACATGGCAGCAAGCAGGCAACCATGATGCTGGAGCCCGATCCATGAGTTCTAGAAGGAGGGAGGCTGGGTCTGGCATGGACTTTTGAAACCGCCAAACCCTTCCTCCAGTGACATCATCCTCCACCAAGGCCACACCTCCTAATTCTTCCCAAACAGTTCCACCAACTGGGGACCAAACATTCAAATATATGTGCCTATGAGGGCTGTTATCATTCAGAGCACCCCATTGTCACTCCCAACTTATATGTCGTCTTCTTAACCTTATATGTAGTCAAGAACCCACTTCACCATGCTACCACCACCACAAACAAACTGTTGCTCAAATAAAAATCAGGGACAAAATTTTGAAATGATCCCAGTAGATTTTTTTTTTTTAATACAGCTAGCTGCCTGGTACCTGGCAGTTCAGAAGAGGGCACTGGATCCTCTGGGACTGGATGGTTGGGAACCGCCACGTGGGTGCTGGGAGCTCAACCTGGGTCCTCTGCAAAAGCAAGTGCTCTTAACCACTGAGCCAACGTTCTGCACCTATCACTTTCAATTGTGGCCAGTGCTTGCAATTCATACCCTTCCTCCTTGCTGTGTTCCCCTCTTCCTCCTCCAACCTTTAGTTCAAGAACCTTGGCCCATATTGGGCTCTGAATTCCCAAGGCAAGCGGGGAGTCAGGCACGTGACAGATATACAATAACCGCTTACTGAACAAAATGGAATGGCAAGTTCTAAAGAACAATTGGAGTTTTGCCCCAAACACATTGTCTTTCTGGGAGAACAGGATGGACTCACAAGGTTAGAAGCGAACTGTACTTCAGCCAATCCCACCCATAATGTAAGAACCCTGCCCGCCTTCCTCTCCTGAGGCTTGTACTAGGCTCTCTTACCCACATTTCTTCTGTTATTCTCACCTTGACCCTCAGAGATCTTATTTTTGTTTACCAGAAGAAGTCAAAGAGTTTCCGATGATTTCAAGAGACTGATTTAGCCTTCACACTCTCTAGCCTTTCCTTCCCAAAGACAAAACCGCGATCTTGGCGGCCCGCCCCCTCCCCTCATGCCCCGCCCAGTAGCATCGCCCGGGACAGAACTTTGCTACTTTGCTACTAGTTGGAGTTCGCAGTCGTTGTCACTTCCGCGAACACCAAAGCCAAAACCGACAGTAGAGTAGGCAGAGCAAATAGGAACACACAAGCTGAGCCCATAGGCTCCGAGAGGCCCGCGGGCTCCGCCCACTGCCACATGCCCCGCCCCGGTGCCCTAGCAACAAATAAACAGTGTGAGGTTCTGCCGCTTTTGTGCGCTCGACAGCGGGCTGTCCGGGTGCCGCCCCGGGAGTGGGGTGAGCCGAGCCTTGCTTACCAGCACCTGCGCCTCCGCACACCGCGAAGGCGCCCAATTGGAGGTGCGGCCACGGCCGGGGCAGGCGGCAATTCGCCGGTGAGAGCGCTCGCGGAAGCTAGGGAAGCGGCAGGAACCGGGCGGGGGACTGCGATCCCGGGGAGGAGGAGGAGGAGGAGGGGGAGGGAATGTGGAGCCTGAATTTCGAGACTGGGGACTGGTGTCACGATCACCCTCTCAGCTGAGAAAGAAATGACTATGAAAATACCCATCTTAAAGAGGGAGGTTCGCAAGTGCTCGCCTTAACCCGGTAAGCCTTTGAGACCTAGGTCTTCTGTCATCCCCACGGGTACAGTTCAACCCAGTGTGTCGTAGGAGAGGGTAGTCTGATGGGCAGCAGCAGCAAATTCAGGCTGTGCCGGTTCTGTGATACTGGTTTTAGTCCCTTGGTTCTGTGGGGAAACTTTCACTCCTAGAAGATGCTCTGGCGTTTGGAAAATAGAGGAAGATCAGCAACGAGGTTTGGAGCCCCAAACTAAGTACACGCCAATGAGGGACTGTCCAGGCTACCCTGAGTCGTTTGGTGGAATTCTTTACATGAAATAGAGAAAGTAAGGTTGGCCCTGGGGGCCGGGGGGGAGGTGTCCACACTACATCTAACCCCACCCCACCCTAACCCTACGTCTGCCAGGATCCCTCCTGTTCTTCAGCTTGCATCCTGCAATTGGTGCCCTCCTTCCCAGCCTCATTTTTCTTTCTAGAATGGCTGTGGTTTTGTTGCCCCTTTCCGCAGTCCTCAGGAACTTGCCGCTCAGCACCCGTAGTAAAAGGGTATCAACTTCTGGCACAATTATGGTATTACCATCTCTGCTTAAGGAAAAGTATCCCCCAAACTAGACCCGAGTTGTTCTTGCACCTGCGCTATCTTGATTACTGATCTTTTTATCTCCTAGAGTAGAAATACCTCCTGCTTCCTCCTGTTCCTAGAGTACCCATAGCCCTTTGCACCACACTTGAGGTGCCTGCCTTGCTTTCTGTTTAGCCTACAGTTTGGAATGTGTTTAGTAAGCCTGTGGTTCTTCTGCTTTCTTTTGGAACTAAGTATAGTATTAAGTAAAAGTGCTGTCTGCTGACTTAAACTTCTAGACTTCTATATTACTGTTCTTTCTCCGGACCCAGGAAAGTGAAGAATAACTTAAAAAGTCCCGGAAACTAATGGCTTCTTTGTACTCTTTGTATAAATGTCCAGCTTCTTAGTTTACAGAGGCTGAAGGCCAACGCTGCTCTTCACTCGCTTTGCAGACTTGAGTCCCCCTCATTGTCCACCCCACCCCACCCTCACCCCTTTACTTGTGGACAGCCACTCTGACCTCGTTTGATCCCTTTTTCTTTGCTTAGCCTCTCCAACCTCAAAGCTCCTATTCGGGCTGTTTGTTCTCCCTACAAATTCTCTAACCTTTCAGCGTCCTCATCAGTCTTAGTATCTCTGCTTGTCCTAGCACAGTATGCCAAATGCTCCTGGTTCCCTTTTTTCCCAGCAGAGTTGTTTCTTCAATGTGTTTGTGATAAAAGGCTGGTGTCTTTTTTCCCTCACTGGAGTGTGAGCCTCCTGAGGACAGGACAGCAACCCAGATCTACTTTCTAGTAGATCTGTGCCTTGTACAGAGACAGGAACACAGCAGGTATTTGGAAATACCTGTTAAATGAATGAAAGGGGAATTTTGAAATTGAGGACAGCGGAAAGATGTGTTTGCCTTCTATGGCCTGCACCTGCTTTGCGTCTGTATTAATTGCTTCTCCGGTGGCTGTGACCAAACACCTGAAGCAACGGTTTAAGAGAAGGAGGGCTTATTCGGGGTCACACTCAAGTTTCAGTCCCTCGTGGTGGAGAAGACAGGGCTTATGGCAGCAGAGAGTCCAACAGTAGCTGTTCACACAGTGGCAGGTAGAAAGCAGAGAGGGTAGGGCCAGGTGAGACCTACCCCTAAAGACCTACTTCTGCTACCTACCTCCATCCCCTATAGTCTTCTCAAGGCCCTCTTGGGAATAAACAATTGACATGAACCTGTTAGGGACATTTCAGATTCAAACCAACACACCAACTGATTGTAATTCATCATTCATCCACGAAGTGTGCCAACTGTTTAGGCTAAGGTTGTCAGTGGTAAGCTTGCAAACCCTCTGGATTGTTATTGATTACTATTAATCACTATTAAGTAGTTGGAATGGTTTTAATATGAACTATCCCCCATAGACAGATATCTGAACCCTTGGTCCCCAGCTGGAGTGCTGCAGCTCTGAAGGAAGTCTGTTGCTGTTGGGGTGTTGGAAGGGGGAGGTTGCTCTGAGATTTCACAGCCTTCCTCCCACTTCACTCTCTGCTTCCTGCCGTGGCCACGCCTCCTCAGTAGGAAGTCTCCCTCTGTAAGGCGAAAGTAATCTGGTTCCCCCATAAATTGTTTTCGGTCATAGTGTTTTATCACAGCAAAAGAAAAGTAATCAATATAGTAGTTTTTAAAAAAAATGCCTAAGATGAGGAGCTAGAAAACGATGCTTCAGAGGCAAAGAGCTTCTGGGTAGTTTTCAGATAGGTTGACTGTGTGAAGTCTTGGAGCCAACACTAGCACGGAAAGACGCAGCTTATGTTCACCTGTTTGTTGATGTGTCTGGTCGGGTAGTAAATGGTTATATGATGACTCTAGGTATAGGAAAAAAGTTAACGCTGTGTCAGGGTGGTGTTCTTTATTTACTGGTAGTAGGAATTGAATCCATAGCCAGGCGGTGATGGCACACACCTTTAATCCCAGCACTTGGGAGGCAGAGGCAGGTGGATTTCTGAGTTCGAGGCCAGCCTGGTCTACAGAGTGAGTTCCAGGACAGCCAGGACTATACAGAGAAACCTTGTCTCGAAAAACAAAAAAAAAAAAAAAAAGAAAGAAAGAAAGAAAGAAAGAAAGAAAGAAATTGGATCCAGGCCTCTGCACATGCTGGGCGAGGGCTTTACTCCTGATCCACGGATTTGGGGCCCCCAGGAGCCTAGGGAGGTCTTTGTAAAGAAGTGATATTCATATAGAGTCAGAAGAAAGAGCTAAAACATGATTCCCCTTCAGTCATTTGAAAGCCTATATAAGGAAAGAAGGGACCCCGGGCACAGGAGGAACTTGGCAAGTTTGGGAAGTATAAAGAGACCAGCAGAGATGAAGTAGTCTTCCTTAGGGCATTTGTAAGGTTCTAAATTGTGTTCTGAGACCAAGGATAGAGCCCCAGAGTTGCACTGAGCCAACCAAAGGGTGGTCGCTGCTGAGATGGCTTAGTAGGTAAAGGTGCTCTCAGTGTGTTCTCCGTATAGGCTATAGCATTGTTAGCTTAGGGGAAGCCGTTTTTATTTATGTATGTATGTATTTATTTCTGACATAGACTCTCACTACGCAGCCGTAGCTGCCTTGGAACTCATTCCATAGACCAGGCTGGCCTTGAACTCACAGAGATCCACCTGCCTCCTCTGCCTCCTGAGTGCTGGGAGTGATTGGTATCACTCATTTAACTACTCTGAAATTCGTCTATGCCGTTATCATTTTCTCATGGCTCAAGCGTGCTCCATTCTTTGGCCACTCCACAACATGTTCACCCGTTGACTTGCTGATGAACACTTGTGAGAGCGCTTCTGCCTCGAGCTATGACGAATTAAGCTACTTTGAGAAGTTGTGTGCAAGTCTTTAAGTAGAAGATGCTTTCATTTCTCTGGGTAAATATTTTAAGAGTACAATGGCTAGGTCAAATGCTAGGGGTGTGTCTAACTTAAAAAGAAACTGCGAGGCTAGCTTCCAGATCGGCTCTGTTAGTTTCAGCCTCCACCAGCGGTGAATGAGAGTTCAAGTCCTCCATTTGCTCACCGTTACTCGATAAAGCTCGGCCATATATCGAGCTCTTAGACTCAAGTGTGTGTTGCATATCTTGTAGGTTTTGTATATGCCTGACGTCTAACAATGCTGAGTGTGTCTGTTCATGGGCTCATTTCCCACCTCTCCTTTTCAGGAAAGTATTCATTTGAATATTTTGCTGATTTTTATTGGATGGTTCTCTTAACTATTATGTTTCGGGCACTCTTTATTGGGGATGTGGGCCTTTATCATATGCTTTGGAAGTATTTTCTACCAGTCTCTGACTTAGCATTCATCTCTTAATACCTGTTGGTAAGCGGACATTTTACATTTTGACTTCGAGCTCAGCCACTTGTTCTTCATGACACGTTATGTGCTTTTCAGTTGCTATGATTGAATACCATGGCAAACCTTAGAGGAGGGAGGGTTTATTTTGGCTTCTACTTCCAAAGGAGATGAAGTCGTCATGCTGGAGAAGGCATGGCTAGGGGGGAGTGAACTCAGCCCAGGGTCAGGAAGAAGAGAACTTAGTGGCTCTGCTGTAGGACCTCAAAGTACACCACTTCGCCCTGCCCAGCCCCGCCCCGCTCAGCTTCGCTCCGCCCTGCCCCACCCCACAGTGAAACACTTGCTACAGCACGGCTCCCCCGCCTACAGGAGGAGGGGTCAGCATTTGTCCCAAACAGCCCCACCAGCGGCTGGGAACCAAGTGTTGAAACACAGACCTCCAGGGACATGTCATAGTCACCAGCTGTGGTTCTGATGTTATATCCAAGAAGAAATCTTCACCAAACTGAAGGCCATAGGTCTCCAAAGGTTTTGTAACTTGGGGTTTTATATTTAGGTCTATGATGAATTTTAAGGAGTTTGTTTGTTTGGTTGGTTGGTTGGTTGATGTGGTTCAAATACTAATTGGGATTCCTTGCTTTTGTGTTTTGTCAATAGACCTTCATTATTCCAGCACCACATACTACAGTGGTTCTCAGCCTTGCTAATGCTGTTCCCCTTTAATACAACTCCTCATGTTGTGGTGACTTCCCAACCATAAAATTATTTCCGTTGTTACTTCATAACTGTAATTTTGTTGCTGTTATTAATTGCAATATAAACATCTGTGTTCCAACGGTCTTAGGAGACCTCCAAAGGGGTTGCAACCCACAAGCCATGAACAGCTGCTCTAGAGAAACAGACAATCCTGACTCTGACATTTTTCCTGAAAATCAATTCCCTCATACATGTCTGCATCTATTTCTGGGCCCTCTTTTCTATTATTATTTTATGTAAACGAGGCATGTACACTTGCATGCCAGAAGAGAGCATCAGATTCCATTATAGATGGTTGTGAGCCGCGATATGGTTGCTGAGTATTGAACTCAGGACCTCTGGAAGGGCAGACAGTGCTCTTAACCGCTGAGCCATCTCTCCAGCCCTTATCTCCAGGCTCTTTATTCTGGTCCGTTGATCTGTTTATCTTGACCTCACTAGCACACTGTGTGATACAAGTTCTTACCTTTGAAGGTAGCTGCTGTTACCCTCCCAACCGTGCCCTTTTGCAAAGTCTTTTGAATTTCTAGATGAATTCTGGAAGTATCTATAAGAAGATAAGAACTTCAAATAAATATTAAAGCCTTTATCTTATGTCCTTTGCAATTCCATCTGAACTTTGGAATCAGCTTGCCAATTTCTAAGAATGTCAAATTTAGCTGAACATTATGGTACCCTTTCAATCCCAGAACTCAGGAGGCAGAGGTAGGTGGATCTCTGTGAGTTTGAGGCCAGCCTGGATTATATGGTGAGACCCCATCTTTAAAAGAAATAAACAAAACTAAAAATGTTTAACTGGAAAAAAAAAGTTAAACTGTTCTCAACCCATTGTAAAGATTAAGACCCTTGTGCATACACATACACACTCATTTTGTTCCAGTTTTTCCAGGTGAGCTATTAACCATTGACATTCAAGAAAGTATAAAATTATGAGAGCAAACATTCAAAATCTTAAAGGACTCACTCCAAATTGTGCATCCTGTACCCCGTGGAGAGACTTTCCCAGCAGAAGGCAGTCTTCTGGACTTCATAATATGTTTTTGTTTGTACTCTCTGTTTACAAGATTTATTACGTGTGTGTGCGTGTGTGTGTGTATGTGTGCACACACCACACACACACGCCCACATGCATATGTTTGCAGGTGTCTAGGTGTCCTCAGACTCTGGAAGGCTTGTCAGATTCTTTGGAGTTACAAGCAGTTGTGAACTTCAACCCCATGTGAATGCTGTGAACTGAACTTGATCCTCAGGATAAGCAGCATGTGCTCTTAGCCACTGAGCCATCTCTGCAGCCCCACCGCGCCAGCCCCACCACCTGTACTTACTCACTACATTACTTCTCATGTTTACCCCTGGATATAGTGTCTAGGAATAGACTACATTTCACCTGAGGGAAAACTATTTTACTATTTTAAACGCATTAACTGTTTTGTTTGTTTAACTTGAGACATTATGAGTGAAAATTTAAGAACAAGACATCTGTCTTATGTAAATATTTAGCTTTCGCTAAGCCTTGGTGATATGTACATTCTCCCTCTCTTCCCTTGCTAGAGGAGACAGGTTAGAGTTGTTCTCCCATCAATCATTTTCTGTACGGTGAGGTGGTCACAGGACATAAAGAAGTGCAGTTTGGTGTGCAACACTTGTAAAAAACAAACAACAAAAAAAACAACTTTGCAACAGTTTATTGCCGAAGCAGGGATGTCCCCACTCCCATTTCCCAGAGGTTTCTGACCTCTTCAGCTAGTCACAAAAATAGCGTGGGCTCTGAGCCTTCTGGATGTCACTTGGCACCTACCGAGTGACGTCGCTGAGCCCCTGCTATTTCATTTTGAAGATAGGGCTGATGCCTGCCCATCTTGAAGCACAGCTCTGCGGTGATGAAGATGATGGCAAGAATCACTTGCTCTCAGACCCGAGTCTCTCCTCTTGCATCTGCAGCTCCCTTAAATCTCACAACTGCTTATGTAGAGAGTGCATAACGAAGACCAAGATATGCATTTGTCTCCTGGCCGTAGAATTTGTTTTAAGTTTAACTTTTATTATGCAGCCTTCCAGAGAAATAATCAAGAATAATTTGGTAAAATAGCTTCCTGTAGGTCCACTCCTCGGGCTCAGAAAGCAGCAAAAGTGTACCAGGTCTGTGGCTTCTGTTCTTCAGCAGGGTGTGGAGAAGACAGCCATGTTGGAAAGCACATCTCTAGTCTTTGATTCTGTCTCTACAGTTTTAGTGTGCATCTCTGAGACATGTGTACACCCAATGCCATGTCTTTTGCAGCTTATGCAAATCAGAATGCAACAAAGCACCACAGAAGAAAGGGCCATGGGGTCTCTTTAAACAAGAGCTGCTTAGCAAGCAGTTGTCACAGATGATGCCATCTGATGCTTCCTGCTCCGGGCAAGCATTTTTTCAATGATATGTAATATTTATATGTATTTGTGGGATGCAATACAGTAATGTGATATGCATAGACATCAAATGGGACCGGCCTTTTTTTTTCTCCAACACTAACCAACTCTGTGTGTTGGGAACCTTCAGACTCACAGTTATCTTGAACATGTAAATGTATTTGTTGTGGCAGGTTTGTGTCCCCCTTCCTCTTTTAGGTTTTTATTCCCCCTTTAAAGTCACTAAGAATGCCTTTAATCCCAGCACTTGGGAGGCAGAGGCAGGTGAATTTCTGAGTTCGAGGCCAGCCTGGTCTACAGAGTGAGTTCCAGGACAGCCGGAGCTACACAGAGAAACCCTGTCTCGAAAAACAAAACAAAAAACAAAACAAAGGGCTGGAGAGATGGCTCAGTGGTTAAGAGAACTGACTGCACTTCCAGAGGTCCTGAGTTCAAATCCCAGCAACCACATGGTGGCTCACAACCATCTGTAATGAGATCTGATGCCCTCTTCTGGTGTGTCTGAAGACAGCTACAGTGTATTCAAATATAATAAATAAATAAATCTTTAAAAAAAAACAAAAAACAAAAAAAACAAAACCAAAAAACCAAAGTCACTAAGAACGTGTGGAAAACTGCTTCCAGGTGGACCTTGATGGTACATGCCTTTGATCCCAGCACTTGGGAGACAGAGTCAGACAAATCTGTGAGTTCAAGGACAGCCAGGCAGGTCTACATGGTGAGATCTAGTATCAGAGAGGGGGGAGGGGGGGAGAGAAAGGGAAAAAGTTACATCAAGGTGATAGAAAGTAATTTTCTTTCCGTGTTTGTGCTTGTCTTTGAAAGGCAGGTAAAGGGAAGAAAGGAAAAGGCCGGTCCAAGACCTCCGGGAAGAAGCAGAAGCAGAAGAAGCCGGAAGCAGACATCCTCAGCCCCGCCGCCATGCTGAACCTCTACTACATTGCCCACAATGTGGCCGACTGCCTGTACCTTCGAGGCTTCCCTTGGCCAGGCGCTCCCAAAGGGAAAAAGGGAAAAAAATAAGACTTAGGTGATAGAATTCAAAGCATGCCTTGGTCTCAAAGAACAGAAAGTAGGAGAAAGCATTTAGGATAACTCAAAAGACTGCGGGCAAACGGGCTCTAAAAGACAAGTAGAAACATGTAGCCACTGTGCTTTTCTGTGGTAAATAATGACAAATGCATTTTTATTTCCACAGCTAAGCCAGGCAACTAGGTAAGCCATTTTGGTTTTTCAGAAGTAATCAGAAAAATCAAACCCAAGTAGTTCATAAAGGCTACCCTGGCATTGGTAGTAATTTTTTTAAATATTATAATCAATTCTAGACTGAATTAAACCTTGTTCTTAGACGGCAGCTCTAGTTTGCATGAGTCGTTTTCTTCTGTGAGGGGTTGGCTCAGAGAAGACCAGGCAGAAAGCTCAGGCCTAACTTGTAAACACATTTTCTGCTGTAGTTTGGTTTGGGTTTTCTTTTTTTGTTTTCTTTTTCAACACTGGAGATGAGCCTGGGGCCTCTGCTCAGGAAGAGCTCTGCCATTAAATTACTCCTAGACACACACACTTTTTTTTTTTTTTTTTGTTAACAAAATGGAAAATAAATAACTTGTTTTTGTATTCTGAGTAGCAGTCTTTCTCTAATTCAAATTAACCACAGACTCCAGTGGGGATTAAAATCACTGTGAGCACTCTAATCTTGCCAGGTATGCAAACACATGATAAAGAAAAGCTGGGGCCAGGAAAATGGTTCTAGATGTAGTAACACACACACACACTTGTGTGGTGGATGAAAGAAGGGGAGCAAATCAAGTAAGTTAGCTTTCAGTTGTTGTGACAGAGGGACCGAGGAAACCAGTTTAAAAGAGGAGGACTCCTTGTCACTCACAGTTTGAGAGGCTGGCCCCATTATTTGGGGAATGAGACACAGCAGAATCAGAATACAATGGTAATGAGAACACAGGGCAGAAGCCCCAAACTGTGGCCAGGGAGGAAAAGAAAGGCTGTGAGGGGTCATGGAAGACACTTAACTTCCTTCATTCCTTGCCTGAAGTGCGGCTCCCACTGTGAACCTTAGCTAGCCTGGAACTCACAGTGTAGACCAGACAAGCCTAGAACTCAGAGCTCCGCCTACGTCTGCCTCCCAAGGCATGCATGCGACTAAGACACACTTTTTAAAGCATCCTCAGGTGACCACCTTCCCCCAAGCAGACCCTGCTGCCTACAGTTTCCATCAACCTCCCCGTCCAGCTGAGTCCATTGTCAGTGTGGATTAATCTGCTTGTACGATTATGGTCCTAACGGTCCAGTCATCTCTGAATAGTGATTCGCCACAGCTAAACCTTCAATACATGAATCAACATCCCAGACTTAACCACAGTGCCCTGTCCTTAGTCCCCAAAGATGCATGCTCATTACACAATGTAAAAGACATTCAAGAATCCTCAAATTCTCAAAGGTTCCAGGACTGCACAAAGGTCTAAATCCAAAGTCTCCCGAGACTCGAGCCCTTAGCTCTGAGCCCCTGTAAAAATGTGAGAAACAAGTTACAGATTTCCAAAGGCCTTGACACACCAACTGTGACACTTGGAAGGGGGCAGTTTCATGTAGAGATGGTATCCCTGATTGCAGTACTCCTTACCCGCCTCCTGCTCTGCCTTCCTGGCCCCCACTGCTTCCCCCAGCCCACCTCTCTTGATGCCCGTAGCGTTTGCTCCATTCATAGTCTCCATGCTCAGAGCTAGTTCACTGAGGCAAGCACCACGCTAAAACAGATACAGTCCACTCTGAGTCACTTAAGTTGGACTACATACTGCCTTGTGAGGTTTATGAAAGTTTGCCAAAAAAATAGCTGCAGCCCAGGACAATCGTCAGAGGAAATGATAAGAATCCCTGTGGTGCAAAAGTTGAATGCCCATAACACTCAAGTTGGTAGTGAATGCAATCCATCCACCCATGCCTTCAGGACAGATGCAGCATAAACCTGAAGCCAGCCACTGAAGGGCATGCACTTCTGCGAAACAGCGGAAAGGGGACTGTCTTTTCCCTGGACTTTAGAAACTAAGAATATCTTCCTGAGGTTGGAGACTGCTGCATTCACTCTAGTGCCTCTCATTCACCTGGAGAGTCGTCACAGCACAGACTGCTGGGTCCTTAACCCAGGGGGAAGCATGTGATGGAGGCCATGTGTCTTGCACAGGCTCCCAGGCTAAGCTGCCTAACTAACTTGGTACTAAAAGGCTTATTGAATCTTTGAATTTGTGGGATGTTTAATGTCTTCCTGTGCTTCCCTTGGGTACAGGAGTTTGTGTTAGAGCAGTTGTGTGTTCTAGAACGTTGGTTGGTGCTTGCAGAACTCCCACCCGATGCTATCTACACTGTGGACAGCATCACTCAGGGGACCACAGAGATATGGTCAGCTGACAGAGACCAAGAAGACCATCTGGAGGTGAGAAGGGACAGAAGCATGGCTGCGGTAGACTAATGGGAAGGGAGAAAGATGTAGCAATACTGTGTGGATGGAGGCATTTTACAGTTGAAGTGCCCCCCCAAACTGAAGGCTAGTAAGAACAAGAGAGACAATGATTAAAGCCAGAATATGGAGAAACCACCATTCTCAGATGTCACAGAGAGAGTGTAAGTGGTCCAGCTGACAGGGTAAGGAAGAATAGACACTCAAATTATGCCCCCATCCACAGTGGCATGTGCATGCCCACAGATGCACCATAAACAAATGTTTAAAAAGAAAACCGTTTGACACTCTCAGGATATTGTAAATAGAGTCAGCGTACAGTCAACAGTTCTACTACCTGTACGTGCCCCACAAGCAACCGCTCCAGGCATGAATTCTTTTCATAATAAAAAGACCCAGAAGACAATATTTTGGTTTGTGTTTGTTTTTTAAATTTATTTTATTACATGAGTACACTGTAGCTGTTTTCAGACACACCAGAAGAGGGCATCAGATCCTCATTACAGATGGTTGTGAGCCACCATGTGGTTGCTGGGAATTGAACTCAGGACCTCTGGAAGAGCAGTCGGTGCTCTTAACCACTGAGCTATCTCTCCAGCCCTGTTTG
Organism: Grammomys surdaster; assembly: GCF_004785775.1. NCBI lineage: Eukaryota > Metazoa > Chordata > Mammalia > Rodentia > Muridae > Grammomys > Grammomys surdaster. Next base: position 9,307,616 of record NW_021604592.1, read on the forward strand.
TTTTTCAAATCAGTGTTTCCCTAGCTGTCCTGGAACTCACTCGGTAGACTGGACTGGCCTCAAACTCACAGAGATCCACCAGCCTCTGCCTCCTGAGTGCTGGGACTTAAGATGTGCCCTCACCATCGCCTGGCAACAATAAATATTTGTTAGAGCAGTGAGAGGAAGACGTGCAACACTGGAGGGTGAGGGAGCAGAGTGATCCACACATGCTCTGCGGCCTGTGGTGCTCCGTGTCCCATGGTGCTCCTCATCCTGTGCTGCTCGAGTCTTGTGGTGCTCCATGTCCTGTAGTGCCCCAGCTTTCACTCCTGAGCCACCAAGCAAGGTCTCCAAACCATCAGGACAGCCCTAGGAAGCGTGGGGCTCTCCTGACCTCTGTCACAGTTTCTTCCGTACCTGTAGCTCTGCAGTATCTACTCATGGGATGACTGTCCTAATGAGTGTTTAGGCCAGTGGTTCTCAACTTTCCTAATATTGCGACCCTTTAATACAGTTCCTCATGTTGTGGTGATCCCCAACCATTAAATTATTTTCATTGCTACTTCATAACTGCAAGTTTGCTACTGTTATGAATCATAATGTAAATATCTTATATGTAGGATATCTGATATACGACCCCCAAGGGGGGGTCATGACCCCCAAGTTAAGAACCAATGGTTTAGCAGTTAGGTACACTTAACCTCTCTCAGAAGACCCAAGTTCAATTCCCAGCACCCACATGGTGGGTTACAGCTTACCGCTGTCTGGAACTCTAGTTCCAGGAGATCCGGCACCCCTCACAAACAATCACACAGGCAAAACACGAATGCACATAAAAAAATAATAATGTAAATAAATCATTTCTTCATCACAACAACTCATAACTCAGCACCTTCCACTACAGCTTGTAATAAGAAAAGATATGTTTCTGATTTCTTTTTTTGTTGTTTTTTTGAGACAGGGTTTCTCTGTGTAGCCCTGGCTGTCCTGGAACTCACTCTGTAGACCAGGCTGGCCTTGAACTCTCGAACTCAGAAATCCGCCTGCCTCTGCCTCCCAAGTGCTGGGATTAAAGGCATGTGCCACCACTGCCCAGCATGTTTCTGATCTCATGGCTAAAAAAGAAAGTGATGGTGGGCGGTGGTGATGTGTGCCTTTAATCCCAGCATGGGAGGCAGAGGCAGGCAGATCTCTTACTGTGAGGCCAGCCTGGTCTACAGAGTTCCAGGACAGCAAGGGCTACACAGAGAAACCTTGTCTTAGAAAAAAAAAAGAAAGTGGTGGAGGAAAGTTTTGCCCTTTGCCTCCTGAGGATTCATGAAAAAAGCTCTCATCAAATTCCAGTGCTTGGATCTTCAACTTTTAGCCTCCAGAACTATAAGAAATAAACTCGTGTCATTTATAATTCTCCAGGCCAAAAAAAAAAAGCCAGGCAGTGGTGGCGCACGCCTTTAATCCCAGCACTTGGGAGGCAGAGGCAGTCAAATCTCTGAGTTCGAGGCCAGCCTGGCCTACAGAGTGAGTTCCAGGACAGCCCTAGCTATAAAGAGAAACCCTGTCTCGAAAAAACCAAAATACTAATAATAATTCCCCAGGCTTCAGTATTCTGATAGTCACGCAGTGGACTAAGCTATACTATAGCCCATGGCCACTTTCTATACATACCTAAGAGGATTGAACTCAGGGAGTCAAACTTGCCCCTGTTTGTGGAACCACCGTTCACAACAGTCAGTGTGCCACCTGCCACTGTCCTCCCGGGCCTCTGCACTTCTCCTTCATACCCACTCCCACTCAGCACTTCCCATCCGGTCTCACTTACTGAAAGGCGTGGCTCCACATCTGCCTTCAGTAGCCCACTAACTGGCACCTTGGAGCTGCTACCCTATGGACAGCATCTCCCTGTTTCCCGATTTACTTTTTCCATCCCTGCTAGCATATATAATGTACCAATGAGAAACGAGGTCCGGTTCTTGCCAAAGCCTCGGCACAGAGTTGGAGAGCAGCGCGGCGCATCCCCATATCCCGCTCACCTACTCGCTGTGTCTTCCTGGGCCTCCTGGGCTCTGGCTTCTGGAACAGCCACGGTAATGATGGCATAAGTTGTATTTGCTACAAGTATGTCACCAGGGTGCTGTAATGGCAGTGTCAACACTTCCAAATTAAAGACCATCCATCCCTTGGGCTTGGAAGCTGGGTTGTCGCTGCCCCTTCTTCTCGTCCTCCCTCTGTGTCCTTCATCCTTAACCCCTTTGAGAGAGGCCGGGAACGTGCAGCCGTCTTTTTTGCTTTTTAGTCAGACGGCTGAGCTCCGTGCACACTGTCCACATCAACCGCCAAGAACAGTATTGGCAGGCTATACTGCAGTGTGGCCAGACTCTCTGTGTACATGAATGCCACCAAATGTCAATTAGGCCAGAGAAGGGGTTTGGAAAGTGGTGCTCTTGACCCTGAGGAAAGCAGGCTGTGAAGACATGGGAGGAGTCACCGGAAGCAGTAGTGGGGAGAAGGCACCCTTGGCCCAGCTCTGCTCTAAACGACAGATGAGCCGCACTCCCCACTGGGTTTCTGCCTCTGGGGAAAAGGAAGCAGAAGGTACATTCTCCTCCCCTCAGACAAGTCTAGCCCAGCGCTTACACAGAGAAGTCACTTAACAGAAACTAGAGTCATCTGGGAAGGGGAAGTGCCTTAATTGAGGAACTGCCTCCAACACATCGGCCTGTGAGCATGTTTGTGGTGCATTTTCTTGATTAATGATTGATGGGGTGGTGGGGGAGGGGTGGTGGGGTCTGGAGAGATGGCTCAGTGGTTAAGAGCACTGACTGCTCTTCCAGAGGTCCTGAGTTCAATTCCCAGCAACCACATGGTGGCTCACAACCATGAGATCTGATGCCCTCTTCTGGTGTGTCTGAAGACAGTAACAGTGTACCCACATAAAACAATAAGTCTTTTTTTAAAAATTTTTTTTAATGATTGATATGGGGGGGACTCAGCACTTGGGAGCAGTGCCACCCCTAGGCAAGTGGTCCTGAGCTATATAAGAAATCAAGGCTATATAAGAAATCAAGCCGGGCAGTAGTGGCGCACACCTTTAATCCCAGCACTTGAGAGGCAAAGGCAGGCAGATTTCTGAGTTTGAGGTGAGCCTGGTCTACAGAATGAGTTCCAGGACAGCTACACAGAGAAATCTTGTCTCGAAAAAACAAAAAAAAAAAAAAAAGAAAAGAAAAAAAAAGGAATCAAGCTGAGAAACCAGAGGAACAAGCTAGCAAACAGTTTCCCTGTGACCTCTGTTCTAGCTTCCTTTGGTTTTCCTCAGTGATAGACTGTGAGCCATAAGCCAGCTAAACCCTTTCTTCTCCTAAGCTGGTTTTGGTCAGAATTTTATCAGAGACAGAAAGCAAAGTAGGACAAAGGTCATCTTCCGCTCCAGAATGAGTTGGAGGGCCAGCTTGAGCTACAGCTCAAACAAAAATAACCTTATCCTAACCATCGTGAAATAAATTCCTACAGAAGAGGCATTAGTGGCTTGTGTCATCTTATGCTCATAATCAGAGACAGGGTGTCACTACACAGAGCTAGCTATCCCAGAACTTACTATGTAGACCAGGCTGGCTTTAGAATCAGAGAGATCTACTTGTCCCTGCCTCCCAAGTGATGAGATTAAAGGTGTGTGCCATTACACCTGGAAAAAGTCTGCCACATTCACTGACTTTCAGGTGTGTTGGGTGCTGGGCAGGTGTCAGGGATAGCTCACAGTCAAACCTCACCCCTGTTGACGTTTTTTCTCTTTCCCTTTACTGTGGGAGATGGTCTAGCTCTGGCATGCTTGCACCTAGAACATTCCCAGCCTTGGCTCCTGACCTTTTTAGCCATTCCCCCTTCCAGGCTTTCACAAATAATAGAGTATTTAGAGTTTTTACTTTTATTATTTTAAGTGTGTATATGTAGGAGGTTGTTCATCTAAGTGCATGTGCCCACAGAGGTCAGCAGTGTGGACTTACAGATGGCTGTGAGCCACTGGATGTGGGTGCTAGGCATTGAACTCAGGTCCTCTGGGAGAGCAATACATGCTCGCAACTGCTGAGCCATCTCCAGCCTCCATTGTTACTGAGATAATTAGTTGTTTCTCACTTAACATTAGGAATATATATACACACACTCGAGCACACACACACACACACACACACACGAGAGAAAGGAGAGGGGGGCCTTGTGCAATGACATGGTCTTAGCTGAAGGACCACTTTCAGACGCTGAACTGAAAACCATCTCCATGCTATTATAAACATTTTCACTTTTATTCTTGTCGTCTTCCTAGTGCCTGTGTATTTCCTTCAGTTGATACTGTAATTTCCCCAACTATTTTATGGGACATTTATTTTACTTCCAGTTTTAATGGATTCTTTTTGTTTGTTTGGTTTGGTTTTTTGTTGTTTGTTTGTTTTTTCAGAACAGGGTTTCTCTGTGTAGCCCTGGCTGTCCTGGAACTCACTCTGTAGACCAGGCTGGCCTCGAACTCAGAAATCCGCCTGCCTTTGGCTCCCAAGTGCTGGATTAAAGGCGTGCACCACCACCGCCCAGCTTAATGGATTCTTTTAGGTATTTTAATTTTGTTGTCATTATTCAGAGTAAGGTTCAGTCTGGCCTCAATCCCTCCGTCTTTCTGCCCCAGCCTCCCTAGATCTGGAACTATAGGTATGTACCATTATACTATGGTTATTGTTATTGTAATTATTTTTTTAATGAATTTTCATACTTAAGACCGTTGCGGTCAAACAGAAAATCCTTTTATATGGCTAGGGATGGATTTATAGGTCTGCTGGTCGTGCCTCAAGTCTCACCTTTTTAACCAGTTTGCTTCTACCTAGCTGGGCAGTGGTGGCGCATAATCCCAGCACTTGGGAGCCAGAGGCAGGCGGATTTCTAATTCTGCCTGGAGGGTACAGGAACAAATAAGATGGAAGGACAGAGGTCAGAGTGATCAGCGGAGGCAGGGGCTCCTGTTGCCCAGATGTGGGAACCCCATCCAGTTGGCCTTAGATTTACGGTACCTTTGTAAAGATATCTTTGTATATTCCTTAGTTTGAAGGCTAAATCATAGGTAGTGAGCGCATAATGCCCGGATCACATCCGCATTCCACGGGATGGATAAATGTGCAACCTCAGGCAAGTTGCCTAATTTTCTGTAGCACGAATGAAAATAGACCCTACCTGAGAGGTATTATGAGAGTAAATGAGATAGGTTCCTCGCTGTGTTCAGTTCGGGCTCTTGCCTATCACGTGATCGACACACCAGGTGCGCATGTTCCATCAGCAGGCTTCACTAAAGAACCTGTAGATGACAGACTGCTAATCACACTGTTTGGCTCCCCCCACCCCACACACACACTTTCAATTTTATTCTCCCACACAAATCTTGGGAGTTTAGCTGATTTTAAATTGTCAGGAGAAGCTTAATTCTATACATGAGAATGGAAAGCTTAAAACAGCTGTTATCTAGGATGGTAGAGCGCTCTGGAGCACAGCCTATGCTCTTGCACCCAATGGCTTACAGTTTTCAAACATCTGGTTTTGAAAGAAAGAACGGATGGACAGAGCACGAGTCTGAAACAGCAGGCACCATCCGGTCCTGTGGGTTAGGGTGAGGTGACAGTGAAGACCCCACTAGGGAAAAGATTAGGATTTCTTTCCAGAGTGAGAAATTTGTCATCAAAAGAGGAACGTGAGAATATATCCTTAACACTAATTAACTGTAGGCAAGCTGTGGTGGTGTTCACTGGGAATACAGCACTCGGGAGGTAGACTGGAAAGTCAAGACTAGGCTCAATTATGTCTGAAAGCCAGTCTCAACAGCTACAAACAGCCAGGGCCGAGATTGCTGGCCTGTAATACCAGCATTGGGCATAGGCGTTGGAGTCAGGGATCCCAAGGAGGACGATCGGTTTGAGTTCCAGGACATCCAGAGCTACAGAGTAAAGCCATGCCTTAACAAACAAACAGACACACTTCTCAAATCAAACAAAAGAAAAAAAATACCCAGGCAGTGGGGGGGCATGTCTTTAATCCCAGCACTTGGGAGGCAGAGGCAGGCAGATTTCTGAGTTCGAGGCCAGCCTGGTCTACAGAGTGAGTTCCAGGACAGCCAGGGCTACACAGAGAAACCCTGTCTCGAAAAACCAAAAAAAAAAAAAAAAAAAAAAAAAAAAAAAGAAAGAAAGAAAGAAAGAAAGGAAAGAAAAAAAAGAACCCAAGCCTAATCAACTAGAACATCACAATGAATACAGCAACTGAATCTTGTTTTAAAAATTAACAAATAAGTAAAACATCAGAATCTCATGTAGCTCAGGCTGGCCTCAAAATCACTATGTAGCTGAGGATGACCCAGAACTTCTGTCCACACTCTGTTTATGGTAAAGATCAAAGCCAGGGCTTCATGTAAGCCAGGTGAGCATTCTGCCACCTGAGTTACGTTCCCAGCTTCATAAAGCATAGTTTATTCAACACAAAACTCAAACAACGAATAAAACCCTAGTCTCCTGGCTTCTAGACCCCAACAAACCAGGCTTGTCATCATTTGGTTCTTGGGTTCACTGGGACGAGCTGAGGCTCTCTCTATGGGCCTGGATTTTGTTTTTCACGACCCAGGAGGATAAGCGCCAAAATTCACTTTGTGTAATGCCACTCCTGTTCTCATGGCAACGGACATCCATCAGGACCAAAATATATAAAATGCACCCCAGCTTCACAAGGATGTTACCCCGACAACTGGAATTTAGAGTTTACATTTTTAAAGTCTCGTGGGAGGGCTTAATTTCAACTTTCTTCAAGAAAGCCTGTGGGGAGAGAATATTCAGTGAGAACTGTAGATGCTTATTTAGCCTTGGGGAGAATTTGAAGATACAGGATGCCCAGTAGAAATCAGCTTGCAGGCCGGGCGGTGGTGGCGCACGCCTTTAATCCCAGCACTCGGGAGGCAGAGGCAGGCGGATTTCTGAGTTCGAGGCCAGCCTGGTCTACAGAGTGAGTTCCAGGACAGCCCGGGCTATACAGAGAAACCCTGTCTCGAAAAACCAAAAAAAAAAAAAAAAAAAAAAAGAAATCAGCTTGCAAGGGCTAGAGAAATGGCTCAGGGGGTAATAGCCCCCTTCCTGTAAGCATGAGGACCTGAGTTCAAGTCCCACCACCCACCTAGAAAACCCAGTAACCCCAGGGCTGTGCAGCATACAAACAGGCAAATCCCAAGGGTTGCTGGCCACTTACCTAGCTCCAGCTTCAGTGAGGTGCAGATAGATCAGAACACTGTCTGCCCTCCACACACACATGCATATCCATACCACCACACACAATAATAGTAATAATAATAACAACAATAATAGTAATGTAGTAACAATGTCTCTATGACTGGTTGGGGTGGCACAGTCCTATAATCCACTTGGGAGGTAAAGACAGGAAGATCAAGACTTTAAGGTCATCCTTGGCTACATTCACACTTGAGAACAGGTTAGACTGCATGGGATAGAGACCTCAAGAAATTATTTTTCTTTGTTTTTTTTTGTTTTGTTTTGTTAAGACAGCATCTCACTGTGTGTAGCCTTGGCTAACCTGGACCTTGCTATGTGGATTAAATTGGCCTCAAACTCACAGAAATCCTCCTGCCTCTGCCTATCAAGTTCTGGTATAAAAGGCATGCCCAACCAAACATGGCACCTAAGGAATTTGAAAATAATAGGCTATTCCGATTTTCCCAGAGGTTGTGTATTCTGTTCTCACCCTGAGAGCAACAGAGCTAAGACTGTCTCTGTTATGTGTTTACGAGGACAACCCCCTCCCCGTTTCTTTAGTAGGACTACAGCAGTCCTGTGGACACAGGCCTTCTATGTGTGGTACTGATACTGCCTAGTGTGTAGGAACAGGTTTTGCTGATTAAAGAATTAAAAGTCAGGAAAAGTTTGAAAGTCAAGCAAAGCTAAACTTTCTTTATGAGGACAATGGATCTTTGAATTCCAGGACAGCCAAGAATGCAAAGAGAAACCCTGACTCGAAAAATCAAAAATAAATTAATTAAATAAATAAATAATAAAAAACAGGATCCAGGCAAAGTGATGCATGACTTTGGTCCAATCACTTGGCAGGCAGAAGCAAGTTGATTGTGCAAGTTTAAAGCCAGTCTGCTCTACATCATGAGTTGTGGGCCAGCAAGAGCTACATAGGAACATAAGGAGACCCTGCCTCAGAAGAAGAAGGTGAGAAGGAAGATGATGATGAGGAGGAGGGGGGGGGGGGGGGGAGGGGAGGGGGGGAGAGAGAGAGAGAGAGAGAGAGAGAGAGAGAGAGAGAGAGAGAGAGAGGGAGGAAGGAAGGAAGGAAGGAAGGAAGGGAGAGGAAAGAGTCAGAGAGAGGGAAAGAAGAGAGAAAAGAAAAGACAAGACCAAGAGCAGGGCATGACAGATGAAGATCTCAGTAGTTGCACAGAGGGAGAAAATTGAAAGGAAATAAAGTCATGCTATTGAGTTTCGCTCACATGAAGGTCACCCATGGTCAGAGAGCTATAGCACAGTGGTTCTCAACCTGTGGGTCTCGACCCCTTTGTGGGTTAAACGACCCTTCCATAGGGATTGAATATCAGATATCCTGTGTAGCCAATATTTACATCAGGATTCACAACAGTAGAAAAATTACATTTATGAAGTAGCAATGAAAATAATTTTACTGTTGAGGGTCACCACAACATGAGGAACTGTATTAGGGGGTCACGGCATTAGGAAGGCTGAGAACCACTGCTTTAGAGAAAGACTAAAGAATCTCAAAGGACCAGGACGAAAAGCTTCCTCAGGCTTTGTCCAGCATCAGAAAGAAAGGAGCAAAAAAGGAAAGGCAGACAGACCCAGCTCGAATTTCATGGCAGCTCACTGGGGCCAGGAATTCTGGGAAGGAAAAGCAGTGTCTCATTAAAGGGATAATTACTCCAATTATCTCTTTAGCATGGCATAAGATGAGCCTGCCTTCCTGGGGTGGGGGGGAGAGCCAGGTAGTTAACTAGACCGATTTATTCATATTTTGAGTAGCTTGGAATACTAGGTTTGCACATTGGCCAGAGATTTCATCCTCTTGACCTGGAGGAACCAACTTTCTTTGAATGGACCTTTACTGTTGCTGCTGATGCAGACACCTGCATATCCGCAAGTGTCTCTCACACCATAGGGTGGTTGTCCAGATAGCCCAGATGATGGGCCTCCCTGGTTTGTTTGTTTCACCTGCCTGGAGGGACTCTTTAACTGTCACATGAAATGCCATCAGCCATTGCCTTGCTGACTCCAAGTTACAAGTTTGGAGGGCTGGATGCCGGGCTTTCCAGACAGCCTCAGGGTGCTCTCAGAGCAGGAGTGGACAGCCAGAGACACAGGCCTCCATAGACAAGCTCCAGACACTGTTTCATCTCCCAATGACCTTCCAGGCCCGGCAAGCGGTCCATGTCCAAGGCCACAGAGCAGCAAGGGATGACTGCAGTGAATCAAGTCTAGGAGAGGGAGGGCTGCTGCGGGAACTGTCCCTGCCCATGTCAGAGCATGAGGCCAACCACGGACTCCTGTCTCCATCTTTCACTTTGTCCTTTTGTTTCTAGGACTCTACCCCAACAGGAAGGCTTATGGAGAGGCCGTGCTCCCGATGGATAATGTCCTGGTACATTCTACACATGTGTCATGCAGGTTTGTTGCCTGACTTTTTCCCAGACCAGAGCCAACTAATCCCCAGGAACAGCAGGTGTGCAAGCATGTGAAGGTGAGAGGACAACATTAAAAGTCAGTTCTCCCCCACCACATGTGGTCTCAGGGATTGAACTCAGGTCAACAGGCTTAGGTGCAAGCCCCTTTATCTGCTGAGCCATCTCACTGGCCCTAAGTTGTTTTGTTTTGGGTTTTCTGTTTGGTTGTTGATTTGTTTGTTTTTTAGTTTTTGGGTTTTTCTTTTCTTTTCTTTTATTAAGATTTATTACATTTATTTACTTGGTTGGTGGTACACACATGAAGGTCCAAGGACAGCTTGTGAGCGTTGCTTCTCTCCGGCCACCATGTGGGCTCAAAGGTCAAACTCAGCTTGTCAGGTTTCAGGAGGCAGCAGGAGCTTTGCCCGCTGAACCATCTTGCCAGCCCTAAAAATATTTTTTTTAATGAATTAATCTTTAAAATTTCATGTGCGTTGGTGTTTTGCCTGCATGTATGTCTGGGTAAAGGTGTCAGAGCCTCTGGTACTGGAGTTGCAGACAGTTGTGAGCTGCCATGTGGGTGCCGGGTCCTCTGGAAGAGCTGCCAGTGCTATCTCTCCAGTCCCCTCAGATTCCTCTTGGTCTCCACACCTTTGTCAGAAATCAGTGAATGTGTACATAAGCTTGTTTCTGGGTTCTCAACTCCATCCTCTCTCTCTCTCTCTCTCTCTCTCTCTCTCTCTCTCTCCCTCTCCCCTCTCTTCCCTCTCTCTTCATTTTTGCGAGACAGGATTTCTCTGTGTAACCTTGGCTGACCTGGAACTCGATCTGTAGACCAGGCTGGGCTCGAACTCATAGAGATTCTCCTGCCTCTGCCTCCTGAGTGCCAGGATTAAAGGTGTCCGTGTGCGCTGCCCTAACCACCCGGCTTGGTCTTTTCTTATAAGGCTCTGCCCTCAGTTTAACCGCTCCAGAGCCTCCTCCTGCAAGCACTGTCACACTGGGATTGGGATTTCAGCATAGAACTTGGAGCAACATGAGCACCACTCAGAGGTTACCCCTGGGTTCCAGGAGGCAGGAGTGGCTTCACTAAGGGAGCTGTTGTATTCTCAGTGGAGGGTTCTGCGGTGAAAATGCTCATATGATGGACGAACAGCATAATTTGCAGTTTTCTGCAGACAAGGGCAAGAGAGCTAGAGAAATGGCCCAACAGTTAAGGGCCCAGCTGTGACCTCAGGGTCCAGTCATTTGTGGAATGAAGAGGCTGTTATAGAATTCATAGTGATTTCTCACCTCCACCGCCAAGATCCCCTGGAAACTCCTGGGGCTCTTCCGGGTTGGGCCGCGTTTCTGGGTAACCACTGCCCTCACCCTAAGCCTGAGCAGTCCTGAGTCCCATGTTCTCTGCTGCCCTTCCTGTGCGGGCATCCTTAGTCTCTTGCCATCTCACAGGAAAAGTCATCTTTCTGGCTCACTTAGCTTCACGGAATTAGAAAGTTCCCTTTGGTGACCGAGAACAGTGGCCAGCCCTACCTGGGTGGTGGCAATTGCCTGCCAGCCACAGCTGCGTATACTTCACAGCCCGCCGCACACTTTTGGCAGGCTGACCTAATTATAAAAAATAATAAGGCACATTTATAAAGTACAGAAAAATAAAAGTAGAAAAATATTTTAACCCCCCCTATAATCTTGCCACCCAGAGGCAGTCCCTGTTAACATTTTGATATGCTTCCTTCCTGGTTTTAAACACATTTTTCTGTACTTGAGATCATACTATACATAATTTTCACTTATAACAGTATTTTCTGTTATCATTAAACTTTGTTGAAGACTGTTTTTCTTACCATGTTAGGGTTTTAAGAATACTTTTGTTTGCTTGTTTGCTTGGTTTTTTTGTTTGTTTGTTTTTTTGTTTTGTTGGTTTTTTCGAGACAGGGTTTCTCAGTGTAGTCCTGGCTGTCCTGGAACTCACTCTGTAGACCAGGCTGGCCTCGAACTCAGAAATCCACCTACCTCTGCCTCCCGAGTGCTGGGATTAAAGGCGTGCGCCACCACGGCCCGGCTGCTTGCTTGCTTGTTGAGATAGATTCTTACCTCTCCCTGACTGATCTTGAACCTGCCATGTAGCTGAGAATCTGGAAGAGATCTTGAAGTCTCGCCTCCACTCCCAGGCACACCCCACACTCAGCTTCAGACTAGCGTTTTAAATTATAAAAATGGTAATGCTCGCCGGGCGATGGTGGCGCACGCCTTTAATCCCAGCACTTGGGAGGCAGAGGCAGGCAGATTTCTGGGTCCGAGAGTTCAAGGCCAGCCTGGTCTACAGAGTGAGTTCCAGGACAGCCAGGGCTACACAGAGAAACCCTGTCTCGAAAAAAAAACAAAAAAACAAAAAAAAATAGTAATACTCATTGTAGAGAATTAATAGAATTCAGAACTAGAGGAAATCACTTGAAACAGTTTAATTTTATCTTCAAAGCCCTTGGATACATATAGGATGCTTTTTGTTGTTGCTGCTGCTGCTGTTTTTTAGACAGCATTACACAGCAGTAGCTGTCCTGGAGCTCGCTGTGTACCTTGCCTCATCACACAGCACAGTGGCTTCCAAACATCTGTGACTCCAGGTCTAGGGCTACAAAGCCCTTGTCTCGCTTCTGAAAGCACTACACTTGAACACTAATGCGAATGAAAATACATGAAATATACTCACATGTACTCAGAAAATAAAAAAATCATTTTTAAAAATGTTGAGCATTAGCTGGGCAGTGGTGATGCATGCCTGTAGTCCCAGCACTCGGGAGGCGGAGGCAGGTGGATCTCCATGAGTTGGAGGCCACCCTGGCCTATATAGTGAGTTCCAGGACAGCCAGGGCTACACAGAAAAATCCTGTCTTGACAGCAAAAGAAAAAAGAAAGGAAGGAAGGAAGGGATGGAAGGAAGGAAGAGGGTTGGTGAGATGGCTCAGAGGGTGAAAGCACTCGCTAATCATGAAAATGTGCTGACTCAGATTTCATCCCTGGAACCCACATAAAAAAAACACAAGGTCAAAGTAGAAGATTGTTTCCCAAAAGTTACCCTCTGTCACCTACACAGAGAGCATGGCACCTGTATGCCTAAACTCACACACATCACACACACACACACTAACACAATTAATACACACTCACACACACCACTAAACATGAACACACACATAAATAAAGTTTAAACAATAGTTATGCAATTAACTGAGACCTGAGGATGCAGGAAAAGCTAGCAAATGATGGCAAGGCCTGCCCTGGATGATAGACTACAACTTTAAGCCAAAATAACCCCTTTCCTCCCCAAGCTGGTTTTGGTCATCAAATCTTATCAGAGCAATAGAAGCCCAAACTGTAGAGACGGCTCAGCAGTGAACAGCATTTGTTCTCCTAAAGGAGCAGCCTGTGGGTCCAATTCCCGGCACCCACATAGCAGCCCACACCATCTGTAAATCTAGTCCCAGGGGATCCAACAACTTCTTGTCTCCATGGGCATCAGGCACACAGGTGGTGTATAGACACACATGCAAGCAAAGCACCTAGACATGTAAAAACAGATTGATTTTTAAAGAAAAAAATTAGCCAGGCAGTGGTGGTGCACACCTTTAATCCCAGCACTTGGGAGGCAGAAGCAGGCAGATTTCTGAGTTAGAGGCCAGCCTGGTCTACAGAGTGAGTTCCAGGACAGCCAGGACTACATAGAGAAACCCTGTCTCGGAAAAAAAAAAAAAAATCAAAACAAAAAAAAAAAAGAAAGAAAAAAGAAAAAACGAAATAAAATAATATATATGAAATCCTCTCACACCCGGCAGGCAGTAAGTGCAATGGTAACTCACTATGGTTTTACTTATCCTTTGGGTATCAGACATTTAAATAGCAAACACTAAAGCAAGTACCGTTACACAGGCCTGTAATCCTAGCACTCTAGAGACTGAGGCAGGAAGGTCCTGAGGTGGAAGCTAGCTGTGATTTCATGATGAGACCGTATCCCCAAAACTCTCATAACTAAAAGAAGTAAACGTCAAAAATTAGTTAACAGATGAGCATGTTACATACTTGTAATCTGAGTTCTTGAGAGGTAGAGACAAGAGGGTCAATAATTTAAGACCATCCTTGGCTACATAGTGAGTTGAAGGCCAGCCTGAGCTACATGAGACCCTGCCTGAAAAAAATTAACATTTTCTTCAAAAGGCTCTATTTATTATTTTGAATTTTTATTTATTTTGGAGATGTTTTATTTTTATTTAGGGGTATGTGTGTGTGTGTGTATGTTGGGAGTGATCAAGGGGTAGATGCACATTGACTGCAGTGCCCACAGAGGCCAGAAGAGGGCACTAATACCAAGGAGGTAGAGTTCAGTAGGTTGTGAGTCACTTAACATAGGTGCTGTGAACTAAACTTGGATCCTCTGGGTGAGCAGTACATACTCTTAACTACTGAGCCATTTCTCTATCCCTTTAAAATATTTTAAACATACATTTAAAATAACAGAATCGTTGCTGCACATGGTAGAACATACTAGCACTTAATCCCAGCACTTGATGAGGCAGAGACTGGTAGATCTCCATGAGTCCAAAGCCAGTTGGTCCACCTAGTAAGTTCCAAACCAGCCAGGACTGTGTAGAAAGACCCTTTCACAAAATAAAATAAAATAAAATAAAATAAAATAAAATAAAATAAAATAAAATAAAATAAAATAAAATAAAATA